>NC_092163.1:78675219-78760219 GCF_045791955.1 Oncorhynchus clarkii lewisi | reverse complement strand
GATATATATGTTGAAGAGGGTGGGGCTTAAGCTGCATCCCTGTCTAACCCCACAACCCTGTGTGAAGAAATGTGTGTGTTTTTTGCCAATTTTAACCGCACACTTGTTGTTTGTGTACATGGATTTTATAATGTCGTATGTTTTACCCCCAACACCACTTTCCATCAGTTTGTATAGCAGACCCTCATGCCAGATTGAGTCGAAGGCTTTTTTGAAATCAACAAAGCATGAGAAGACTTTGCCTTTGTTTTGGTTTGTTTGGTTGTCAATTAGGGTGTGCAGGGTGAATACATGGTCTGTTGTACGGTAATTTGGTAAAAAGCCAATTTGACATTTGCTCAGTACATTGTTTTCATTGAGGAAATGTACGAGTCTGCTGTTAATAATAATGCAGAGGATTTTCCCAAGGTTACTGTTGACACATATTCCACGGTAGTTATTGGGGTCAAATTTGTCTCCACTTTTGTGGATTGGGGTGATCAGTCCTTGGTTCCAAATATTGGGGAAGATGCCAGAGCTAAGTATGATGTTAAAGAGTTTTAGTATAGCCAATTGGAATTTGTTGTCTGTATATTTGATCATTTCGTTGAGGATACCATCAACACCACAGGCCTTTTTGGGTTGGAGGGTTTTTATTTTGTCCTGTAACTCATTCAATGTAATTGGATAATCCAGTGGGTTCTGGTAGTCTTTAATAGATGATTCTAAGATCTGTATTTGATCATGTATATGTTTTTGCTCTTTATTCTTTGTTATAGAGCCAAAAAGATTGGAGAAGTGGTTTACCCATACATCTCCATTTTGGATAGATAATTCTTCTTGTTGTTGTTTGTTTAGTGTTTTCCAATTTTCCCAGAAGTGGTTAGAGTCTATGGATTCTTCAATTGCATTGAGCTGATTTCTGACATGCTGTTCCTTCTTTTTCCGTAGTGTATTTCTGTATTGTTTTAGTGATTCACCATAGTGAAGGCGTAGACTCAGGTTTTCCGGGTCTCTATGTTTTTGGTTGGACAGGTTTCTCAATTTCTTTCTTAGATTTTTGCATTCTTCATCAAACCATTTGTCATTATTGTTAATTTTCTTCGGTTTTCTATTTGAGATTTTTAGATTTGATAGGGAAGCTGAGAGGTCAAATATACTGTTAAGATTTTCTACTGCCAAGTTTACACCTTCACTATTACAGCGGAACGTTTTACCCAGGAAATTGTCTAAAAGGGATTGAATTTGTTGTTGCCTAATTGTTTTTTGGTAGGTTTCCAAACTGCATTCCTTCCATCTATAGCATTTCTTAATGTTACTCAGTTCCTTTGGCCTCATGATTGATTATTGCTCTGTTTAAGTAGACTGTGATTTTGCTGTGGTCTGATAGGGGTGTCAGTGGGCTGACTGTGAACGCTCTGAGAGACTCTGGGTTGAGGTCGGTGATAAAGTAGTCTACAGTACTACTGCCAAGAGATGAGCTATAGGTGTACCTACCATAGGAGTCCCCTCGAAGCCTACCGTTGACTATGTACATACCCAGCGTGCGACAGAGCTGCAGGAGTTGTGACCCGTTTTTGTTGGTTATGTTGTCATAGTTGTGCCTAGGGGGGCATATGTGGGAGGGAATGCTGTCACCTCCAGGCAGGTGTTTGTCCCCCTGTGTGCTTAGGGTGTCAGGTTCTTGTCCGGTTCTCTCTCTCTCTCTCTCTCTCTCTCTCTCTGTCTCTCTCTGTCTCTCTCTGTCTCTCTCTGTCTCTCTCTGTCTCTCTCTGTCTCTCTCTGTCTCTCTCTGTCTCTCTCTCTCTCTCTCTCTCTCTCTCTCTCTCTGTCTCTCTCTCTCTCTGTCTCTCTCTCTGTCTCTCTCTCTCTCTGTCTCTCTCTCTGTCTCTCTCTCTCTCTGTCTCTCTCTGTCTCTCTCTGTCTCTCTCTCTCTCTGTCTCTCTCTCTCTCTTCACATATTACTCCAGAATCAAGCGTCTCTATCTCTCAATGTGTGTGATGCGTACGTGAACACGTCTCTGTCTGTCTGTCTGTGTGTGTGTGTGTGTGTTACCCTCTTGCTGATGTTTGCAACCTGGTCAGTCAGTGTCGTGAGGCCTGTTGTCACTGACTATCAACCCCATCAGAGTGGATGTTAAGTGGGGAAGACAAGCACCCAGCTGCCCTATCTCACCCAGCTGCCGAGGTATTAAGAGGCTTCCCAGAGTCCCCTTCATAATCTACAAGGTCTGATGACGGTCTCTATTTGAGCTACCTATCAGACCACCCTATATCAAGATGTTATTGGTCACATCACATACACATATTTAGCAGATGTTGTTGCGGGTGTAGTGAAATGCCTGTCTGTAAACCAGCCGAGACGATGCTTACACAATGATGCTTAGACCTGTGAGACTGCTGCTGTGTACAGGAGAGAGCAGCAGGAAGCAGCACTTACGTGTGTAGTGAAATGCTTGTCTGTAAATAGACCTGTGAGACTGCTGTTGTGTCCAGGAGAGAGCAGCAGGAAGCAGCACTTACGTAAGAGCTTCTTCATTAGTGATCTAATGACCTTGTCTGTCAGTGTGTTTTCATGCCTCGGCCTGCTTCCTCTCACCTGGTGCGCTGTGGGTAAATCAAATCAAATCACATTTTATTTGTCACATACACATGGTTAGCAGATGTTAATGCGAGTGTAGCGAAATGCTTCTGCTTCTAGTTCCGACAATGCAGTAATAACCAACAAGTAATCTAGCTAACAATTCCAAAACTACTACCTTATAGACAGACACAAGTGTAAGGGGATAAAGAATATGTACATAAAGATAAATGAATGAGTGATGGTACAGAGCGGCATAGGCAAGATACAGTAGATGGTATCGAGTACAGTATATATATGATATGAGATGAGTATGTAAACAAAGTGGCATAGCTAAAGTGGCTAGTGATACATGTATTACATAATGATGCAGTAGATGATATAGAGTACAGTATATACATATACATATGAGATGAATAATGTAGGGTATGTAAACATTATATTAGGTAGCATTGTTTAAAGTGGCTAATGATATATTTTACATCATTTCCCATCAATTCCCATTATTAAAGTGGCTGGAGTTGAGTCAGTGTGTTGGCAGCAGCCACTCAGTGTTAGTGGTGGCTGTTTAACAGTCTGATGGCCTTGAGATAGAAGCTGTTTTTCAGTCTCTCGGTCCCAGCTTTGATGCACCTGAACTGACCTCGCCTTCTGGATGATAGTGGGGTGAACAGGCAGTGGCTCGGGTGGTTGATGTCCTTGATGATCTTTATGGCCTTCCTGTGACATCGGGTGGTTTAGGTGTCCTGGAGGGCAGGTAGTTTGCCCCCGGTGATGCGTTGTGCAGACCTCACTACCCTCTGGAGAGCCTTACGGTTGTGGGTGGAGCAGTTGCCGTACCAGGCGGTGATACAGCCCGACAGGATGCAGGCTAGCGTCGCGGCATGTTTTGGTCTCAATGCTTCATGGGAAATGTCAAAAGGCTGTAAAAGCATTGGAATCGTCTCGTGCACCTTGTCCTTCCTGGGTCGATGCAAATAATGCACGTCTTTGATGTCACAAGGCAGACTTTTTGTCTGATTGGTTGATGGACTTAATGAAGACGTTCCAGGAATGTGTACCACTTGGAGAAATCAGGATGTGTATTCGGAATGAGTAGCCAGCCAATGAGGATGAATGAGTGATGCTGCTGCCAAGCCAATTGGTCAGGACGGTGCCAACCAAACCACAGACGGTACAATCATCTGTTCCTGCCTAGCGATGTCCAGACAGTTTTAATACAGCTGAGAGCTGCTCACTACTCTCCACTGTCCAGACAGTTTTAATACAGCTGAGAGCTGCTCACTACTCTCCACTGTCCAGACAGTTTTAATACAGCTGAGAGCTGCTCACTACTCTCCACTGTCCAGACAGTTTTAATACAGCTGAGAGCTGCTCACTACTCTCCACTGTCCAGAATTTTTTTACTGAGCTAATTTTCTATAATATAGTAGATTTTAGAATTGGCTTGGATTTGGATTCTCCGCTCAAATAATGAACTATAGTAGCCTTCACTTCACCGGTCACACAATGCCCTGAACGATGTGGTAGCCTTAACTGGGTGCCGAATATCCTCCTCTCCTGCCTGCCTGAATATCCTCCTCTCCTGCCTGCCTGAATATCCTCTTCTCCTGCCTGCCTGAATATCCTCCTCTCCTGCCTGCCTGAATATCCTCCTCTCCTCTCCTGTCTGAATATCCTCCTCTCCTCTCCTGCCTGAATATCCTCCTCTCCTGCCTGCCTGAATATCCTCCTCTCCTCTCCTGTCTGAATATCCTCCTCTCCTCTCCTGTCTGAATATCCTCCTCTCCTGCCTGTCTGCATATCCTCCTCTCCTCTTCTGTCTGCATATCCTCCTCTCCTGCCTGTCTGCATATCCTCCTCTCCTGCCTGTCTGCATATCCTCCTCTCCTGCCTGTCTGCATATCCTCCTCTCCTCTCCTGTCTGCATAACCTCCTCTCCTCTCCTGTCTGCATATCCTCCTCTCCTCTCCTGTCTGCATATCCTCCTCTCCTCTCCTGTCTGCATATCCTCCTCTTCTCTCCTGTCTGCATATCCTCCTCTCCTCTCCTGTCTGCATATCCTCCTCTCCTCTCCTGTCTGCATATCCTCCTCTCTCTCCTCTCCTGTCTGCATATCCTCCTCTCCTCTCCTCTCCTGTCTGAATATCCTCCTCTCCTCTCCTGTCTGCATATCCTCCTCTCCTCTCCTCTCCTGTCTGCATATCCTCCTCTCCTCTCCTCTCCTGTCTGCATATCCTCCTCTCCTCTCCTGTCTGCATATCCTCCTCTCCTCTCCTCTCCTGTCTGCATATCCTCCTCTCCTCTCCTCTCCTGTCTGCATATCCTCCTCTCCTCTCCTCTCCTGTCTGCATATCCTCCTCTCCTCTCCTCTCCTGTCTGCATATCCTCCTCTCCTCTCCTCTCCTGTCTGCATATCCTCCTCTCCTCTCCTGTCTGAATATCCTCCTCTCCTGCCTAGATGAATATCCTCCTCTCCTGCCTAGATGAATATCCTCCTCTCCTCCCTGAATATCACTGTGCATGCCTACCTGCTAGACCTGGATTCAAATACTAATTTCAAATTAGTTTAGAAAAAATAAGCTCAAGTTCATACTTTTTGTGATTTTAATGTTTTGGTTTTTCTATTAATCACATGACCTAGAAGTGGAAGGAGAAATTGTGTTTTTATATTGTGTGTTAGTAAAAAGTAGTGCATTTACACAGGGAATAGAGTGCCATTTTGGAGACATATGTTTAGTGCCCCTGGGGCCGTTTGTCTTTCACCTCATTTGGAGTGTTTTTGCCTCCCAACCATGTTGGAATGAACAGCCAAACCCCCTCAGATGTGTATGCCTTCAGTTGAAGCCCGGAGCTCCACATTTTGGGGCGGAAGGTTAGCCTAGTAGTTAGAGAGTTGGGCCAGTAACCGAAAGGTTGCTAGAACGAATCCCCCGAGCTGACAAGGTTAAAAAAAAAACTGTTGTTCTGCCCCTAAACAAGGCAGTTAACCTGCTGTTCCTAGGCTCTGGGCAGAGTGGGTGAACACCTTGTATAATATATCATTGTGGACTAGAATAAAATAAATAGTATTGTTTATTTGCAATGATACTCTTGCCAACAAGTTTGACACAATTGTATGGTAGGTAATATGACTGTTGGGTTTGTTTGTGTGATGTGAAAGCAGTAGTTGTCTTGATAAGAGGGGTGATGATTTGGAGACCCACATGTCCTTGTAAAACTCTGATCATTATTTGACCAAAACACAAGTAAATTAGAGGCAGTTTATCTAGTTTGGTGTTTTCATATACTGTATTCCTTTAGGGATAGACAACATTCTCATTGGTTTAACATTGACGTCTAATAACTAATGCAGAAAGGAGGAGGAGGATGATGATGACGAGGATGATGATGGGGACGCTGATTTCATCCACTATGTATGGTCTTTACGATTACCAACTGACAGGATATAATACATGGAAACACATGCATGAAGAGTACTATTCAATAGTATGTACACACACACACACACACACACACACACACACACACACACTTCATGCAAATCTTATTGAAAGCTGTACTCTAACATGCTGCTATGGTTATCATGCTGTGTCACTCCTCATCTCGATGCTTCCATACCACAGTAGATGTGGGTGTATAGTTAACATGGCCGTGGCTACATATGAGGCCTAGACCTCGGTAATGTTTTCTAATTGGATAAAACTAAATGTTTTTTTATATATGCATATATATATATATATATATATATATATATATATGAGTACACAAGGAGAATCAATGATGGGTCAACATGTAAATATTGTCCCAGAGTTGATCAAAGCTCGGAGCATTTATTAACGAGTTGTAATCGCGCGTTACTCTTTGCAAACGAGTGGAACCGTGAACGGTGTGTGTTCGTTACGTTCGCCTGCATCCTGCAGACTCTCCTCCTGGGCTATCGGCACGTCCACCGCTCTGAGACGGCTCACTAGAGAAGTAGACAAAAAAATAGAGGCACTGCTGACAGTGGGTTTGCGAGATGCCGGACCAAAGGCAATTTTAAAACCGTCCCGTGACTCCTGCCATCGCTATATACATCCCCCCCTAAACAAATTAAAAAACCGCTCTTGAAGAATGAGTGCACAACTGGTAGTGCTTGTAGCTGTCAGTCAGTCAGGTGGCTAGCTGACAACAGAGACTTCTATTGCAGTAAAGTTGAAGTGCTCTGGCTAGTGTTACTTATTGAGCTAGGAGGAAGTAAGAATCTAACGCTAAATAAAATGTTATTTATAAAGCCCTTACATCAGCTGATATCTCAAAGTGCTGTACAGAAACCTCAGCCTAAAACCCCAAACAGCAAGCAATGCAGGTGTAGAAGCACGGTGGCTAGGAAAAACTCCCTAGAAAGGCCAAAACCTAGGAAGAAACCTAGAGAGGAACCAGGCTATGTGGGGTGGCCAGTCCTCTTCTGGCTGTGCCGGGTGAAGATTATAAACCTAGAGAGGAACCAGGCTATGAGGGGTGGCCAGTCCTCTTCTGGCTGTGCCGGGTGCAGATTATAAACCTAGATAGGAACCAGGCTATGAGGGGTGGCCAGTCCTCTTCTGGCTGTGCCGGGTGGAGATTATAAACCTAGAGAGGAACCAGGCTATGAGGGGTGGCCAGTCCTCTTCTGGCTGTGCCGGGTGGAGATTATAAACCTAGAGAGGAACCAGGCTATGAGGGGTGGCCAGTCCTCTTCTGGCAGTGCCGGGTGGAGAGGAACCAGGCTATGAGGGGTGGCCAGTCCTCTTCTGGCTGTGCCGGGTGGAGATTATAAACCTAGAGAGGAACCAGGCTATGAGGGGTGGCCAGTCCTCTTCTGGCTGTGCCGGGTGGAGATTATAAACCTAGAGAGGAACCAGGCTATGAGGGGCGGCCAGTCCTCTTCTGGCTGTGCCGGGTGGAGAGGAACCAGGCTATGAGGGGTGGCCAGTCCTCTTCTGGCTGTGCCGGGTGGAGAGGAACCAGGCTATGAGGGGTGGCCAGTCCTCTTCTGGCTGTGCCGGGTGGAGATTATAAACCTAGAGAGGAACCAGGCTATGAGGGATGGCCAGTCCTCTTCTGGCTGTGCCGGGTGGAGATTATAACAGAACATGGCCAAGATGTTCAAGTGGTGCCTACCTAAGCAAGATCAAGTTCTACTCAATTCTCATGATAACCTTGCTTATTACTGAGGCAGAGCAGACAGAGAGAAGTTAGTATAGTCGTTCCCCTGAGAATCTGTACTAATCTTATCAAACAAGTTGGTAATAAAATAAAAAAAATTGATATGGCCCATCGTCCCTAGAGGCCCATCGTCCCTAGAGGCCCATCGTCCCTAGAGGCCCATCGTCCCTAGAGGCCCATCGTCCCTAGAGGCCCATCGTCCCTAGAGGCCCATCGTCCCTAGAGGCCCATCGTCCCTAGAGGCCCATCGTCCCTAGAGGCCCATCGTCCCTAGAGGCCCATCGTCCCTAGAGGCCCATCGTCCCTAGAGGCCCATCGTCCCTAGAGGCCCATCGTCCCTAGAGGCCCATCGTCCCTAGAGGCCCATCGTCCCTAGAGGCCCATTGTCCCTAGAGGCCCATTGTCCCTAGAGGCCCATTGTCCCTAGAGGCCCATCGTCCCTAGAGGCCCATCGTCCCTAGAGGCCCATCGTCCCTAGAGGCCGACATTAAAAACCAGACAATATAGTATTACACATTTCCTATGTTTTATTTTATATCGGTGGTTGTTACATCTTATCCATAACACTTATTATTTTTTACCAATACATCACTGATATTAATACAGAGTCATAAGTCATATTCTAATAATGTAACCAGGGTTACCATGCTGTATGGATACATAACGAGAACTTATACATGGTTTCCTGGACCCACACTTCTACTCCTGGACTGAAAACCGCTTTGAAACGGATGGATTCCTGGACTGAAAACCACTTAACGGAAAATCTCTATTGAATGTGCTTTTTAGTCCAGGAATAGAGTAGTATGGGCCTATTTTAGAACTGACCCTCGATCGCTTTTCAACTCACGCCCCAGTATTTAGGCCAGTAACTCTTGCGGTAACAGTCTGTCAATGATGTTATCTGTGGAGATGGGGAACCACAGCCTGTTGAGCTTAAAGACCCATGAATTTTTGAAGAGCTCAGAGAGCCTACTGTAACCACTATCTCCTAGCCCGAGGCTGTATGTGAGGTATATTGCTGACTGAGACAGAACTGGGCCCTTTCACTTGTCTGAGACAGACAGAATACGAGAGGCCCTTTTTTCAGTGCTTCTGTTCTCCTCGTCTCGGAGGTCACACACGCGTCAGATACAGGAAACATTGCCGTCATGGTGGCATTCAAGTGGATTATGTCGTGCTTTAACTCTGCTCTCTCCTCTCCAATAAGCTGGTCTGTTCACTATTTGTGAAGACATAATGAGAAATCAGTGAAATAATTGTTGACTACAGGAAAAGGAGGACCGAGCACGCCCTCATTCTCATTGTCGGGGCTGTAGTGGAGCAGGTTGAGAGCTTCAAGTTCCTTTGTGTCTACATCACCAACAAACAAACATGTTCCTAGCACACCAAGACAGTCGAAGAGAGCACAACAAAACCCATTCCCACTCAGGAGACTGAAACGATTGGGCATGGGTCGTCAGATCCTCAAAAGGTTTTACAGCTGCACCATCGAGAGCATCCTTACTGGTTGCATCACTGCCTGATATGCCAACTGCTTGGCCTCCGACTGCAAGGCACTACAGAGGGTAGTGCGTACGGCCCAGTACATCACCGGGGCCAAGCTTCCTAAACAGATTCTACCCTCAAGCCATAAGACTCCTGAACAGCTAATCAAATGGCTACCCAGACTACTTGCATTGCCACTAACTCTACCTACATGTACATATTACCTCGACACCGGTAACCCCTGTATTTAGCCTCCACGTTGACTCTGTACCGGTACCCCCTGTATTTAGCCTCCACGCTGACTCTGTACTGGTACCCCCTGTATATAACCCCGCTATTGTTATTTACTGCTGCTCTTTAATTATGTTATTCTTATCTCTTACTTTTTTTTTGTTAGGTATTTTCTTAACTGCATTGTTGGTTAAGGGGCTTGTCAGTCAGCATTTCACTGTTGTATTCTGTGCATGTGACAGATGTTTTTTGATAATTCCAGGGAGCGAGTGCAGAGCGGTGTTGTGTGAAGTCTAGCATACCAGTCTGTGTTTCTCTCTGTTTGTGCATCACAAATAGCACCCTATTCCATAAATAGTGCACTACTTTTAACCTGAGTCCCATTCAGAAGTAGTGCACTATGTAGGGAATATGTTGTAGGGAATAACGTGGAATGTGACTAGTCTAATTAAATTATTTCCAACAGTTTTTTTTTTTTTTTTTTTACTAGGCAAGTTAGTTAAGAACAAATTCTTATTTTCAATGACAGCCTAGGCACAGTGGGTTATAACTGCCTTGTTCAGGGGCAGAACGACAGATTTTTACCTTGTCAGCTCGGGGATTTGATCTTGCAACCTTTCGGTTACTATTTCAACGCTCTAACCACTAGGCTACCTGACGCGTGTGTGTGTTTTTGAAGGTACACATTGACACGGTGGAGGAGTTGTTGATATTGTTTTTACAATCAGAACGGAACGTTCGCATTAGAATACCTGTATGTTCTGGAACACTAAGGCTGACAATCGGAACGTTCGCATTACAATCCCTGTACGTTCTGGAACACTAAGGCTGACAATCGGAACGTTAGCTTTAGAATCCCTGTACGTTCTGGAACACTAAGGCTGACAATCGGAACGTTCGCATTAGCATCCCTGTACGTTCTGGAACACTAAGGCAGACAATCGGAACGTTCGCATTAGCATCCCTGTAGGTTCTGGAACACTAAGGCTGACAAGGATATACAGGTGTCACTACTGACCCGGGTTCGATCCCAGGCTGTGTCACAACCGGCCATAATCGTGAGTCCAATAGGGCGGAGCACAATTGGCCCAGCGTCGTCCGGGGGGGGGGGGGGCTTTATTTGGCTCATCGCGCTCTAGCAACTCTTTGTGGCGGGCCAGGCGCCTGCAGCCAGACCTCGGTCGTCAGTTGAACAGCGTTTCCTCCGACACCTTGGTGCAGCTGGCTTCCGGGTTAAGGAGCACGGTTTGGCCGGTCATGTTTCTGAGGACTCATGACTCGACCTTCTCCTCCTCTCCCGAGCCCATTGGGGAGTTGCAGCGAGAGAAGATCGAAATTGAATATCACAAAATTGGGGGGGGGGGTTAATAAAATGAATAAAGGTAATTTAGCTATCAATCAGTAAGTCCCACACTCACAGGGGGAATAGCATCTCAGTGTCTCCAAATGAGAAGCGTGATGGTGTATAGAGATGAATGGTACCTCTGAACCATTCAGTTGCCTGAGCTCAAAATAATCTCTCAATTTAATTTACATTTTAAAGAGCTTTATTGGCATGGGAAACATATGTTTACATTGCCAAAGCAATCTGTATCTTTCTCTCTCATTGAGGGGAGAGGAATAGAAAAGGAGAGGAGAGGCTGTACTGACTGTCTGCTACACTGGTAGAGTAACAGGGTAGAGGTCTGATGTCTGTAGGTAGTGATGTGCAGGGCTGATGGTAGAGGTCTGCTGTCTGTAGGTAGTGATGTACAGGGCTGATGGTAGAGGTCTGTAGGTAGAGATGTACAGGGCTGATGGTAGAGGTCTGTAGGTAGAGATGTACAGGGCTGATGGTAGAGGTCTGTAGGTAGAGATGTACAGGGCTGATGGTAGAGGTCTGTAGGTAGAGATGTACAGGGCTGATGGTAGAGGTCTGATATCTGTAGGTAGTGATGTACAGGGCTGATGGTAGAGGTCTGTAGGTAGAGATGTACAGGGCTGATGGTAGAGGTCTGATGTCTGTAGGTAGTGATGTACAGGGCTGATGGTAGAGGTCTGTAGGTAGTGATGTACAGGGCTGATGGTAGAGGTCTGTAGGTAGAGATGTACAGGGCTGATGGTAGAGGTCTGTAGGTAGTGATGTACATGGCTGACGGTAGAGATCTGATGTCTGTAGGTAGTGATGTACAGGGCTGATGGTAGAGGTCTGTAGGTAGTGATGTACATGGCTGACGGTAGAGATCTGATGTCTGTAGGTAGTGATGTACAGGGCTGATGCTAGAGGTCTGTAGGTAGAGATGTACAGGGCTGATGGTAGAGATCTGTAGGTACAGATGTGCAGGGCTGATGGTAGAGGTCTGTAGGTAGTGATATGCAGGGCTGATGGTAGATCTGTAGGTACAAATGTGCAGGGCTGATGGTAGATCTGTAGGTACAGATGTGCAGGGCTGATGGTAGAGATCTGTAGGTAGTGATATGCAGGGCTGATGGTAGAGGTCTGTAGGTAGTGATGTACATGGCTGATGGTAGAGGTCTGTAGGTAGTGATATACATGGCTGATGGTAGAGGTCTGTAGGTAGAGATGTACAGGGCTGATGGTAGTCTGTAGGTAGTGATGTGCAGGGCTGATAGAGGTCTGTAGGTAGTGATATGCAGGGCTGATGGTAGAGGTCTGTAGGTAGAGATGTACAGGGCTGATGGTAGAGGTCTGTAGGTAGTGATGTACATGGCTGACGGTAGAGGTCTGATGTCTGTAGGTAGTGATGTACAGGACTGATGGTAGAGGTCTGTAGGTAGAGATGTACAGGGCTGATGGTAGAGGTCTGTAGGTAGAGATGTACAGGGCTGATGGTATAGGTCTGTAGGTAGTGATGTACATGGCTGACGGTAGAGGTCTGATGTCTGTAGGTAGTGATGTACAGGGCTGATGGTAGAGGTCTGTAGGTAGAGATGTACACGGCTGATGGTAGAGGTCTGTAGGTAGTGATGTACATGGCTGACGGTAGAGGTCTGATGTCTGTAGGTAGTGATGTACAGGACTGATGGTAGAGGTCTGTAGGTAGAGATGTACAGGGCTGATGGTAGAGGTCTGTAGGTAGAGATGTACAGGGCTGATGGTAGAGGTCTGATGTCTGTAGGTAGTGATGTACAGGGCTGATGGTAGAGGTCTGATGTCTGTAGGTAGTGATGTACAGGACTGATGGTAGAGGTCTGTAGGTAGAGATGTACAGGGCTGATGGTAGAGGTCTGTAGGTAGTGACGTACAGGGCTGATGGTAGAGATGTACAGGGCTGATGGTAGAGGTCTGTAGGTAGGGATGTACAGGGCTGATGGTATAGGTCTGTAGGTAGTGATGTACATGGCTGACGGTAGAGGTCTGATGTCTGTAGGTAGTGATGTACAGGGCTGATGGTAGAGTTCTGTAGGTAGAGATGTACAGGGCTGATGGTAGAGGTCTGTAGGTAGAGATGTACAGGGCTGATGGTAGAGGTCTGTAGGTAGAGATGTACAGGGCTGATGGTAGATCTTTAGGTACAGATGTGCAGGGCTGATGGTAGAGATCTGTAGGTAGTGATATGCAGGGCTGATGGTAGAGGTCTGTAGGTAGTGATGTACATGGCTGATGGTAGAGGTCTGTAGGTAGTGATGTACATGGCTGATGGTAGAGGTCTGTAGGTAGAGATATGCAGGGTTGATGGTAGAGGTCTGTAGGTATTGATATGCAGGGCTGATGGTAGAGGTCTGTAGGTAGAGACGTACAGGGCTGATGGTAGTCTGTAGGTAGTGATGTACATAGCTGACGGTAGAGGTCTCCTGTCTGAAGGTAGTGATGTACAGGGCTGATGGTAGAGGTCTGTAGGTAGAGATGTACAGGGTTGATGGTAGAGGTCTGTAGGTAGAGATGTACAGGGTTGATGGTAGAGGTCTGTAGGTAGAGATGTACATGGCTGATGGTAGAGGTCTGTAGGTGGTGATGTAGAGGTCTGTAGGTAGTGATATGCAGGGCTGATGGTAGAGGTCTGTAGGTAGTGATGTGCAGGGCTGATGGTAGAGGTCTGTAGGTAGTGATGTACAGGGCTGATGGTAGAGTGTAACAGGGTTTCAAGTAAACAGTGAAGTAATTATAGTATACTCAGAATCTGAGGAGATGGATGAGAGAGAGAAACTATTAATCTTGACACAGCGTTCTGGAAAAGAGAGACCAGTTGTTGTTGTTGTTGTGCAGTCAGCCCTACGTTCTCCCCTAGCTGTCTTTTTAAATGCCTACTTTACTACACTTCATCCAGGATATACAGTGCCTTGCGAAAGTATTCGGCCCCCTTGAACTTTGCGACCTTTTGCCACATTTCAGGCTTCAAACATAAAGATATAAAACTGTATTTTTTTGTGAAGAATCAACAACAAGTGGGACACAATCATGAAGTGGAACGACATTTATTGGATATTTCAAACTTTTTTAACAAATCAAAAACTGAAAAATTGGGCGTGCAAAATTATTCAGCCACTTTACTTTCAGTGCAGCAAACTCTCTCCAGAAGTTCAGTGAGGATCTCTGAATGATCCAATGTTGACCTAAATGACTAATGATGATAAATACAATCCACCTGTGTGTAATCAAGTCTCCGTATAAATGCACCTGCACTGTGATAGTCTCAGAGGTCCGTCAAAAGCGCAGAGAGCATCATGAAGAACAAGGAACACACAGGCAGGTCGAGATACTGTTGTGAAGAAGTTTAAAGCTGCATTTGGATACAAAAAGATTTCCCAAGCTTTAAACATCCCAATGAGCACTGTGCAAGCGATAATATTGATAGTATCAGACCACTGCAAATCTACCAAGACCTGGCCGTCCCTCTAAACTTTCAGCTCATACAAGGAGAAGACTGATCAGAGATGCAGCCAAGAGGCCCATGATCACTCTGGATGAACTGCAGAGATCTACAGCTGAGGTGGGAGACTCTGTCCATAGGACAACAATCAGTCGTATATTGCACAAATCTGGCCTTTATGGAAGAGTGGCAAGAAGAAAGCCATTTCTTAAAGATATCCATAAAAAGTGTCAGTTAAAGTTTGCCACAAGCCACCTGGGAGACACACCAAACATGTGGAAGAAGGTGCTCTGGTCAGATGAAACCAAAATTGAACTTTTTGGCAACAATGCAAAACATTATGTTTGGCGTAAAAGCAACACAGCTGAACACACCATCCCCACTGTCAAACATGGTGGTGGCAGCATCATGGTTTGGGCCTGCTTTTCTTCAGCAGGGACAGGGAAGATGGTTAAAATTGATGGGAAGATGGATGGAGCCAAATACAGGACCATTCTGGAAGAAAACCTGATGGAGTCTGCAAAAGACCTGAGACTGGGACGGAGATTTGTCTTCCAACAAGACAATGATCCAAAACATAAAGCAAAATCTACAATGGAATGGTTCAAAAATAAACATATCCAGGTGTTAGAATGGCCAAGTCAAAGTCCAGACCTGAATCCAATCGAGAATCTGTGGAAAGAACTGAGAACTGCTGTTCACAAATGCTCTCCATCCAACCTCACTGAGCTCGAGCTGTTTTGCAAGGAGGAATGGGAAAAAATGTCAGTCTCTCGAATTGTGCAAAACTGATAGAGACATACCCCAAGCGACTTACAGCTGTAATCGCAGCAAAAGGTGGCGCTACAAAGTATTAACTTGAGGGGGCTGAATAATTTTGCACGCCCAATTTTTCCGTTTTTGATTTGTTAAAAAAGTTTGAAATATCCAATAAATGTCGTTCCACTTCATGATTGTGTCCCACTTGTTGTTGATTCTTCACAAAAAAATACAGTTTTATATCTTTATGTTTGAAGCCTGAAATGTGGCAAAAGGTCGCAAAGTTCAAGGGGGCCGAATACTTTCGCAAGGCACTGTACATTAAAGGAGGAACTGATCTCCTGTTTAGTAACACCTAGACACCGTTGGTGATGTGCAGCTGTATCCTAGCTGTCCTTAGAGTTGACCTAGGATTGGTTCTAAAAGTTAACTACTGTAGTATTCTATAGAATGTATGTGTGTACGTACGTACGTACGTACGTACGTACGTACGTACGTACGTACGTACGTACGTACGTACGTACATACGTACATACGTACATACATACATACATACATACATACATACATACATACATACATACATACATACATACATACATACATACATACATACATACATACATACACACACACACACACACACACACACACACACACACACACACACACACACACACACACACACACATACATACATACATACATACATACATACATACATACATACATACATACATACATACATACATACATACAATTATAATATAATACATACATACATACAATTATAATATAATACATCAATATATAATACAATATATAATACAATATATAATACAATATATACATCAAATGTATGTAGCCCTTCGTACATCAGCTGATATCTCAAAGTGCTGTTCAGAAACCCAGCCTAAAACCCCAAACAGCAAGCAATGCAGGTGTAGAAGCACGGTGGCTAGGAAAAACTCCCTAGAAAGGCCAAAACCTAGGAAGAAACCTAGAGAGGAACCAGGCTATGTGGGGTGGCCAATCCTCTTCTGTTAACTACTGTAGTTTTCTATTGTATGTATGTATGTATGTATGTATATGTGTGTATATATATATATATATATATATATATATATATATATATATATATATATATATATATATATATATATATATATATATATATATATACGCATGCACATACATACATACATACATACATATATGTATATATATATATTCTATAGTAAACTGTAGTGGTATTGTTTCAGGTGGGTACCTTTTTTTTAAACTTCAGTTGTAGGGAATGATTGTGTTTATCCTTGTAATAATGACAAGGTATTGGATCTGTACTGTAGATATTGTGTTTTGTCGATTTTGAACAGTTATATTTCCCCTAGCGGTCTTTAAAGCCTACCCGGGATATTAAAGAGGGAAATCATATACTTTTCAATAGTAACTAGAAGACTATAGAAAACACGAGACTAGTCCTATTTGTCAACTCCCAAAGCTCCAGCTACTGTAATGCCTTGGTGTGGTTTATCCTTGTGACAATTACTTCTCCTCTTGTGTTTCCCTCCTCTCAACACTATTGATTTACTTCTACTGTAAAAGGAAGTAGCCCTGTTTAGAGCCAATAACGGCCCATAGGGCAGGAGTCCATCGCCTGTTTCTGTTTGAGTGAGGCAGCTTGATGTACCAGTAGACCCCTGAACGCTGGTCTATCACAGGGCCTGTTCTCCTATTCTCTCCTTTCTTCCTATCCTCATTTCTTCCTCTCCTCCTCGTATCCTCTTCCTCTCTTCCTCCCCTCTCTTCCTTCCTGCATTGTTGATATAATCAGAGAAACAAGCTCTTTCCTCTGCTCCTTCCTGTTGTCTACATCTTCTCCTTAAACCAATTCAAATTCCTTATTTTATTACATTGTTAGAATATCTGTGGACAGATTAGGTTCATGTAGTAGTAGACAGTATTACCCCCCCCCTGAACGTATACTTAATAGGCTATAATGACCTGAGACGACGGTACAGTTAGGAAGAAATCAGGTCACTCTCCCGCCATGCACGTGCACAATCATTTATACTGTGGCCACACACGTTTGTGTGTGTGGCCACAGTATAAATGATTGTGCACTCTCTATCCCTCAATGTCATTTGGAAGGAGAGGTGTGTGAGTGTGTGTGTGTGTGTGTGTGTGTGTGTGTGTGTGTGTGTGTGTGTGTGTGTGTGGAAAAGGGTCTAATGATGTTTTGGACACTTTTTGGTACAGATGTGCCTTGTCCCTAAAATGATCTTTCAAACCAGCCCTACTCAGTGACCGAGTCCACCAGCAGCTACGGAGCATTCACGACGACCCAGGCCCAGTTCACCTGACGGGCCGGAGATACAGAGAGAGAGATCTCCTCCGCGGTATTGGAGTAAAGTGTCGGCTATAGGAGTACTGGTACTGAGTCAATGTGGTACCAGGTTGTAACAAGGCTATATAGGAGTACTGGTACTGAGTCAATGTGGTACCAGGTTGTAACAAGGCTATATAGGAGGACTGGTACTGAGTCAATGTGGTACCAGGTTGTAACAAGGCTATATAGGAGAACTTGGTACTAAGTCAGTGGTACCAGGTTCTAACAAGGCTATATAGGAGGACTGGTACTGAGTCAATGTGGTACCAGGTTCTAACAAGGCTATATAGGAGGACTGGTACTGAGTCAATGTGGTACCAGGTTCTAACAAGGCTATATAGGAGGACTGGTACTGAGTCAATGTGCAGGGGTACCAGATTGTAACAGGGCTATATAGGAGGACTGGTACTGAGTCAATGTGCAGGGGTACCAGGTTGTAACAAGGCTATATAGAAATAGGACTGGTACTGAGTCAATGTGCAGGGGTACCAGGTTGTAACAAGGCTATATAGGAGGAGGACCGGTACTGAGTCAATGTGCAGGGGTACCAGGTTGTAACAAGGCTATATAGGAGGAGGACCGGTACTGAGTCAATGTGCAGGGGTACCAGGTTGTAACAAGGCTATATAGGAGGAGGACCGGTACTGAGTCAATGTGCAGGGGTACCAGGTTGTAACAAGGCTATATAGAAATAGGACTGGTACTGAGTCAATGTGCAGGGGTACCAGATTGTAACAGGGCTATATAGGAGGACTGGTACTGAGTCAATGTGCAGGGGTACCAGGTTGTAACAAGGCTATATAGAAATAGGACTGGTACTGAGTCAATGTGCAGGGGTACCAGGTTGTAACAAGGCTATATAGGAGGAGGACCGGTACTGAGTCAATGTGCAGGGGTACCAGGTTGTAACAAGGCTATATAGGAGGAGGACCGGTACTGAGTCAATGTGCAGGGGTACCAGGTTGTAACAAGGCTATATAGGAGGAGGACCGGTACTGAGTCAATGTGCAGGGGTACCAGGTTGTAACAAGGCTATATAGGAGGAGGACCGGTACTGAGTCAATGTGCAGGGGTACCAGGTTGTAACAAGGCTATATAGGAGGAGGACCGGTACTGAGTCAATGTGCAGGGGTACCAGGTTGTAACAAGGCTATATAGGAGGAGGACCGGTACTGAGTCAATGTGCAGGGGTACCAGGTTGTAACAAGGCTATATAGGAGGAGGACCGGTACTGAGTCAATGTGCAGGGGTACCAGGTTGTAACAAGGCTATATAGGAGGAGGACCGGTACTGAGTCAATGTGCAGGGGTACCAGGTTGTAACAAGGCTATATAGGAGGAGGACCGGTACTGAGTCAATGTGCAGGGGTACCAGGTTGTAACAAGGCTATATAGGAGGACTGGTACTGAGTCAATGTGCAGGGGTACCAGGTTGTAACAAGGCTATATAGGAGGACTGGTACTGAGTCAATGTGCAGGGGTACCAGGTTGTAACAAGGCTATATAGGAGGACTGGTACTGAGTCAATGTGCAGGGGTACCAGGTTGTAACAAGGCTATATAGGAGGAGGACCGGTACTGAGTCAATGTGCAGGGGTACCAGGTTGTAACAAGGCTATATAGGAGGAGGACCGGTACTGAGTCAATGTGCAGGGGTACCAGGTTGTAACAAGGCTATATAGGAGGACCGGTACTGAGTCAATGTGCAGGGGTACCAGGTTGTAACAAGGCTATATAGGAGGAGGACCGGTACTGAGTCAATGTGCAGGGGTACCAGGTTGTAACAAGGCTATATAGGAGGAGGACCGGTACTGAGTCAATGTGCAGGGGTACCAGGTTGTAACAAGGCTATATAGGAGGAGGACCGGTACTGAGTCAATGTGCAGGGGTACCAGGTTGTAACAAGGCTATATAGGAGGAGGACCGGTACTGAGTCAATGTGCAGGGGTACCAGGTTGTAACAAGGCTATATAGGAGGAGGACCGGTACTGAGTCAATGTGCAGGGGTACCAGGTTGTAACAAGGCTATATAGGAGGAGGACCGGTACTGAGTCAATGTGCAGGGGTACCAGGTTGTAACAAGGCTATATAGGAGGAGGACCGGTACTGAGTCAATGTGCAGGGGTACCAGGTTGTAACAAGGCTATATAGGAGGAGGACCGGTACTGAGTCAATGTGCAGGGGTACCAGGTTGTAACAAGGCTATATAGGAGGAGGACCGGTACTGAGTCAATGTGCAGGGGTACCAGGTTAGTTGAAGTAATTGAGGTAATATGTACATGTTGGTAGGGGTAAAAGTGACTAGGAAATCAGGATAGACAATAAACAAAGTAGCAGCTGTGTGTGTGTGTCAGTGTGGGGATACAGTCCGGTGAGTGTGTTTCTAGAGCCCTGTGGTGTTGTGGTGTGTGGATACAGTCCGGTGAGTGTGTTTCTAGAGCCCTGTGGTGTTGTGGTGTGGGGATACAGTCCGGTGAGTGTGTTTCTAGAGCCCTGTGGTGTTGTGGTGTGGGGATACAGTCCAGTGAGTGTGTTTCTAGAGCCCTGTGGTGTTGTGGTGTGGATACAGTCCAGTGAGTGTGTTTCTAGAGCCCTGTGGTGTTGTGGTGTGGGGATACAGTCCGGTGAGTGTGTTTCTAGAGCCCTGTGGTGTTGTGGTGTGTGGATACAGTCCGGTGAGTGTGTTTCTAGAGCCCTGTGGTGTGGATACAGTCCAGTGAGTGTGTTTCTAGAGCCCTGTGGTGTTGTGGTGTGTGGATACAGTCCGGTGAGTGTGTTTCTAGAGCCCTGTGGTGTTGTTGTGGATACAGTCCAGTGAGTGTGTTTCTAGAGCCCTGTGGTGTTGTGGTGTGTGGATACAGTCCGGTGAGTGTGTTTCTAGAGCCCTGTGGTGTTGTTGTGGATACAGTCCAGTGAGTGTGTTTCTAGAGCCCTGTGGTGTTGTGGTGTTGTGGTGTGTGGATACAGTCCAGTGAGTGTGTTTCTAGAGCCCTGTGGTGTTGTGGTGTGTGGATACAGTCCAGTGAGTGTGTTTCTAGAGCCCTGTGGTGTTGTGGTGTGGGGATACAGTCCGGTGAGTGTGTTTCTAGAGCCCTGTGGTGTGTGGATACAGTCCGGTGAGTGTGTTTCTAGAGCCCTGTGGTGTTGTGGTGTGTGGATACAGTCCGGTGAGTGTGTTTCTAGAGCCCTGTGTTGTGGTGTGTGGATACAGTCCAGTGAGTGTGTTTCTAGAGCCCTGTGGTGTTGTTGTGGATACAGTCCAGTGAGTGTGTTTCTAGAGCCCTGTGGTGTTGTTGTGGATACAGTCCGGTGAGTGTGTTTCTAGAGCCCTGTGGTGTTGTGGTGTGGATACAGTCCAGTGAGTGTGTTTCTAGAGCCCTGTGGTGTTGTGGTGTGTGGATACAGTCCGGTGAGTGTGTTTCTAGAGCCCTGTGGTGTGTGGATACAGTCCAGTGAGTGTGTTTCTAGAGCCCTGTGGTGTTGTGGTGTGTGGATACAGTCCGGTGACTATTGTAGCTGGAAACGGATGATTTCTTTATGGAATATCTACATAGGCGTAGAGGCCCATTATCAGCAACCATCACTCCTGTGTTCCAATGGCACGTTGTGTTAGCTAATCCAAGTTTATCATTTTTAAAGCCTAATTCATCATTAGAAAAACCCTTTTTCAATTATGTTAGCACAGCTGAAAACTATTGTTCTGATTCCTGTTTCTTTCCACTCCTTTAGACTAGTTGAGTATCTGGAATATCAGCATTTGTGGGTTCGATTACAGGCTCAAAATAACAGAAACAAATAACTTAGTTCTGAAACTCATCAGTCTATTCTTGTTCTGAGAAATGAAGGCTACTCCATGTGAAAAATGGCCAAGAAACTGAAGATCTCGTACTTCTCCCTTCACAGAACAGCACAAACTGGCTCTAACCAGAATAGAAAGAGGAGTGAGGCCTTCTAGGCAGAGTTGCAAAGAAAAAGCCATATCTCAGACTGGCCAATAAAAATAAAAGATTAAGATGGGCAAAAGAACACAAACACTGGACAGAGGAACTCTGCCTAGAAGGCCAGCATCCCAGAATCACCTCTTCACTGTTAACGTTGAGACTGGTGTTTTGCTGGGACTTTTTAATTAAGCTGCCAGTTGAGGACTTGTGAGGCGTCTGTTTCTCAAACTAGACACTCTAATGTACTTGTCCTCTTGATCAGTTGTGCACCGGGGCCTCCCACCTCTCTTTCTATTCTGGTTAGAGACAGTTTGTGCTGTTCTGTGAAGGGAGTAGTACACAGCGTTGTACGAGATCTTCAATAGTCATTTACAACATTAACAATGTCTACACTGTATTTCAGATCATTAACAATGTCTACACTGTATTTCAGATCATTAACAGTGTCTACACTGTATTTCAGATCAATTTGATGTTATTTTAATGGCCCTAAAGGACATTTTCTAATTGACCCCACATTTTTGAGCGGTAGTGTAGCTGTCTTAGTATAGACTCTGGTTTGAATCAACTTGGTTCTGCCACTAGAGGGGGTGTGTGTCTATGCAGTTGTACTGTTTATACAGTCAGATCTAGAATCACAGTGTAAGGGGGGGGGATTCGTGCTGCACGCTCACTGCCCCAATTCCGTATTTTTACTCTACCAAATGATCTGAGCTGTTGACTGTGTCACAGTGGACATGGTGAGATTTTCTGCAAAGACAAATGGTAACATCACAAAAAAAAGACGTTGGATGAATGAATTGTATTCGTGTCGGATATGACAATAGCCTTGCTCAACATATATCATAATTATAATTATACATATATTAACATATATTAACCCTGTATGGATTCATAATTGACATGATGTTTATCTTCCCCTGTTATGTTGTGATGTATTTCTACTGTATCTTCTGTTTCTACTGTCCTATGTGATGTGTCTTCTATTTCCACTGTCCTCCTATGTGATGTGTTTCTACTGTCCTCCTATGTGATGTGTCTTCTATTTCCACTGTCCTCCTATGTGATGTGTTTCTACTGTCCTCCTATGTGATGTGTTTCTACTGTCCTCCTATGTGATGTTTCTACTGTCCTCCTATGTGATGTTTCTACTGTCCTCCTATGTGATGTGTTTCTACTGTCCTCCTATGTAATGTGTTTCTACTGAACTCCTATGTGATGTGTTTCTACTGTCCTCCTATGTGATGTGTTTCTACTGTCCTCCTATGTGATGTTTCTACTGTCCTCCTATGTGATGTTTCTACTGTCCTCCTATGTGATGTGTTTCTACTGTCCTCCTATGTAATGTGTTTCTACTGTCCTCCTATGTGATGTGTTTCTACTGTCCTCCTATGTGATGTGTTTCTACTGTCCTCCTATGTATCTTCTATTTCTACTGTCCTCCTATGTGATGTGTTTCTACTGTCCTATGTGATGTGTTTCTACTGTCCTCCTATGTATCTTCTATTTCTACTGTCCTCCTATGTGATGTTTCTACTGTCCTCCTATGTGATGTGTTTCTACTGTCCTCCTATGTGATGTGTTTCTACTGTCCTCCTATGTGATGTGTTTCTACTGTCCTATGTGATGTGTTTCTACTGTCCTCCTATGTATCTTCTATTTCTACTGTCCTCCTATGTGATGTATTTCTACTGTCCTCCTATGTGATGTGTTTCTACTGTCCTCCTATGTATCTTCTATTTCTACTGTCCTCCTATGTGATGTGTTTCTACTGTCCTCCTATGTGATGTGTTTCTACTGTCCTCCTATGTGATGTGTTTCTACTGTCCTCCTATGTGATGTGTTTCTACTGTCCTCCTATGTATCTTCTATTTCTACTGTCCTCCTATGTGATGTGTTTCTACTGTCCTCCTATGTGATGTGTTTCTACTGTCCTCCTATGTGATGTGTTTCTACTGTCCTCCTATGTGATGTGTTTCTACTGTCCTCCTATGTGATGTGTTTCTACTGTCCTCCTATGTATCTTCTATTTCTACTGTCCTCCTATGTGATGTGTTTCTACTGTCCTCCTATGTGATGTGTTTCTACTGTCCTCCTATGTGATGTGTTTCTACTGTCCTCCTATGTGATGTGTTTCTACTGTCCTCCTATGTGATGTGTTTCTACTGTCCTCCTATGTGATGTGTTTCTACTGTCCTCCTATGCCTCTTGACAGGTTTCCATTTGCAAATCTTAATAGGCTCCGCTGTATAATTGAAAGTTAAATACCCTAGCTGGTGCTGACCTATTGAGGATGGTTTCAACGAGAATTAAATGTTCTATACTTCCTGTGCCTAGCATAAATGTTAAAATATGTGTAATTTGTTGATCGTATGTTTTAAAACTAGGTCTCTATTGGTTTTCATTGCACCAGACAAGCTCAACCCAGCGCGGGTAAAGTATATGAAATTATTTAGAATGCTTCTTGAACCCCAGGTCTGGTTCCTGGGACTGGAGAGAAACCACTGTATCAGGCTGGACTACATGAACCCCAGGTCTGGTTCCTGGGACTGGAGAGAAACCACTGTATCAGGCTGGATTACATGAACCCCATGTCTGGTTCCTGGGACTGGAGAGAAACCACTGTATCAGGCTGGACTACATGGACCCCAGGTCTGGTTCCTGGAGCTGGAGAGAAACCACTGTATCAGGCTGGACCACATGAACCCCAGGTCTGGTTCCTGGAGCTGGAGAGAAACCACTGTATCAGGCTGGATTACATGAACCCCTGGTCTGGTTCCTGGGACTAGAGAGAAACCACTGTATCAGGCTGGACTACATGGACCCCAGGTCTGGTTCCTGGAGCTGGAGAGAAACCACTGTATCAGGCTGGATTACATGGACCCCAGGTCTGGTTCCTGGAGCTGGAGAGAAACCACTGTATCAGGCTGGATTACATAAACCCCAGGTCTGGTTCCTGGGACTGGAGAGAAACCACTGTATCAGGCTGAACTACATGAACCCCAGGTCTGGTTCCTGGGACTGGAGAGAAACCACTGTATCAGGCTGGATTACATGAACCCCAGGTCTGGTTCCTGGGACTGGAGAGAAACCACTGTATCAGGCTGGACTACATGGACCCCAGGTCTGGTTCCTGGAGCTGGAGAGAAACCACTGTATCAGGCTGGACCACATGAACCCCAGGTCTGGTTCCTGGAGCTGGAGAGAAACCACTGTATCAGGCTGGATTACATGAACCCCTGGTCTGGTTCCTGGGACTAGAGAGAAACCACTGTATCAGGCTGGACTACATGGACCCCAGGTCTGGTTCCTGGAGCTGGAGAGAAACCACTGTATCAGGCTGGATTACATGAACCCCAGGTCTGGTTCCTGGAGCTGGAGAGAAACCACTGTATCAGGCTGGATTACATGAACCCCTGGTCTGGTTCCTGGGACTAGAGAGAAACCACTGTATCAGGCTGGACTACATGGACCCCAGGTCTGGTTCCTGGAGCTGGAGAGAAACCACTGTATCAGGCTGGATTACATAAACCCCAGGTCTGGTTCCTGGGACTGGAGAGAAACCACTGTATCAGGCTGAACTACATGAACCCCAGGTCTGGTTCCTGGGACTGGAGAGAAACCACTGTATCAGGCTGAATTACATGAACCCCAGGTCTGGTTCCTGGGACTGGAGAGAAACCACTGTATCAGGCTGGATTACATGAACCCCAGGTCTGGTTCCTGGGACTGGAGAGAAACCACTGTATCAGGCTGGATTACATGAACCCCAGGTCTGGTTCCTGGACCTGGAGAGAAACCACTGTATCAGGCTGGATTACATGAACCCCAGGTCTGGTTCCTGGGACTGGAGAGAAACCACTGTATCAGGCTGGATTACATGAACCCCAGGTCTGGTTCCTGGGACTGGAGAGAAACCACTGTATCAGGCTGGATTACATGGACCCCAGGTCTGGTTCCTGGGACTGGAGAGAAACCACTGTATCAGGCTGGATTACATGAACCCCAGGTCTGGTTCCTGGAGCTGGAGAGAAACCACTGTATCAGGCTGGATTACATGAACCCCAGGTCTGGTTCCTGGGACTGGAGAGAAACCACTGTATCAGGCTGGACTACATGTTCTATTGCACCGTGTCTAGACCGTTCCATCATTTGAAAACCATACTAAATTGAAAATGTGTTTCAAATTCATCGTACACGATAGTTTACGTTAGTTTAGATTGGGAATGATTTACAATGGGTTGTTGCAGTGGTATGCTGGATTACCAAATTGAATATATAAAAAAAACGTTTTTAAGAAATAAAATGAGATTGAGGTTTGGTTACATTTTGTTCCATAAATGAGTCATCCCCTGCTCCTTTCTCTCCATTTCTCTCTCGCTCTGTCTCTCGCTCTCGCTCTCTCTCGCTATCTCTCTCTCTCTCCCTCCCTCTCGCTATATCTCTCTCGCGCGCTCTCTCTCTCTCGCTATCTCCCGTTCTCTCTCTCTCTCGCTATCCCCATGCTCTCTCTCTCTCTCTCTCTCTCTCTCTCTCTCTCTCTCTCTCTCTCTCTCTCTCGCTATCCCCCGTGCTCTCTCTCTCGCTATCCCCCGTGCTCTCTCTCTCGCTATCCCCCGTGCTCTCTCTCTCGCTATCCCCCGTGCTCTCTCTCTCGCTATCCCCCGCGCTCTCTCTCTCGCTATCCCCGTGCGCTCTCTCTCGCTATCCCCCGTGCGCTCTCTCTCGCTATCCCCCGTGCGCTCTCTCTCGCTATCCCCCGTGCTCTCTCTCTCACTATCCCCCGTGCTCTCCCTCTCTCGCTATCCCCCGTGCTCTCCCTCTCTCGCTATCCCCCGTGCTCTCTCTCTCGCTATCTCCCGTGCTCTCTCTCTCTCTATCTCTCTCTCGCTATCTCCTGTGCTCGCGCTGACTCTCGCTCGCTCCCGTGCTCTCTCTCTCGCTCTCTCCCGTGCTCTCTCTCTCGCTCTCTCCCGTGCTCTCTCTCTCGCTCTCTCCGTGCTCTCTCTCTCGCTCTCTCCCGTGCTCTCTCTCTCTCACTATCTCCCGTGCTCTCTCTCTCTTGTGCTCTCTCTCCCGTGCTCTCTCTCTCGCTATCTCCCGTGCTCTCTCTCTCTCTCTCCGTCTCTCTCTGTCGCTATCTCTGTCCGTCCATGTCCCAGCTGGCCCCGGCAGGGAGAGGAGGGCCACAGCTGTTCCGACTGAACTAGACTGCTCCATTATGGAGAGAACCTGACAGTGGAACATGAGGAGCCACTTTGACATTGCTCACTAAATTATTCTTACAGTACCGTGTGTGTGTACTGTACAACCCTGTCTGCTGTGTGTGTGAAGGAACAGCTAGGACTGCCAACAGTGATGTGGGAAAAGCCTTTGCATGGATGCGCGCACACACACACACACACACACACACACACACACATCCCCCGGGGACGGGACAATAAAGATGCTGAAGTCCGTTTCTATTTCAGACCGATCTGTTGTTCAGTTGAGGCCAAGTAAACACATGGTTATAGTCTTCTGAGTGTGGAGAATGTGTTACTCTGTTATGTGTGACCCATATGGTTCCCTGTGTAGCACACTAGTATTCACCCACCCATGGTCAAAAGTAGTGCGCTATATAGGGAAGGATGTCGTTTGGGGCGCACGTCGTGTGTTAGTGTCTGGAGTGTTGTGTTTTTGTTGTTGCTGTTGCTACAAAATGGAAGAATACGTTCAAGTCTCTTCTTGAATCTTCTACCAATTTTCTCTCATTTTTTTAAAAATTTTTTTTAAGGAACTATTCCTTAGGGGAATTGGCATAGCTTCAGGCAAACTGGTTGCTGAGCAGAGCAGAGGCCAGACCTCCATGATGAGAGAGGGAACCCACAGAGGGAAGCATTTCACTAACCCAACACTTTTTAATGTCGCTGCGCTTCTTTATAAAATATATTTCTGCCTAAAGAGGAAGTTGTGCCTTTGATTCCTGGATCCCTTTAGTAGTCTGGATTTTGTAAGATGTGTGTGTGTGTGTGTGTGTGTGTGTGTATTGGTTAATTAGATAGCTCCATCCATCCTGCAGGGCCTCTCCTTCAGGGAATTGTTGTTCCTCTGTACAATTTACGCTGCTACTCCTCTGCTGTTTATTCCACTGTTGTCACCCCCTCAATGTGTTGAAGAGCGACTGCCCCTGAAAACCAACGAATCCCTTTTGAAAAATGCCTTACAGTGCATTCGGAAAGTATTCAGACCCCTTGACTCCCCCCCCCCCCAAAAAAAAAAAATTGTATGTCACAGCCTTGTTTTAAAATGTATTAAATAGTCCACCCCCCCAATCAATCTACCCACAAAACCCCATAATGACATCATAATACAGCATAATGACATCACAATACCCCATAATGACGAATGATGGAAGCCACTGTGTACTTGGGGACCTTCAATGATGCAGACATTTTTTATTCTATGGTACCCTTCCCCAGATCTGTGCCTCGTCACAATCCCGTCTCGGAGCTCCACGGACAATTCCTTCGACCTCATGACATGCACTGACAAGTACGTTTTATATAGACAGAGAGAAACAACCTCAGCTGTTCCTCAGGTGGTAAAAAGCTATTTTTTTGATCATAATTCCTAATGAGTTGAAATTGAGTTCAGAATCCAAAATAACACCCAGGTTTTTATTTCATCTGGCGTTTGATCTTTCTTTCCCGTTAATTAAAATGTGCGGCCAGATTCTATCTCTGTGCTTTGGCCCCAACAATAAGTTCCCTCGGTCTTGTCGGTCTTCCCCGGTCTTGTCGGTCTTCCCCGGTCTTGTCGGTCTTCCCCGGTCTTGTCGGTCTTCCCCGGTCTTGTCGGTCTTCCCCGGTCTTGACGGTCTTCCCCGGTCTTGACGGTCTTCCCCGGTCTTGTCGGTCTTCCCCGGTCTTGTCGGTCTTCCTCGGTCTTGTCGGTCTTCCTCGGTCTTGTCGGTCTTCCCCGGTCTTGTCGGTCTTCCCTGGTCTTGACGGTCTTCCCCGGTCTTGTCGGTCTTCCCCGGTCTTGTCGGTCTTCCCCGGTCTTGTCGGTCTTCCTCGGTCTTCCTCGGTCTTGTCGGTCTTCGTCGGTCTTCCCCGGTCTTCCTCGGTCTTGTCGGTCTTCCCCGGTCTTCCTCGGTCTTGTCGGTCTTCCTCGGTCTTGTCTCCAGATTTTTATCTGGAGGAAGTTGTGAGCCATCCAAGTGTTTTTAAATAACTCGTATAGTTAAGTTATTAATCTGTGAAGCTAAAATCCTCTGGTGACCACAGAAATGTAAAGTTGTGTATCGTCTGCGCAGCAGGGAAAAATCAATGCTGTGCTTTCTGATAACGATGTCAGGGGATACCATATATAGACGGAACGTCACCTGTGATATGTATTTCCTCTGAGTTGTGTTCACAAAAGGGTGACAAAAAAACTCTTGACTGGTTAAATGGGTCTTAAACCAGTTTAGAACTGGACCGGAGAGGCCAACCCACCTCTTCAGTCTGTCCGGAAGTACAGTACCAGTCAAAAGTTTGGAGACACCTACTCATTCCAGAGTTTATCTTTATTTTTACTATTTTCTACATTGTAGAATAATAGTGAAGACATCAACACTATGAAATAACACATATGGAATCATGAAGTAATCAAAAAAGTGTTAAAACAAATCAAAATATTTTATATTTCAGATTCTTCAAAGTAGACACCCTTTGCCTTGATGACAGCTTTGCACACTCTTGGCATTTTCTCAACCAGCTTCCTCGGGAATGCTTTTCCAACAGTCTTTAAGGAGTTCTCACAAATATGCTGAGCACTTGTTGGCTGCTTTTCCAGTGGTCCGACTCATCCCAAACCATCTCACTTGGGTTGAGGTCAGGTCATCTGATGCAGCACTCCATCACTCTCCTTGGTCAAATAGGCCTTACACAGCCTGGAGGTGTGTTTTGGGTCATTGTCTTGTTTAAAAACAAATGATAGTCCCACTATGTACAAACCAGGTGGGATGGCATATCACTGCAGAATGCTGTGGTATCTGCACTGGTTAAGTGTGTCTTAAATTCTAAATAAATCACTGACAGTGTTACCAGCAAAGCACCATCACACCTCCTCCTCCATGCTTCACGGTGGGAACCACACGTGCGGAGATCATCCGTTCACCTACTGTGTTTCACAAAGACACTCCAGTTGTAACCAAAAATCTCAAATTTGGCATGAAGGCCCTGAAGGTGGGTATCGTAACATGTCCAGAGATGTTGGTAGCTAAACCAATTTCCTTCACTGTTCACTTCCTGTCAGGCAAGACCTCAGAATAAAAGTGTGCCATGCGACACAAGTACCTTTTTGTGACGTCTCCTCCATTGTTGCCAAAGTCTCCCTCGACTTCTATGGAAAGGACACACCATCATGAGTCCTCTGATAGTGACCTGAGTTACTGCCCTGATGACAGACGGTTTCATAAACAACGACAGGTAATGTTGGTAACGTGTGTGTTGTGTGAAAAGTTGTATTCAAAACTACCCGGGTTGATGAAATAGTAGGTTAATTACCCAGCCAAGCAGATACGAGTAGAGTCATTTTGGTTGTGAAGTCCATTTGCAAAACGCTTTGTCCTTTTCTTTAGAATAAATTGCAATTTACCACTTGGATTTCTATAATATCACTCTGTCACCGGGTTGGGTTAGGGTTGGGTTAGGGTTAGGGGTTAGGGTTAGGGGTTGGGGTTGGGGTTGGGTTAGGGTTGGGTTAGGGTTGGGGTTGGGGTTAGGGTTGGGGTTGATGTCTATAATATCACTCTGTCACCGGGTTGGGTTAGGGTTAGGGTTGGGATTGATGTCTATAATATCACTCTGTCACCGGGTTGGGTTAGGGTTAGGGTTAGGGTTGATGTCTATAATATCACTCTGTCACCGGGTTGGGTTAGGGTTAGGGTTGGGGTTGATGTCTATAATATCACTCTCACCGGGTTGGGTTAGGGTTAGGGTTAGGGTGGATGTCTATAATATCACTCTGTCACTGGGTTGGGTTAGGGTTAGGGTTGCAAGGCTGCGGTTGTTGGAGAGATGCCAGTTTGCAGCAGATAGAAGACCAGCAAGGGGGCCCTCGTCAGTATCATGCAGACATGACCTCACTGTGCTATGACTGGAACAGTCAGTCACATGACCTCACTGTGAACATTCCTATGACTGGAACAGTCAGTCACATGACCTCACTGTGAACATTCCTATGACTGGAACAGTCAGTCACATGACCTCACTGTGAGCATTCCTATGAATGGAACAGATAGACATGACCTCACTGTGAACATTCCTATGAATGGAACAGTCAGTCACATGACCCTCACTGTGAACATTTCTATGAATGGAACAGTCAGACACATGTTGGCCAGTATCCGGCCAGAACCCTTCCCCTGTCAGCGTCAACAGCTTCCACAGGCTCGTCATTTATACAAATACGGAAGGTAACCACTTCATAAGTTTGATACATTTTAATAACCCAATTGTGAAACAATTTATGTAATACGAATGTTATTTGTTGCTTATTTTCTACTTCTTAGATACAGATCATGTCCAGGGCATAATTTAGCCTGGTGGAACCTGCCTGATCGCTTCATGTATCTCTATCTGAAGTGAAATAGAAAGATGAACGCAGTGGTCAGGTTGGTTCCACCAGGCTAATCATAACCACTATTCATAATGTAATCAGTGCTCTGTGTGTGTTTTGTCTGTGACTGACTGGTATCTTTGAGATGCCAGGAGTTGATCTACGCTGCTATGCCCATCAGTGGGGTGCTGGTCTGCCTGTTGCCTGCTCATCAACGGTCGTCGATGGAGAGAATAAGATTAGGTAGGTTTAGTCTGACCTATTCAAAGTTCTACATAGTACAGTTGAAGTTGGAAGTTTACATACACTTAGATTGGAGTCATTAAAACTCGTTTTTCAACCGCTCCACACATTTTTTGTTATCAAACTATAGTTTGTGTGTCATATCACCTATCATGTTTGTGTGTCATATACTGTAATAGAACAGTGACTGTATCAGATATCACCCATCCTAACTGCCATTGGTAATAGAACAGTGACTGTATCAGATATCACCCATCCTAACTGAAATTGGTAATAGAACAGTGACTATACAGTGGGGCAAAAAAGTATTTAGTCAGCCACCAATTGTGCAAGTTCTCCCACTTAAAAAGATGAGAGGCCTGTAATTTTCATCATAGGTACACTTCAACTATGACAGACGAAATGAGAAAAAAATCCAGAAAATCACATTGTAGGATTTTTAATGAATTTATTTGCAAATTATGGTGGAAAATAAGTATTTGTTATTGACCAAATACTTATTTATCTCAATAATTTGTTATACACCCTTTGTTGTCAATGACAGAGGTTAAACGCTTTCTGTAAGTCTTCACAAGGTTTTCACACTGTTGCTGGTATTTTGGCCCATTCCTCCATGCAGATGTCCTCTAGAGCAGTGATGTTTTGGGGCTGTTGCTGGGCAACACGGACTTTCAACTCCCTCCAAAGATTTTCTATGGGGTTGAGACTGGCTAGGCCACTCCAGGACCTTAATGCGTCTTACGAAGCCACTCCTTCGTTGCCCGGGCGGCGTGTTTGGGATCATTGTCATGCTGAAAGACTCAGCCACGTTTCATCTTCAATGCCCTTGCCGATGGAAGGAGGTTTTCACTCAAAATCTCACGATACATGGCCCTATTCATTCTTTCCTTTACACGGATCAGTCGTCCTGGTCCCTTTGCAGAAAAACAGCCCCAAAGCATGATGTATCCACCCCCATGCTTCACAGTAGGTATGGTGTTCTTTGTCCTCCAAACACGACGAGTTTAGTTTTTACCAAAAAGTTATATTTTGGTTTCTTCTGACCATATGACATTCTACCAATCTTCTTCTGGATCATCCAAATGCTCTCTAGCAAACTTCAGACGGGCCTGGAACTGTACTTACTGGCTTAAGCAGGGGGGACACGTCTGGCACTGCAGGATTTGAGTCCCTGGCGGCGTAGTGTGTTACTGATGGTAGGCTTTGTTACTTTGGTCCCAGCTCTCTCTTGTGATCATTTTTCCCTCACGTGCTGAGATCTTGCGTGGCAGTTCGAGGGAGATTATCAGTGGTCTTGTATGTCTTCCATTTCCTAATAATTGCTCCCACGGTTGATTTCTTCAAACCAAGCTGCTTACCTATTGCAGATTCAGTCTTCCCAGCCTGGTGCAGGTCTACAATTTTGTTTCTGGTGTCCTTTGACAGCTCTTTGGTCTTGGCCTTAGTGGAGTTTGGAGTGTGACTGTTTGAGGTTGTGAACAGGTGTCTTTTATACTGATAACAAGTTCAAACAGGTGCCATTAATACAGGTAACGAGTGGAGGACAGAGGAGCCTCTTAAAAAAAGAAGTTACAGGTCTGTGAGAGCCAGAAATCTTGCTTGTTTGTAGGTGACCAAATACTTATTTTCCACCATAATTTGCAAATAAATTCATTAAAAATTATACAATGTGATTTTCTGGATTTTTTTTCTCATTTTGTCTGTCATAGTTGAAGTGTACCTATGATGAAAATTACAGGCCTCGCATCTTTTTAAGTGGGAGAACTTGCACAATTGGTGGCTGACTAAATATTTTTTTGCCCCACTGTATGTGTAACTGATAAATACACACACACACACACACACACACACACACACACACTACGTGTTCATGTTTTTAAATGTATGTGAAGTATTTTGCCTAATGTCTTTTTGGTTATGTGTCTGACCCCAGTAAGACTTGCTGTCGCTGTTTGGTGTTGGCTTATGGGGATCCTAATAAAATCACAACTCTAAATCTAACTTCCTTCATACTGGACACAGAAACATAAAAATGGTCTCCATGAGTTGATCTGACTCTGGGGAAGTAGAGGGCCTCCTGGCCAAAACCCTTAAGTATCCCTTTAAAGTAAACCAACATTTTGGAAATACATAATGCCATCAAACCAGGTATCAAATAATGTTACCAGTATATGCAGTTCTTAGCCAGCTAAAGTTTGTTATTTTAGCCTGCTAACTATCCTAGCTAGTCTAGCTAACTGGCCTAGCTAGCCGGCCTCCACAGTCGACATACAGTAGCTAAGTAGTAGACCAGAGAACAACACTAACTAATCTAGCACAGGCAGAAACCCACAGAACACAAATCCAGCAGATACAGTATAAAGTAGAGACTTACCGATTAACGGCTGAGTTGGCTACCAAAGAAGAGGCACTTCAGAGAGAGAGAGAGAGGCCCTTTTCAATTTGTTTCACGTGCACAAGTACAGTGATGATGCTTTTCTTGCGAGCGGTAAACCAATAAAAAAAACTAATCAATATCTAATAATTTAGATATCTGATATAAAGTTACAAGAAATTAGTTGGTGTTGGCCCTGAAGATGACAAGTTATAATATTTGACCATTGTACTACTGCATTTCCTATGCAGCCAATAGTGTCCATCTGTATAACAGAGATCATTACTGTGTCGATCTGTATAACAGAGATCATTACTGTGTTGATCTGTATAACAGAGATCATTATGCGTCGATCTGTATAACAGAGATTATTATGCGTCGATCTGTATAACAGAGATCATTACTGTGTCGATCTGTATAACAGAGATCATTATAGTGTCGATCTGTATAACAGAGATCATTACTGTGTCATGTCTGGAAGATGAACCAGTTATGTTAGATGTGCAGGGTAAGTTAGTGTGTTTTACAAACCTTGCGGGGACCAAACAACTGATTCCCATTCAAAATCCTATTTTCCCTAACCTAACCTTAACCCCAAACTTCTAACCATGAACCCAAAGCTTAAAATAGCCTTTTTTCTTGTGGGGACCTGTGAAATGCCTTCTGGTACCCACAAGGATAGTAAAACTTAAAACACACACACACACACACACACACACACACACACACACACACACACACAAAGGGCCTTCCAACACCATATGAATCATATCGACGTGTGAACTCCTGTAGATCACAGTATTGATTTCAGCCAGGGAAGGGCAAAGAACAGTTAACTACTACACAAGCTCATATATCTTGTCGCTATCGACTCTTGTGCCACAGTAGGAGTCCCCTTTTCATCCAGAGACAACTCCACTAGCAAATTACTTTAAAAAAAATAAATAAATGCGATCTAAGTGGTATGCTAGTTTGGACAATGGAACGGAAGGCCTGGGTCAATGGACGACAGTGACTTCATCGTTCTGACTGTTACTTGTAGAGTACGGCATTAACGTTTCTTGAATGAGTATCACAATACATGACCATTCATATCGTACTGTTCAATGTCAGGTCAGCATCACTTCAGTTAAAACGTTGATAGTTAGGCTTGTAAGTTATTGTAAAGTTTTGAAAGTGATCGCTGTCCTATGTACAGTCATCTCAGTGCAAGAGGTCGAAAATACAGTCTCCGGTTCGAATCCAGGCTGAATCACATCCTGGCCGTGATTGGGAGTCCCACAGGGTGGCGCACAATTGGCCCAGCGTCGTCCGGGTTTGGTCTGGTTAGGCCGTCATTGTAAATAATGTGTGTGTGTGTGTGTGTGTGTGTGTGTGTGTGTGTGTGTGTGTGTGTGTGTGTGTGTACAGAACTGAGGACTGTTTGTGTTTAACAGACTAATCACTACAGTGAAGAACTGAGGACTGTTTGTGTTTATCAGACTAATCAGGACAGTGAAGATCTGAGGACTGTTTGTGTTTAACAGACTAATCAGAACAGTGAAGATCTGAGGACTGTTTGTGTTTAACAGACTAATCAGAACAGTGAAGATCTGAGGACTGTTTGTGTTTAACAGACTAATCAGAACAGTGAAGATCTGAGGACTGTTTGTGTTTAACAGACTAATCAGAACAGTGAAGATCTGAGGACTGTTTGTGTTTAACAGACTAATCAGAACAGTGAAGATCTGAGGACTGTTTGTGTTTAACAGACTAATCAGAACAGTGAAGATCTGAGGACTGTTTGTGTTTAACAGACTAATCAGAACAGTGAAGATCTGAGGACTGTTTGTGTTTAACAGACTAATCAGAACAGTGAAGAACTGAGGACTGTTTGTGTTTAACAGACTAATCAGAACAGTGAAGAACTGAGGACTGTTTGTGTTTAACAGACTAATCACTACAGTGAAGATCTGAGGACTGTTTGTGTTTAACAGACTAATCAGAACAGTGAAGATCTGAGGACTGTTTGTGTTTAACAGACTAATCAGAACAGTGAAGATCTGAGGACTGTTTGTGTTTAACAGACTAATCACTACAGTGAAGAACTGAGGACTGTTTGTGTTTAACAGACTAATCAGAACAGTGAAGATCTGAGGACTGTTTGTGTTTAACAGACTAATCAGAACAGTGAAGATCTGAGGACTGTTTGTGTTTAACAGACTAATCACTACAGTGAAGATCTGAGGACTGTTTGTGTTTAACAGACTAATCAGGACAGTGAAGAACTGAGGACTGTTTGTGTTTAACAGACTAATCACTACAGTGAAGATCTGAGGACTGTTTGTGTTTAACAGACTAATCAGAACAGTGAAGATCTGAGGACTGTTTGTGTTTAACAGACTAATCAGGACAGTGAAGATCTGAGGACTGTTTGTGTTTAACAGACTAATCAGAACAGTGAAGAACTGAGGACTGTTTGTGTTTAACAGACTAATCACTACAGTGAAGATCTGAGGACTGTTTGTGTTTAACAGACTAATCAGAACAGTGAAGAACTGAGGACTGTTTGTGTTTAACAGACTAATCACTACAGTGAAGATCTGAGGACTGTTTGTGTTTAACAGACTAATCAGAACAGTGAAGATCTGAGGACTGTTTGTGTTTAACAGACTAATCACTACAGTGAAGATCTGAGGACTGTTTGTGTTTAACAGACTAATCAGAACAGTGAAGAACTGAGGACTGTTTGTGTTTAACAGACTAATCAGAACAGTGAAGATCTGAGGACTGTTTGTGTTTAACAGACTAATCAGAACAGTGAAGATCTGAGGACTGTTTGTGTTTAACAGACTAATCAGGACAGTGAAGATCTGAGGACTGTTTGTGTTTAACAGACTAATCAGGACAGTGAAGATCTGAGGACTGTTTGTGTTTAACAGACTAATCAGAACAGTAAAGATCTGAGGACTGTTTGTGTTTAACAGACTAATCAGGACAGTGAAGATCTGAGGACTGTTTGTGTTTAACAGACTAATCACTACAGTGAAGATCTGAGGACTGTTTGTGTTTAACAGACTAATCACTACAGTGAAGATCTGAGGACTGTTTAACAGACTAATCACTACAGTGAAGAACTGAGGACTGTTTGTGTTTAACAGACTAATCAGAACAGTGAAGAACTGAGGACTATTTGTGTTTAATAGACTAATCAGAACAGTGAAGAACTGAGGACTGTTTGTGTTTAACAGACTAATCAGAACAGTGAAGAACTGAGGACTGTTTGTGTTTAACAGACTAATCAGAACAGTGAAGATCTGAGGACTGTTTGTGTTTAACAGACTAATCAGGACAGTGAAGATCTGAGGACTGTTTGTGTTTAACAGACTAATCAGAACAGTGAAGAACTGAGGACTGTTTGTGTTTAACAGACTAATCAGAACAGTGAAGAACTGAGGACTGTTTGTGTTTAACAGACTAATCACTACAGTGAAGATCTGAGGACTGTTTGTGTTTAACAGACTAATCAGAACAGTGAAGATTTGAGGACTGTTTGTGTTTAACAGACTAATCACTACAGTGAAGATCTGAGGACTGTTTGTGTTTAACAGACTAATCAGAACAGTGAAGAACTGAGGACTGTTTGTGTTTAACAGACTAATCAGAACAGTGAAGAACTGAGGACTGTTTGTGTTTAACAGACTAATCAGAACAGTGAAGAACTGAGGACTGTTTGTGTTTAACAGACTAATCAGGACAGTGAAGAACTGAGGACTGTTTGTGTTTAACAGACTAATCAGAACAGTGAAGATCTGAGGACTGTTTGTGTTTAACAGACTAATCAGAACAGTGAAGAACTGAGGACTGTTTGTGTTTAACAGACTAATCACTACAGTGAAGATCTGAGGACTGTTTGTGTTTAACAGACTAATCAGAACAGTGAAGAACTGAGGACTGTTTGTGTTTAACAGACTAATCAGAACAGTGAAGAACTGAGGACTGTTTGTGTTTAACAGACTAATCAGAACAGTGAAGAACTGAGGACTGTTTGTGTTTAACAGACTAATCAGGACAGTGAAGATCTGAGGACTGTTTGTGTTTAACAGACTAATCAGGACAGTGAAGAACTGAGGACTGTTTGTGTTTAACAGACTAATCAGAACAGTGAAGATCTGAGGACTGTTTGTGTTTAACAGACTAATCAGGACAGTGAAGAACTGAGGACTGTTTGTGTTTAACAGACTAATCAGAACAGTGAAGAACTGAGGACTGTTTGTGTTTAACAGACTAATCAGAACAGTGAAGATCTGAGGACTGTTTGTGTTTAACAGACTAATCAGGACAGTGAAGAACTGAGGACTGTTTGTGTTTAACAGACTAATCAGGACAGTGAAGAACTGAGGACTGTTTGTGTTTAACAGACTAATCAGAACAGTGAAGATCTGAGGACTGTTTGTGTTTAACAGACTAATCAGAACAGTGAAGATCTGAGGACTGTTTGTGTTTAACAGACTAATCAGAACAGTGAAGATCTGAGGACTGTTTGTGTTTAACAGACTAATCAGAACAGTGAAGATCTGAGGACTGTTTGTGTTTAACAGACTAATCACTACAGTGAAGATCTGAGGACTGTTTGTGTTTAACAGACTAATCAGAACAGTGAAGAACTGAGGACTGTTTGTGTTTAACAGACTAATCAGAACAGTGAAGAACTGAGGACTGTTTGTGTTTAACAGACTAATCAGAACAGTGAAGAACTGAGGACTGTTTGTGTTTAACAGACTAATCAGAACAGTGAAGAACTGAGGACTGTTTGTGTTTAACAGACTAATCAGGACAGTGAAGAACTGAGGACTGTTTGTGTTTAACAGACTAATCAGGACAGTGAAGAACTGAGGACTGTTTGTGTTTAACAGACTAATCAGAACAGTGAAGATCTGAGGACTGTTTGTGTTTAACAGACTAATCAGGACAGTGAAGAACTGAGGACTGTTTGTGTTTAACAGACTAATCAGAACAGTGAAGAACTGAGGACTGTTTGTGTTTAACAGACTAATCAGAACAGTGAAGATCTGAGGACTGTTTGTGTTTAACAGACTAATCAGAACAGTGAAGAACTGAGGACTGTTTGTGTTTAACAGACTAATCAGGACAGTGAAGAACTGAGGACTGTTTGTGTTTAACAGACTAATCAGGACAGTGAAGAACTGAGGACTGTTTGTGTTTAACAGACTAATCAGAACAGTGAAGATCTGAGGACTGTTTGTGTTTAACAGACTAATCAGGACAGTGAAGAACTGAGGACTGTTTGTGTTTAACAGACTAATCAGAACAGTGAAGAACTGAGGACTGTTTGTGTTTAACAGACTAATCAGAACAGTGAAGATCTGAGGACTGTTTGTGTTTAACAGACTAATCAGGACAGTGAAGAACTGAGGACTGTTTGTGTTTAACAGACTAATCAGGACAGTGAAGAACTGAGGACTGTTTGTGTTTAACAGACTAATCAGAACAGTGAAGATCTGAGGACTGTTTGTGTTTAACAGACTAATCAGAACAGTGAAGATCTGAGGACTGTTTGTGTTTAACAGACTAATCAGAACAGTGAAGAACTGAGGACTGTTTGTGTTTAACAGACTAATCAGAACAGTGAAGATCTGAGGACTGTTTGTGTTTAACAGACTAATCACTGTTTGTGTTTAACAGTGAAGAACTGAGGACTGTTTGTGTTTAACAGACTAATCAGAACAGTGAAGAACTGAGGACTGTTTGTGTTTAACAGACTAATCAGAACAGTGAAGAACTGAGGACTGTTTGTGTTTAACAGACTAATCAGAACAGTGAAGATCTGAGGACTGTTTGTGTTTAACAGACTAATCAGAACAGTGAAGAACTGAGGACTGTTTGTGTTTAACAGACTAATCAGAACAGTGAAGAACTGAGGACTGTTTGTGTTTAACAGACTAATCAGAACAGTGAAGATCTGAGGACTGTTTGTGTTTAACAGACTAATCACTACAGTGAAGAACTGAGGACTGTTTGTGTTTAACAGACTAATCAGAACAGTGAAGAACTGAGGACTGTTTGTGTTTAACAGACTAATCAGAACAGTGAAGATCTGAGGACTGTTTGTGTTTAACAGACTAATCACTACAGTGAAGAACTGAGGACTGTTTGTGTTTAACAGACTAATCAGAACAGTGAAGATCAGAACTGAGGACTGTTTGTGTTTAACAGACTAATCAGAACAGTGAAGAACTGAGGACTGTTTGTGTTTAACAGACTAATCAGAACAGTGAAGAACTGAGGACTGTTTGTGTTTAACAGACTAATCAGAACAGTGAAGAACTGAGGACTGTTTGTGTTTAACAGACTAATCACTACAGTGAAGAACTGAGGACTGTTTGTGTTTAACAGACTAATCAGAACAGTGAAGAACTGAGGACTGTTTGTGTTTAACAGACTAATCAGAACAGTGAAGAACTGAGGACTGTTTGTGTTTAACAGACTAATCACTACAGTGAAGAACTGAGGACTGTTTGTGTTTAACAGACTAATCAGAACAGTGAAGATCTGAGGACTGTTTGTGTTTAACAGACTAATCAGAACAGTGAAGATCTGAGGACTGTTTGTGTTTAACAGACTAATCAGAACAGTGAAGAACTGAGGACTGTTTGTGTTTAACAGACTAATCAGGACAGTGAAGAACTGAGGACTGTTTGTGTTTAACAGACTAATCAGAACAGTGAAGATCTGAGGACTGTTTGTGTTTAACAGACTAATCAGAACAGTGAAGAACTGAGGACTGTTTGTGTTTAACAGACTAATCAGAACAGTGAAGATCTGAGGACTGTTTGTGTTTATCAGACTAATCAGAACAGTGAAGATCTGAGGACTGTTTGTGTTTAACAGACTAATCACTACAGTGAAGAACTGAGGACTGTTTGTGTTTAACAGACTAATCAGAACAGTGAAGAACTGAGGACTGTTTGTGTTTAACAGACTAATCAGAACAGTGAAGAACTGAGGACTGTTTGTGTTTAACAGACTAATCAGAACAGTGAAGAACTGAGGACTGTTTGTGTTTAACAGACTAATCAGAACAGTGAAGAACTGAGGACTGTTTGTGTTTAACAGACTAATCACTACAGTGAAGAACTGAGGACTGTTTGTGTTTAACAGACTAATCACTACAGTGAAGAACTGAGGACTGTTTGTGTTTAACAGACTAATCAGAACAGTGAAGAACTGAGGACTGTTTGTGTTTAACAGACTAATCACTACAGTGAAGAACTGAGGACTGTTTGTGTTTAACAGACTAATCAGAACAGTGAAGAACTGAGGACTGTTTGTGTTTAACAGACTAATCAGAACAGTGAAGAACTGAGGACTGTTTGTGTTTAACAGACTAATCAGAACAGTGAAGAACTGAGGACTGTTTGTGTTTAACAGACTAATCAGAACAGTGAAGAACTGAGGACTGTTTGTGTTTAACAGACTAATCACTACAGTGAAGAACTGAGGACTGTTTGTGTTTAACAGACTAATCACTACAGTGAAGAACTGAGGACTATTTGTGTTTAACAGACTAATCAGAACAGTGAAGAACTGAGGACTGTTTGTGTTTAACAGACTAATCACTACAGTGAAGAACTGAGGACTGTTTGTGTTTAACAGACTAATCAGAACAGTGAAGATCTGAGGACTGTTTGTGTTTAACAGACTAATCACTACAGTGAAGAACTGAGGACTGTTTGTGTTTAACAGACTAATCAGAACAGTGAAGATCTGAGGACTGTTTGTGTTTAACAGACTAATCACTACAGTGAAGAACTGAGGACTGTTTGTGTTTAACAGACTAATCACTACAGTGAAGAACTGAGGACTGTTTGTGTTTAACAGACTAATCAGAACAGTGAAGATCTGAGGACTGTTTGTGTTTAACAGACTAATCAGGACAGTGAAGAACTGAGGACTGTTTGTGTTTAACAGACTAATCAGAACAGTGAAGAACTGAGGACTGTTTGTGTTTAACAGACTAATCAGAACAGTGAAGAGTGAAGAACTGAGGACTGTTTGTGTTTAACAGACTAATCACTACAGTGAAGAACTGAGGACTGTTTGTGTTTAACAGACTAATCAGAACAGTGAAGAACTGAGGACTGTTTGTGTTTAACAGACTAATCAGGACAGTGAAGAACTGAGGACTGTTTGTGTTTAACAGACTAATCAGAACAGTGAAGATCTGAGGACTGTTTGTGTTTAACAGACTAATCAGAACAGTGAAGATCTGAGGACTGTTTGTGTTTAACAGACTAATCAGGACAGTGAAGAACTGAGGACTGTTTGTGTTTAACAGACTAATCAGGACAGTGAAGAACTGAGGACTGTTTGTGTTTAACAGACTAATCAGAACAGTGAAGAATCTGAGGACTGTTTGTGTTTAACAGACTAATCAGAACAGTGAAGATCTGAGGACTGTTTGTGTTTAACAGACTAATCAGAACAGTGAAGATCTGAGGACTGTTTGTGTTTATCAGACTAATCAGAACAGTGAAGATCTGAGGACTGTTTGTGTTTAACAGACTAATCACTACAGTGAAGAACTGAGGACTGTTTGTGTTTAACAGACTAATCAGAACAGTGAAGAACTGAGGACTGTTTGTGTTTAACAGACTAATCAGAACAGTGAAGAACTGAGGACTGTTTGTGTTTAACAGACTAATCAGAACAGTGAAGAACTGAGGACTGTTTGTGTTTAACAGACTAATCAGAACAGTGAAGAACTGAGGACTGTTTGTGTTTAACAGACTAATCACTACAGTGAAGAACTGAGGACTGTTTGTGTTTAACAGACTAATCACTACAGTGAAGAACTGAGGACTATTTGTGTTTAACAGACTAATCAGAACAGTGAAGAACTGAGGACTGTTTGTGTTTAACAGACTAATCACTACAGTGAAGAACTGAGGACTGTTTGTGTTTAACAGACTAATCAGAACAGTGAAGATCTGAGGACTGTTTGTGTTTAACAGACTAATCACTACAGTGAAGAACTGAGGACTGTTTGTGTTTAACAGACTAATCAGAACAGTGAAGATCTGAGGACTGTTTGTGTTTAACAGACTAATCACTACAGTGAAGAACTGAGGACTGTTTGTGTTTAACAGACTAATCACTACAGTGAAGAACTGAGGACTGTTTGTGTTTAACAGACTAATCACTACAGTGAAGATCTGAGGACTGTTTGTGTTTAACAGACTAATCAGAACAGTGAAGATCTGAGGACTGTTTGTGTTTAACAGACTAATCAGAACAGTGAAGAACTGAGGACTGTTTGTGTTTAACAGACTAATCACTACAGTGAAGATCTGAGGACTGTTTGTGTTTAACAGACTAATCACTACAGTGAAGATCTGAGGACTGTTTGTGTTTAACAGACTAATCAGAACAGTGAAGAACTGAGGACTGTTTGTGTTTAACAGACTAATCACTACAGTGAAGATCTGAGGACTGTTTGTGTTTAACAGACTAATCAGAACAGTGAAGATCTGAGGACTGTTTGTGTTTAACAGACTAATCAGAACAGTGAAGATCTGAGGACTGTTTGTGTTTAACAGACTAATCAGAACAGTGAAGAACTGAGGACTGTTTGTGTTTAACAGACTAATCAGAACAGTGAAGAACTGAGGACTGTTTGTGTTTAACAGACTAATCACTACAGTGAAGAACTGAGGACTGTTTGTGTTTAACAGACTAATCACTACAGTGAAGAACTGAGGACTGTTTGTGTTTAACAGACTAATCACTACAGTGAAGAACTGAGGACTGTTTGTGTTTAACAGACTACTCACTACAGTGAAGAACTGAGGACTGTTTGTGTTTAACAGACTAATCAGAACAGTGAAGAACTGAGGACTGTTTGTGTTTAACAGACTAATCACTACAGTGAAGAACTGAGGACTGTTTGTGTTTAACAGACTAATCACTACAGTGAAGAACTGAGGACTGTTTGTGTTTAACAGACTAATCAGAACAGTGAAGATCTGAGGACTGTTTGTGTTTAACAGACTAATCACTACAGTGAAGATCTGAGGACTGTTTGTGTTTAACAGACTAATCAGAACAGTGAAGATCTGAGGACTGTTTGTGTTTAACAGACTAATCACTACAGTGAAGATCTGAGGACTGTTTGTGTTTAACAGACTAATCAGAACAGTGAAGAACTGAGGACTGTTTGTGTTTAACAGACTAATCACTACAGTGAAGATCTGAGGACTGTTTGTGTTTAACAGACTAATCACTACAGTGAAGATCTGAGGACTGTTTGTGTTTAACAGACTAATCAGAACAGTGAAGAACTGAGGACTGTTTGTGTTTAACAGACTAATCACTACAGTGAAGATCTGAGGACTGTTTGTGTTTAACAGACTAATCAGAACAGTGAAGATCTGAGGACTGTTTGTGTTTAACAGACTAATCAGAACAGTGAAGATCTGAGGACTGTTTGTGTTTAACAGACTAATCAGAACAGTGAAGATCTGAGGACTGTTTGTGTTTAACAGACTAATCAGGACAGTGAAGATCTGAGGACTGTTTGTGTTTAACAGACTAATCACTACAGTGAAGACACATCTGAAGATCTGAGGACTGTTTGTGTTTAACAGACTAATCACTACAGTGAAGAACTGAGGACTATTTGTGTTTAACAGACTAATCAGAACAGTGAAGAACTGAGGACTGTTTGTGTTTAACAGACTAATCACTACAGTGAAGATCTGAGGACTGTTTGTGTTTAACAGACTAATCAGAACAGTGAAGATCTGAGGACTGTTTGTGTTTAACAGACTAATCACTACAGTGAAGATCTGAGGACTGTTTGTGTTTAACAGACTAATCAGAACAGTGAAGATCTGAGGACTGTTTGTGTTTAACAGACTAATCAGAACAGTGAAGAACTGAGGACTGTTTGTGTTTAACAGACTAATCACTACAGTGAAGATCTGAGGACTGTTTGTGTTTAACAGACTAATCACTACAGTGAAGAACTGAGGACTATTTGTGTTTAACAGACTAATCAGAACAGTGAAGATCTGAGGACTGTTTGTGTTTAACAGACTAATCACTACAGTGAAGATCTGAGGACTATTTGTGTTTATCAGAGACTAATCAGAACAGTGAAGAACTGAGGACTGTTTGTGTTTAACAGACTAATCAGAACAGTGAAGAACTGAGGACTGTTTGTGTTTAACAGACTAATCACTACAGTGAAGATCTGAGGACTATTTGTGTTTATCAGAGACTAATCAGAACAGTGAAGAACTGAGGACTGTTTGTGTTTAACAGACTAATCAGAACAGTGAAGATCTGAGGACTGTTTGTGTTTAACAGACTAATCACTACAGTGAAGATCTGAGGACTGTTTGTGTTTAACAGACTAATCAGAACAGTGAAGAACTGAGGACTGTTTGTGTTTAACAGACTAATCAGGACAGTGAAGATCTGAGGACTGTTTGTGTTTAACAGACTAATCAGGACAGTGAAGATCTGAGGACTGTTTGTGTTTAACAGACTAATCAGAACAGTGAAGATCTGAGGACTGTTTGTGTTTAACAGATTAATCACTACAGTGAAGACACATCTGAAGATCTGAGGACTGTTTGTGTTTAACAGACTAATCACTACAGTGAAGATCTGAGGACTGTTTGTGTTTAACAGACTAATCAGAACAGTGAAGATCTGAGGACTGTTTGTGTTTAACAGACTAATCAGAACAGTGAAGAACTGAGGACTGTTTGTGTTTAACAGACTAATCAGGACAGTGAAGATCTGAGGACTGTTTGTGTTTAACAGACTAATCAGAACAGTGAAGATCTGAGGACTGTTTGTGTTTAACAGACTAATCAGGACAGTGAAGATCTGAGGACTGTTTGTGTTTAACAGACTAATCAGAACAGTGAAGATCTGAGGACTGTTTGTGTTTAACAGACTAATCAGGACAGTGAAGATCTGAGGACTGTTTGTGTTTAACAGACTAATCAGGACAGTGAAGATCTGAGGACTGTTTGTGTTTATCAGAGACTAATCAGAACAGTGAAGATCTGAGGACTGTTTGTGTTTAACAGACTAATCAGAACAGTGAAGACACGTCAGAAGAACAGGAGATGGGTCCCACTGCGTTTAAAGAGCAGGAAGTGTGAGTTTTACTCCACTAAAGTAACAACACAGTGCGGGTCAGGGACTTTAGTAAGTTTGTTCTAGTTACAATAATAACGTGTCATCTTTGGGGGCCAACACAAACTCATTTCTTACACCTTTTTTTATATCCGATATCTCTGTTCTTATATTCTTACATCTGTATCTGATATCATTGCTTTGTTATTTACGACTAGAGGAAGCAGGAACGTTTCCAACCACGTTTCTCATGTTTCTATCATCGCGCACCTTAGAGAGCCACAGTGATCAGACCTCCATACTTAAAGTGGAGTGAGATTTGAGAAACGTGTCACTGCCAGCCATTGCCCCCTATGGTGCCACACTCACACACCAAAGGACTAAATCTGTGTCCCAAAATGGCACCCTATTACATATATAGTGCACTACTTTTGACCAGGGCCTATGTAGAGAATAGGGTGCTATTTGGGATGCAGATTTAAGACTGGAGCCAGCTGGAGTGCCATCAAAGAGGTTAGGATCATAAGAACACAGACAAGGAGAGGTGCTGCTCTGAGCTGAGAGATACACACAGTGATATGGGCTTCTGCACACAATCTCAAATATTGATGCCTCTCGGGCTCTCTGAGAGAAGTTTAATCACCAGTTTGGAATGCAAATGATATGAAGCCTGTAGCAACTAACTGGAGAGCTGCTGGGGTAAACTAGTCTAACTGGAGAGCTGCTGGAGTAACTTGTCTAAATGGAGAGCTGCTGGAGTAACTAGTCTAACTGGAGAGCTGCTGGAGTAAACTAGTCTAACTGGAGAGCTGCTGGAGTAAACTATTCTAACTGGAGAGCTGCTGGAGTAAACTAGTCTAACTGGAGAGCTGCTGGAGTAAACTAGTCTAACTGGAGAGCTGCTGGAGTAAACTAGTCTAACTGGTGAGCTGCTGAAGTAACTAGTCTAACTGGAGAGCTGCTGGGGTAAACTAGTCTAACTGTAGATCTGCTGGAGTAACTAGTCTAAATGGAGAGCTGCTGGAGTAAACTAGTCTAAATGGAGAGCTGCTGGAGTAAACTAGTCTAACTGGAGAGCTGCTGGAGTAACTCGTCTAACTGGAGAGCTGCTGGAGTAACTCGTCTAACTGGAGAGCTGCTGGAGTAAACTAATCTAACTGGAGAGCTGCTGGAGTAACTAGTTTAACTACAGTCCTCCTCTCTGAATGAGGAGTTTCCCTATTTGATCTGCTAGATAAGTAGAGAAGTGACCTGGATAACTTGACTGTCCTATCTTGTCCTGTCCTGAATAACTTGACTGTCCTATCTTGTCCTGGATATCCTGTCCTGGATAACTTGACTGTCCTATCTTGTCCTGGATATCCTGTCCTGGATAACTTGACTGTCCTATCTTGTCCTGGATATCCTGTCCTGGATAACTTGACTGTCCTATCTTGTCCTGTCCTGGATAACTTGACTGTCCTGGATAACTTGCCTGTCCTGTGTTCCTAAATAGCACCCTATTCTCTATATAGTGCTCATAGGGCTATGGACAAAAGTAGCGCACTGCTGTCACGCCCTGACCTCAGATCCTTTTTATGTCTCTATTTTGGTTTGGTCAGGGCATGAGTTGGGTTGGGCATTCTATGTTTTTGTGTTCTATGTTTTCTATTTCTGTGTGTTTGGCCGGGTGTGGTTCTCAACCTAGGTAGCCTTTTCCCACCTGTGTCTTGTGGGTAGTTGTTTTGTGTTTCTGCACCTGACAGGTCTGTTTAGTTTTCGTTCGTTCTCTTTGTTATTTTATTTTGTGTTCAGTTTAAATAAAAAAATAACATGAACACTTACCATTCTGCGCTTTGGTCCTCACCTTCTTCATACGACGACCGTTACAACTGCATGGGGAATGAGGTGTTACAACTGCATGGGGAATGAGGTGTTACAACTGCATGAGGAATGAGGTTTTACAACTGCATGGGGAATGAGGTGTTACAACTGCATGGGGAATGAGGTGTTACAACTGCATGAGGAATGAGGTTTTACAACTGCATGGGGAATGAGGTGTTACAACTGCATGGGGAATGAGGTGTTACAACTGCATGGGGAATGAGGTGTTACAACTGAATGAGGTGTTAAACTGCATGGGGAATGAGGTGTTACAACTGCATGAGGAATGAGGTTTTACAACTGCATGGGGAATGAGGTGTTAAACTGCATGGGGAATGAGGTGTTAAACTGCATGGGGAATGAGGTGTTAAACTGCATGGGGAATGAGGTGTAACAACTGCATGGGGAATGAGGTGTTAAACTGCATGGGGAATGAGGTGTAACAACTGCATGGGGAATGAGGTGTTACAACTGAATGAGGAATGAAGTGTTACAACTGAATGAGGTGTTAAACTGCATGGGGAATGAGGTGTTACAACTGCATGGGGAATGAGGTGTTACAACTGCATGGGGAATGAGGTGTTACAACTGCATGGGGAATGAGGTGTTACAACTGCATGGGGAATGAGGTGTTACAACTGCATGGGGAATGAGGTGTTACAACTGCATGGGGAATGAGGTGTTACAACTGCATGGGGAATGAGGTGTTACAACTGAATGAGGTGTTACAACTGCATGGGGAATGAGGTGTTACAACTGCATGGGGAATGAGGTGTAACAACTGCATGGGGAATGAGGTGTTACAACTGCATGGGGAATGAGGTGTTACAACTGCATGAGGAATGAGGTTTTACAACTGCATGGGGAATGAGGTGTTACAACTGCATGGGGAATGAGGTGTTACAACTGCATGGGGAATGAGGTGTTACAACTGCATGGGGAATTTTTATTTTATTTATTTTTATTTTACCTTTATTTAACCAGGCAAGTCAGTTAAGAACAAATTCTTATTTTCAATGACGGCCTGGGAACAGTGGGTTAACTGCCTGTTCAGGGGCAGAACGACAGATTTGTACCTTGTCAGCTCGGGGGTTTGAACTCGCAACCTTCCGGTTACTAGTCCAACGCTCTAACCACTAGGCTACCCTGCCGCCCGAATGAGGTGTTACAACTGCATGGGGAATGAGGTGTTATTTGGGACACAGACTTAGTCTCAAATGGGCATCAGTTCCTGTTTTTTGTAATGATTTAATGGAATGTTTCTTCCTCTTCAGAGCAAGGACATCATGAAGTGAATGTTAAGGCATATGGAAGTTAAAGATAAATAATATTCTACATTTGGGGGCGTGTGTCTGTCAATGTAAACAGTCTGGGTTGCCATTTGATTAACTGTTCAGCAGTCTTATGGCTTGGGGGTAGAAGCTGTTAATGAGCTTTTTGGTCCTAGACTTGGCGCTCCAGTACCGCTTGCCGTGTGGTAGCAGAGAGAACAGTCTATGTCACTTGAGTGACTTGAGTATTTGACAATTGTTAGGGCCTTCCTCTGACACCGCCCGGTATACATGTCCTGGATGGCAGGAAGCTTGGCCCCAGTGATGTACTGGGCCGTACGCACTACCCTCTGTACCGCCTTACGGTCAGATGTCTAGCAGTTGCTATGCTAGGCGGTGATGCAACCGGTCAGGATGCTCTCGATGGTGCAGCTGTAGAACTTATTGAGGATCTGAGGACCCATGCCAAATCTTTTCAGTATCCTGAGGGGGAAAAGGTGTTGTCGTGCCCTCTTCACGTCTGTCTTGGTGTGTTTGGACCATGATAGTTTGTTGGTGATGTGGACACCAAGGAACTTAAAACTCTCGACCCGCTCCGCTACAGCCCCGTTGATGTTAATGGGGGCCTGTTAGGCCCAGCTTTTCCTGTAGTCCACAATCAGCTCCTGTGTCTTGCTCACGTTGAGGGAGAGATTGTTATCCTGGCACCACACTGCCAGGTCTCTGACCTCCTCCCTATAGGCTGTCTCATCGTTGTCAGTGATTAGGCCTACCACTGTTGTGTTGTCAGCAAACTTAATGATGGTGTTGTAGTCGCATTTTGGCCACTCAGTCATGTGAACTCTCTCTTCCATCCCTCTCTCTCTCTTCCGTCCCTCTCTCTCTCTTCCGTCCCTCTCTCTCTCTCTTCCGTCCCTCTCTCTCTCTCTCTCTCTTCCGTCCCTCTCTTCCATTCCTCCTATCTTTCATCACTCCATCTCTACTGTATACCCTACTGGCTTAAGGCTGACATATTTGTCTTGTCAAACCATCCCTGCAATGTTCACAGATTAACTGTCAATCCCGGTTTTTCATCAAATCTGAACTATTCCCTCGAGGGAAGAAGATACAGAAAACGATGAGGTTGATTATGTTAAGCATGATATGGTAGCTATCTGATTTGGATATGCAATGCTCTTAAAGACTAATGGGGGAACAAGATGCTCTACAAAAAAAAATGTCTACAATGGTTTTCAAAGCCGAGATGAAGGGACCACCAGTATGATGCAAGAAAGGGTCTAATGCCTACACAGAGAGAGATTCAATACTAATAACCATGGTACTATATCTTCTATGTATAATAACCTTGGTACTATGTCATGTACTATATCTTCTATGTATAATAACATTGGTACTATATCTTCTATGTATAATAACCATGGTACTATCTGTCATGTACTATATATTGTCTGATATTAGCTAGTCTGTTAGTGGTTGCCATTATCTTAAGAGAATCCATTTAAAAACACAGGGAATGCAGTTTAAAAAAAAATATGCCCTAAGGGTCATCCCACCTCAAAAAGCACCAGGAAGAGGATTGACGGTCTGAGATGAGCATTACATCCTTCGTCTCTGATTCGTTGAAATACGGTTGAAGTCAGAAGTTTACATACACCTTTAGCCAAATACATTTAAACTCAGTTTTTCACAATTCCTGACATTTAATCTGAGTAAAAATTCCCTGTCTTAGGTCAGTTAGGATCACCACCTTATTTTAAGACTGTGAAATGTCAGAATAATAGTAGAGTGATTTTTATTTCAGTGTTTATTTATTTCATCACATTCCCAGTGGGTCAGAAGTTTACATACACTCAATTAGTATTTGGTAGCACTGCCTTTAAATTGTTTAACTTGGGTCAAACGTTTCGGGTAGCCTTCCACAAGCTTCCCACAATAAGGTGAGTCAGGTTTGTAGGCCTTGCTCACACACGCCTTTTCAGTTCTGCCCACGAATGTTCTATAGGATTGAGGTCAGGGCTTTGTGATGGCCACTCCAATACCTTGACTTTGTTGTCCTTAAGCCATTTTGCCACAACTTTGGAAGATCCATTTGCGACCAAGCTTTAACTTCCTGACTGATGTCTTGAGATGTTAATTCAATATATCCACATATTTGTCCTTCCTCATGATGCCATCTATTTTGTGAAGTGCACCAGTCCCTCCTGCAGCAAAGGCACCCCCACAACATGATGCTGCCACCCCCGTGCTTCACGGTTGGGATGGTGTTCTTCGGCTTGCAAGCCTCCCCCTTTTTCCTCCAAACATAACAATGGTCATTATGGCCAAACAGTTCTATTTTTGTTTCATCAGACCAGAGGACATTTCTCTAAAAAGTACGATCTTTGTCCCCATGTGCAGTTGCAAACCGTAGTCTGGCTTTTTTATGCCGGTTTTGGATCAGTGGCTTCTTCCTCGCTGAGCGGCCTTTCAGGTTATGTCTATATAGATACTTTTGTACCTGTTTCCTCCAGCATCTTCACAAGGTCCTTTGCTGTTATTCGCACCAAAGTACGTTCATCTCTAGGAGACAGAACGCGTCTCCTTCCCGAGCGGTAGGATGGCTGCGTGGTCCCATGGTGTTTATACTTGTGTACTGTTGTCTGTACAGACGAGCCTTGTACCTTCAGGCATTTGGAAATTGAACCAGACTTGTGGAGGTCTACACATTTTTTTTCTGAGGTATTGGCTGATTTCACTCACTCACTCACTCTCTCACTCTCTCACTCTCTCACTCTCACAGCCTTGTGCCATACAGGGATATTCGGTAATACCGGCACTGACTACAAGGTACGCTATTGTAATCCAAAGGTTAGCAAGGCTAACAAGTACATGTAAAATCCTCATAGAGAATCCTAACTGAATGCTAACGAGCGCATTGGGAATATACAGTCTCTGACCTAAAGTATTTTGAAGGACAGAAATCCAAGCTCATAACGTTATATGTGAAATGAACAACTTGATCTTCTTGATCTCCTAACGTATTGCACAAGTTGACTGCAGGTATTTACTTAAAACGTAGCTACAAATATTTAAATGCTACAAATGTTCACCATTTTTGTATTTTTTAAGTGTCAAATAAGTAGTTTTAATGGATGGTTTTGAAAAACCATCCCATAGCTACAGTATTTCCAAATACCCCGGTGTATGATATACTGCCCTACTCTCTACCCCCCCCCCCCCCTCTCTCTCTCTGTTTGTCTCCCCCTCCACTCTCTGCCCCCCTCACTTCCCCTTCTCTCTGTTTGTCTCCCCCTCTACTCTCTGCCCCCCCCGCCCACTCCCTCACTTCCCCTTCTCTCTCTGTTCTCTCAGAGGGCTGACTGAGCAGCTGAGCATCCCCCCCCTATCTTCATGTCTCCCGTCCCCCGGTCCCTCCGTCCCCTCCGTCCCCTCCGTCCCTGTTCTCTGAGGGATGACTGAGCAGCTGAACATTCCTCCCCCCTCTCTCTCTGTCCCCTGGTCCCTCCGGCCCCCCCCCCCCCCCTCTCTCTGTCTTCCTGATCCCTCCGTCCCCTCTCTGTCTTCCTGGTCCCTGTCCCCTGGTCCCTCCCCCCCCGCCACCCTCTCTCTGAGGGATGACTGAGCAGTTGAACATTATCTCCACCTCACACATGTTTGACCTAGTTTACACTTTAGGATGTATGTGACAATCAGAAGAAATGCCAGGCTCTATTTTGTGTCACCCTCGGCTGGTCGATAGACAGCAACAGCACATGGAGATGGAGGACTGTGTCCCAAATGGCACCCTATTCCCTATATAGTGCACTACTTTAGACCAGGGCCTATATAGGGAATAAAGTGTACTACTTTAGACCAGGGCCTATAGGGAAGAGGGTGCACTACTTTAGACCAGGGCCCATATAGGGAAGAGGGTGCACTACTTTAGACCAGGGCCCATATAGGGAAGAGGGTGCACTACTTTAGACCAGGGCCCATATAGGGAAGAGGGTGCACTACTTTAGACCAGGGCCCATATAGGGAATAGGGTGCCATTTGGGATGCATCCAGACTCACCAGAGGGACACGGTGATATCCCTCCTCTGACAAATGGGTGGGTGGAATCTCCTGGCAGACAGAAACCCAGAGAGCAGCGAGGGTGAGGAGCGAGCGTCTGTGCCAAGGCCAGTGATAGGTGGCTGGTGTGGAGGAACTAGGATAACTAAGTAAAGTCGAAAAAAGGAACTCTCACTCAAACTGAAATAACCAATGAACAGAAATAGACAAACCGAGTGTACAGTGATTTATGGAGGGTGTTGTGAAACATGGTAAACCACTCTCTACTGGACGTTTATGGTATAGCTGGCTGGTATAGCTGGCTGGTATAGCTGGCTGGTATAGCTGGGTCTATAGCTGGGTGGTATAGCTGGGTGGTATAGCTGGGTGGTATAGCTGGGTGGTATAGCTGGGTGGTATAGCTGGCTGGTATAGCTGGCTGGTATAGCTGGGTGGTATAGCTGGGTGGTATAGCTGGCTGGTATAGCTGGGTCTATATAGCTGGCTGGTATAGCTGGGTGGTATAGCTGGCTGGTATAGCTGGGTGGTATAGCTGGGTCTATAGCTGGGTGAAATAAACCCTGTTCACCCTTTACACTCTTGGAAACTGGCCTATATGGATATATGGCTGAATTGAAATGTTCCTTACAGAAGAAACATGAAAAGCATGAGCTTGGTAGTAATTGAAAAGGGATCCGTTTGTAGATAATGGGAAAATTATTAGACCAATGGTGAGGACAAGACTGAATCCAAAACAGTACACTGTTGATTTTGTGTATTTTACATTTACGGTAATTTTCACAGAGTTTGTTGATAATCCCATCTGTGACTTTGACATGCTAGAGCAAGTACACCTACACTTCTGTTTGGAACACGGCCCTGCATCCCCGCCAATTACTATTGTCGCGTACTCAAGCCAAAAAAACGGACCATTTTATAAATCGCGATCTGGGTCAGGTTGTCATCATTTAAAAGCTTGCTCTATTACTAACATGACTAGTTAAGTTATAAAATACGATCATACAGTGTTAGGCTTTCACAGAGCAATTCAGTGAAACAGATTGATAATTTTGGTGAGCAATAAAAGTAGTTATGCGTGCATTCAGTTGCGTGTTCTGTGACGGAATATTCTTCACAATGAACAAACGGGCTCGTTCTGTTCAGAACAAACCCAGGGTATGACGACATGTCATCTTGTACATCAAACATAGTTATCATTAACGTTGACACTGTATATGACATGAGTTTTAATGATATGGAGATGTCAGGTGCACATTTTGGTGTTCTGGCTTGGTTGTACGACACCATAGCTGTATGTATTATAATCCTCAACGCTTTATCTTTCAAAATACATTGAGTCCTCTTAATGTATAGCATTTCCCCTCTCTCAGACGACAACATGTTGTTACAAAGTGTCCGAATTAGCAGGAGGAATGGGGACAACTTCAAAGCCCACACGACGCTGTGAAGCACAGTGCCCGAGTTCTGACGTCATTTATAGCGCGTTACATTACAGCCACTGCGTTCCAATTTGGGCGCTTATCAGTGTCCGAATCTGCCATTTTTGAACTCGTGTACGGGTACAAGTGTAATACTTGTAACTAATTCTAACCGTCAAATAAAATGTAACTTCAAAGCATATTCCACAAATGACCACCATCTTTTTTTTTTTTTTTTTTTGCTGGGCCCAGATAGAGAACTGATGAACCTTGTATGAAATGACTATTTTATCTGTGATCAAATCAAACAGTGAACATACCAGAAGAAAGAGAATCCGATGGATTCATCTCATCTCTTTCTTTGTAATTGGAAGATCTTAGTAGATGAGTGCCGTGCAAACTGTAGAACGTGCCCCAGTTCCATTTCCACAGGTTGGTTTAGAAGGAAAAGACGGGAACTAAGCCAAATAGCTGAGTGTAAAATAAAGTGATTGCCTTGCACATTTTTCACTGTTCCATTTGTTTTTTCTGTCAGGCTGGCATAGTTTGCTAGTTCATTATGAGTTTATTTTGTACTGTTTCATATACAGTACCTAAAGTCTGCAGTCTCTACCCCCCCCCCCCCCCCCCCCCTCCACCCTCCACCCTCCCTCTCTCATGAAACTGTGCTGCAACGTCAAATGTGAAATGTACCCTTTCTCCTCTCTCTGCAGGCGTATAGTGAGCCTTGGAACAGACAGAGCGAGGGTTTTACTTGAGGAACAGCAGTTGAGATGGTGGCACTGTACTTTGATACTGTTTAGAGAATCTGTCAAATGTTTCTGGATTGGAACAGATGGAGAGGGCTAGACGCTGGAGAGGGCTAGACGCTGGAGAGGGCTAGACGCTGGAGAGGGCTAGACGCTGGAGAGGGCTAGACGCGGGAGAGGGCTAGACGCGGGAGAGGGCTAGACGCGGGAGAGGGCTAGACGCGGGAGAGGGCTAGACGCGGGAGAGGGCTAGACGCGGAGAGGGCAGGGTTGAGTCGGAGGCAGGTGAACAGAAGTAGGATTGGAGGCAGACGCTGTGTACTGTGACTGTTTAGACTCTAAGAAAGGAACAGGCAAAGAGGACAGGCACATACAGTGCCTTGCAAAAGTATTCATCTCCCTTGGTGTTTTTTTCCTATTTAGTTGCATTACAACCTGTAATTTGAATGGATTTGTATTTGGATTCCATGTAATGGACATACACATAGTCCAAATTGGTGAAGTGAAATGAAAAAAAAAAACTGAAAAGTGGTGTGTGTGCATATGTATTCACCCCTTTGCTAAGAAGCCCCTAAATAAGATCTGGTGCAACCAATTACCTTCAGAAGTCACACAATTAGATAGATTGCACACAGGTGGACTTTATTTAAGTGTCATATGATCTGTCACATGATCTGAGTGTATATATACTCTACGCCTATTCTGAAAGGCCCCAGAGTCTGCAACACCACCAAGCAAGCAGCACTATGAAGACCAAGGAGCTCTCCAAACAGGTCAGGGAAAAGTTGTGGAGAAGTAGAGATCAGGGTTGGGTTATAAAAAAATATCCGAAACTTTGAACATCCCACGGAGCACCATTATTAAAAAACCTGAAAGAATATGGCACCTCAACAAACCTGCCTAGTGAGGGCCGCCCACAAAAACTCATGGACCAGGCAAGGAGGATATTAATCAGAGAGGCAACAAAGAGACCAAAGATAACCCTGAAGGAGCTGCTAAACTCCACAGCGGATATTGGAGTATCTGTCCATAGGACCAGTTTAAGCCGTACACTCCACAGAGCTGGGCATTACGGAAGAGTGGCCATTGCTTAAAGAAAAAAATAAGCAAATGTCTGGCACAATGTAAGTTATGTAAATAAGCTATGTCTGGCACAAACCCAACACCTCTCATCACCCCGAGAACACCATCCCCACAGTGAAGCATGGTGGTGGCAGCATCATGCTGTGGGGATGTTTTCATCGGCAGGGACTGCGAAACGGGTCAGAATTTAAGGAATGATGGATGGCGCTAAATACAGGGAAATACTTGAAGGAAACCTGTTTCAGTCTTCCAGAGATTTGAGACTGGAACGAAGGTTCACCTTCCAGCAGGAAAATGACCCTAAACATACTGCTAAAGCAACACTCGAGTGGTTTAAGGGGACACATTTAAATGTCTTGGAATGGCCTAGTCAAAGCCCAGACCTCAATCCAATTGAGAATCTGTGGTATGACTTAAAGATTGCTGTACACCAGCAGAACCCATTCAACTTGAAGGAGCTGGAGCAGTTTTGCCTTGAAGAATGGGCAAATATCCCAGTGGCTAGATGTGCCAAGCTTTAAGAGACATACCCCAAGAGACTTGCAGCTGTATTTGCTGCAAAAGGTGGGTCTACAAAGTATTGACTTTGGGGGGGTGAATGGGTATACACGCTCAAGTTTTCAGTTTTTTTTGTCTTATTTCTTGCTTGTTTCACAAGGAAAAATGTTTTGCATCTTCAAACTGGTAGGCATGTTGTGTAAATCAAATGATACAACCCCCCCAAAAAATCAATTTTAATTCCAGGTTGTAAGGCAACAAAATAGGAAAAATGCCAAGAGGGGTGAATACTTTTGCAAGCCAATGTAGAATACAGATTTGACTCTGAGGCAGGGAACCAATGTAGTGATAGAGATGGCATTGTGACTGTAATGTGACTAGGAGCAGGAGACAGACAGATGAGGCAGACAGGATAGACTGACTACTGTGACTAGGAGCAGAAGACAGACAGATGAGGCAGGCATTTAGAAGGCAGACAGCACAGACTGTCTCAGACAGGACAGACTGACTCAGACAGGGAACAGGTGTAGAGGTGGTGCAGCCAGTCTTTAAAAAGGCAAAGAAGGTAGACATGCTTTATCCCAAATGGCCCCCTATTCCCTACATAGTGCACTACTTTTGACCAGAGCCCTATAGGGGCCCCATAGGGCTCTGGTTAAAACTAGTGCACTATGTAGGGAATATGGTGATTATTTGGGACGCTGACACAGAGAGTGTTCAATTGAGGCAGGGAACTGAGGTTGAAGGCAGGCAGGCGCTGTACTGTGACACCGTTTGGATTCGAAGGCCCAGAACACAGAGACTGGTGATGGTACTGTACTCTGACACTGTTTGGACTCGGAGGCCCAGAACACAGAGATACAGAGGAAGATGATGGCACTGTACTCTGACACTGTTTAGAGAATCAGTAATGTTGTTTATGCCCTTCCTGTCACTCTCCCTGTGTCTGTTCTTCCAGACTATAAAACACAACAACACATCATCCTCCAAAACCTGTCTGTTTTTTTGGAATAACAAGTGTAAGGTGAGGGGAAAAGTTTGGTGATGTAATTATTCACCAATACCCATCAGTCCCTGATTTCAAATGTTTAAGAGACAAGTGCATCTGTCCGCGGACCCCAAACCAATCCAAATGTAGCATGCATTGGTTAGAAAATTGATTCAAACGTTACGAATCACCGGTTCACTAAAATGTTTTGCTCAGATTACGTTCTTCATACCTCATCTTTTGTGACAACGGATGAGTTCTCTCCTTCAGTGTCAAACTGCATGTAACTGTGTTGACAGTCGTTGATCTACAAGTTATTTTGCATGTCGAACAACCCCAGTAATATCAGTAGTCAAACTGAGCCCAGCTTCGCGCCGAACAACCCCAGTAATATCAGTAGCCTGGTCAAACTGAGCCCAGCTTCGCGCCGAACAACCCCAGTAATATCAGTAGCCTGGTCAAACTGAGCCCAGCTTCGCGCCGAACAACCCCACTAATATCAGTAGCCTGGTCAAACTGAGCCCAGCTTCGCGCCGAACAACCCCAGTAATATCAGTAGTCAAACTGAGCCCAGCTTTGCGCTGACCAACCCCAGTAATATCAGTAGCCTGGTCAAACTGAGCCCAGCTTCGCGCTGACCAACCCCAGTAATATCAGTAGCCTGGTCAAACTGAGCCCAGCTTCGCGCCGAACAACCCCAGTAATATCAGTAGCCTGGTCAAACTGAGCCCAGCTTCGCGCTGACCAACCCCAGTAATATCAGTAGCCTGGTCAAACTGAGCCCAGCTTCGCGCCGAACAACCCCAGTAATATCAGTAGCCTGGTCAAACTGAGCCCAGCTTCGCGCTGACCAACGCGAGGTAGGCAGCATGTTCCTAATCTTGCACATCAGCGGGGCACCTTCAGTATTCAAATGCTAAAATGGCTTGCATGTTATTAGGCTTTATTAGTGAGTGACAACCTATGTAATTTGTTATCTATGCACTGTTGAGAGTCGTCTATTGGAGACGACTCTCATCTGGCTATATACCTACTGAACGGGGAAAACAATGGATTTTCATTGGGATTGTTCAGGTTCACCATCAGCAGTAGTTTTGGTAGTTTTGCATTAAACAATCAATGAAATTGTCAACTTAAAAAAAAATGACAATACACACACACACGTAATGTATGTATGTATGTATGTATGTATGCACGCACGTATGTATGTATGCACGTATGTATGTATGCACGTATGTATGTATGCACGTATGTATGTATGCACGTATGTATGTATGTGTGTGTGTGTGTGTGTGTGTGGTCATTTTTTAAAAGTTGATAATTTCATAATGAGGACAGCAATCACTTTTGTGAGGTACACTGCATGGTCCAAGCAAGAGAAGAAGGGGAGATCCATCCAGTCAAAGTGTCCATTTTGATTTTGAGGAGAAATCCAAATAGTCATATCCTCATTGGCTATGTCATCGCTCATTTTTACAAGTGATCAATATTGATACATTACTAGCTGAAACTCTTCATCCCGCAGAAATGACAGTTAATTGCTCTGTGATTTCAAAGTGAAGGGGACAAAAAAACGGGGTACGTTGTCCCCCCCTTATGGTTCAGATAATGTGGCAGCAGATGGGGGGGTGGCAGATGGGGAGGCCGGCAGATGGGGGGGCGGCAGATGGGGAGGCCGGCAGATGGGGGGGCGGCAGATGGGGAGGCGGGTAGATGGGGAGGCGGGCAGATGGGGAGGCGGGCAGATGGGGGGGCGGCAGATGGGGGGGCGGCAGATGGGGAGGCGGGCAGATGGGGAGGCGGGCAGATGGGGGGGCGGCAGATGGGGGGGCGGCAGATGGGGAGGCGGGCAGATGGGGAGGCGGGCAGATGGGGAGGCGGGCAGATGGGGGGGCCGGGCAGATGGGGGGGCGGCAGATGGGGGGGCGGCAGATGGGGAGGCGGGCAGATGGGGAGGCGGGCAGATGGGGGGGCGGCAGATGGGGAGGCGGGCAGATGGGGGGGCGGCAGATGGGGAGGCGGGCAGATGGGGAGGCGGGCAGATGGGGAGGCGGGCAGATGGGGGGCCGGCAGATGGGGAGGCGGGCAGATGGGGAGGCAGCGTAGCCCTAGTGGTTAGAGCATTGGGTCAGTAACTGAAAGGTTGCAAGTTCAAATCCCCGAGCTGACAAGGTACAAAATCTGTCGTTCTGCCCCTGAACAAGGCAGTTAACCCACAGTTCCTAGGCCGCCATTGAAAATAAGAATTTGTTCTTAACTGACTTGCCTAGTTAAATAAAGATAAAAAATGTAAAAGATCAGGTGCCTATATAGTAACAGTATTTATTAAGGATCACCATTAGCTATTGCCAAGGCAGCAGCTACTCTTCCTGAGGTTTATTAAGGATCCCTATTAGTTCCTGCCAAGGCAGCAGCTACTCTTCCTGGGGTTTATTATGGATCCCTATTAGTTCCTGCCAAGGCAGCAGCTACTCTTCCTGAGGTTTTATTATGGATCCCCATTAGTTCTTGCCAAGGCAGCAGCTACTCTTCCTGAGGTTTATTATAGATCCCCATTAGTTCCTGCCAAGGCAGCAGCTACTCTTCCTGAGGTTTTATTATGGATCCCCATTAGTTCTTGCCAAGGCAGCAGCTACTCTTCCTGAGGTTTTATTATGGATCCCCATTAGTTCCTGCCAAGGCAGCAGCTACTCTTCCTGAGGTTTTATTATGGATCCCCATTAGTTCCTGCCAAGGCAGCAGCTACTCTTCCTGAGGTTTTATTATGGATCCCCATTAGTTCCTGCCAAGGCAGCAGCTACTCTTCCTGAGGTTTTATTATGGATCCCCAGTAGTTCTTGCCAAGGCAGCAGCTACTCTTCCTGGGGTCCAAACACATTAAGGCACTTACATTACACATAAAACAAAAGATAAAACAGTACATCATATAATATTGTTACACCACTACACATCTACAATACAAAATGTACAATACCACCACACAACAATATTACAATGCCTCTTCACAGTCCCCGCTGTTCCATAAGGTGTATTTTCCTCTTTTGAAAGTCTGATTCTCCTGCTGCATCAGTTACCTGATGTGGAATATAGTTCCATGTAGTCATGGCTCTATGTAGTACTGTGGAATAGAGTTCCATGTAGTCATGGCTCTATGTAGTACTGTGGAATAGAGTTCCATGTAGTCATGGCTCTATGTAGTACTGTGGAATAGAGTTCCATGTAGTCATGGCTCTATGTAGTAATGTGGAATAGAGTTCCATGTAGTCATGGCTCTATGTAGTACTGTGGAATAGAGTTCCATGTAGTCATGGCTCTATGTAGTACTGTGGAACAGAGTTCCATGTAGTCATGGCTCTATGTAGTACTGTGGAATAGAGTTCCATGTAGTCATGGCTCTATGTAGTACTGTGGAATAGAGTTCCATGTAGTCATGGCTCTATGTGGTACTGTGGAATAGAGTTCCATGTAGTCATGGCTCTATGTGGTACTGTGGAATAGAGTTCCATGTAGTCATGGCTCTATGTAGTACTGTGGAATAGAGTTCCATGTAGTCATGGCTCTATGTAGTACTGTGGAACAGAGTTCCATGTAGTCATGGCTCTATGTAGTACTGTGGAATAGAGTTCCATGTAGTCATGGCTCTATGTAGTACTGTGGAACAGAGTTCCATGTAGTCATGGCTCTATGTAGTACTGTGGAATAGAGTTCCATGTAGTCATGGCTCTATGTAGTACTGTGGAACAGAGTTTCATGTAGTCATGGCTCTATGTAGTACTGTGGAATAGAGTTCCATGTAGTCATGGCTCTATGTAGTACTGTGGAACAGAGTTCCATGTAGTCATGGCTCTATGTAGTACTGTGGAATAGAGTTCCATGTAGTCATGGCTCTATGTAGTACTGTGGAATAGAGTTCCATGTAGTCATGGCTCTATGTAGTACTGTGGAACAGAGTTCCATGTAGTCATGGCTCTATGTAGTACTGTGGAATAGAGTTCCATGTAGTCATGGCTCTATGTAGTACTGTGGAACAGAGTTCCATGTAGTCATGGCTCTATGTAGTACTGTGGAATAGAGTTCCATGTAGTCATGGCTCTATGTAGTACTGTGGAATAGAGTTCCATGTAGTCATGGCTCTATGTAGTACTGTGGAATAGAGTTCCATGTAGTCACGGCTCTATGTAGTACTGTGGAATAGAGTTCCATGTAGTCACGGCTCTATGTAGTACTGTGGAATAGAGTTCCATGTAGTCACGGCTCTATGTAGTACTGTGGAATAGAGTTCCATGTAGTCACGGCTCTATGTAGTACTGTGGAATAGAGTTCCATGTAGTCACGGCTCTATGTAGTACTGTGGAACAGAGTTCCATGTAGTCACGGCTCTATGTAGTACTGTGGAATAGAGTTCCATGTAGTCATGGCTCTATGTAGTACTGTGGAATAGAGTTCCATGTAGTCATGGCTCTATGTAGTACTGTGGAACAGAGTTCCATGTATTCATGGCTCTATGTAGTACTGTGGAACAGAGTTCCATGTAGTCATGGCTCTATGTAGTACTGTGGAACAGAGTTCCATGTAGTCATGGCTCTATGTAGTACTGTGGAATAGAGTTCCATGTAGTCATGTCTCTATGTAGTACTGTGGAATAGAGTTCCATGTAGTCATGGCTCTATGTAGTACTGTGGAATAGAGTTCCATGTAGTCATGGCTCTATGTAGTACTGTGGAATAGAGTTCCATGTAGTCATGGCTCTATGTAGTACTGTGGAATAGAGTTCCATGTAGTCATGGCTCTATGTAGTACTGTGGAATAGAGTTCCATGTAGTCATGGCTCTATGTAGTACTGTGGAATAGAGTTCCATGTAGTCATGGCTCTATGTAGTACTGTGGAATAGAGTTCCATGTAGTCATGGCTCTATGTAGTACTGTGGAACAGAGTTCCATGTAGTCATGGCTCTGCGTAGTACGGTGGAATAGAGTTCCATGTAGTTATGGCTCTATGTAGTACTGTGGAATAGAGTTCCATGTAGTCATGGCTCTATGTAGTACTGTGGAATAGAGTTCCATGTAGTCATGGCTCTATGTAGTACTGTGGAATAGAGTTCCATGTAGTCAGTCATTGCTCTATGTAGTACTGTGCGCCTCCCATAGTCTGTTCTGGACTTGGGGACTGTGAAGAGACCTCTGGTGGCATGTCTTGTGGGGTATGCATGGGTGTCTGAGCTGTGTGTGTTAGTAGTTTAAACAGACAGCACGGTACATTCAGCTTGTCAACACTTCTTACAAAAACAAATAGTGATGACGTCAATCTCTCTTCCACTTTGAGCCATGAGAGATTGACTTGCATATCACTTTTTATTAGCTCTCCGTGTACATTTAAGGGCCAGCTGAGCTGACCTGTTCTGAGCCAACTGCAAGTCCCTCTTTGTGGCACCTGACCACACGACTGAACGGTAGTCCAGGTGTAGGACCTGCCTTGTTGACAGTGCTGTTAAGAAGGTAGAAACTAGGGCCTGTAGGACCTGCCTTGTTGACAGTGCTGTTAAGAAGGTAGAAACTAGGGCCTGTAGGACCTGCCATGTTGATAGTGCTGTTAAGAAGGTAGAAACTAGGGCCTGTAGGACCTGCCATGTTGATAGTGCTGTTAAGAAGGTAGAAACTAGGGCCTGTAGGACCTGCCTTGTTGACAGTGCTGTTAAGAAGGTAGAAACTAGGGCCTGTAGGACCTGCCTTGTTGACAGTGCTGTTAAGAAGGTAGAAACTAGGGCCTGTAGGACCTGCCATGTTGATAGTGCTGTTAAGAAGGTAGAAACTAGGGCCTGTAGGACCTGCCATGTTGATAGTGCTGTTAAGAAGGTAGAAACTAGGGCCTGTAGGACCTGCCTTGTTGACAGTGCTGTTAAGAAGGTAGAACGAGGGCCTGTAGGACCTGCCTTGTTGATAGTGTTGTTAAGAAGGTAGAAACTAGGTCCTGTAAGACCTGCCTTGTTGACAGTGTTGTTAAGGCAGAGCATCACTTTATTATGGACAGACTTCTCCCCATCTTAGCTACTGTTGTATCAATATGTTTTCACCATAACAGTTTACAATCCAGGGTTACTACAGGCAGTTTAGTCACCTCAATTAAACAAAATATATATAATTTCATTTAATGGCCTCCATCTTTTTACTATCATTCTTTATATAATTTACTGTATCTTTGTTTCATAGTATAGTTTATTTTTATTTAGTTTAGTCACAGGATTTTTCAATTTGCAGTTGGTTTGCCAATCAGTTGTGCAGCCAGATTTATTTGCCATACCTTTTGCCTCATCCCTCTCAACCATTCCATTTTTAAATTCCTCATCAATCCAAGGGGATTTAACAGTGTTTTACTGTAATTTTTGTAATGTGTGGGTGCTTATTAGTAACTGGAATAAGTAGTTTCATAAATGTTTCAAGTGTAGCGTCTGGTTGCTCCTCATTACACACCACAGACCAGCAGCGTCTGGTTGCTCCTCATTACACACCACAGACCAGCAGCGTCTGGTTGCTCCTCATTACACACCACAGAGCAGCAGCGTCTGGTTGCTCCTCATTACACACCACAGACCAGCAGCGTCTGGTTGCTCCTCATTACACACCACAGACCAGCAGCGTCTGGTTGCTCCTCATTACACACCACAGACCAGCAGCGTCTGGTTGCTCCTCATTACACACCACAGACCAGCAGCGTCTGGTTGCTCCTCATTACACACCACAGACCAGCAGCGTCTGGTTGCTCCTCATTACACACCACAGACCAGCAGCGTCGGGTTTCTCCTCATTACACACCACAGACCAGCAGCGTCTGGTTGCTCCTCATTACACACCACAGACCAGCAGCGTCTGGTTGCTCCTCATTACACACCACAGACCAGCAGCGTCTGGTTGCTCCTCATTACACACCACAGAGCAGCAGAGTCTGGTTGCTCCTCATTACACACCACAGCAAATATTCTTTACATCAACACATTAATCACTACAAAACCTATTGTATGACCTCTTATACACTATATTAATCCCAGCCTTTGTAACTGTGTTTTTTCTAGATATGGCTACTATATTGTGATCAATACATCCCATGGATCTGGATACTGCTTTATAACACATTTCTGCAGCATTAGTAAAGATGTGATCAATACATGTTGATGATTTTATTCCTGTGCTGTTTAACTATCCTGGTAGGTTGACTGATAACCTGAACTAGGTTTCAGGCACTAGTTACAGTATGATGTTTCTCTTGAGTGGGTAGCTTGATAAATGCCAGTCAATATTTAATACACCCAGAAAATATACTTCTCTGTTGATATCACATACATTATCAAGCATTTCACACATACAGTATTACCCAGATACTGACTGTTAGCACTTGGTGGTCTATATCAGCTTCCCACCAGACTGGGCTTTAGGTGAGGCAGATTAACCTGTAGTCATATTAATTCAACAGTATTTAACATGAGATCCTCTCTAATCTTTACAGGAGTGTGGCTCTGAATATAGACCGTAACACCGCCGCCCCTGTTGGCATTTCTATCTTTTCGGTCTATGTTATAACCATGTATTGCTACCACTGTATCATCAAAGGTATTATGAACCTTGTTTCTTAGGTTTCTTAGGCTACATATGTTATTATGGGCTATTTTTTGGGACTTTTCTGGGTTGCTTGACTGTTTTTAATGCTTTACTGGGAAGCTTATCAGAAGTAGACTTGCTCTTGTTATTTATATTGGAGCTGATAGTGCACGATGAGCTGCACCGCACAATTGTCATGACTGTCCTGTAAGGGGTGGAGGGGGGGGTAGGAGGAGAAGGGAACTGGTGGTGGTTTGACAGCTCACGCCCTGTTGTAAATCAAGGACAAGAACATTCAGCTCTCCCTCTCCAATGTTCACCCAAGGAATGTGCCTTTGTCTACACAGACATTTTCCCGCCACAACTCTAACACGCTCTAAAGCAATTACTGGAACAATATTTCAAACACGGAACGTGGGGAATGGTCAGAGGCGACCTAAAGAATAATAATGTCATTTTGGTTGTTATTTTGTGTTGTCATTAAAAAAAACGTATAAAGGAAATATATATAATATATTTATAGTAATAAGAATATAGTGTCCATCCGATGCGTTCTGCATGAGTTATGAAAAATGATGAAAGTGTTTTTGTTAAGCGAGGGATGTGATTTTAGAAAGTAAAAGAGGAAATTGTTTCTAATAACTTTGTACAAGTCAGTAGTCACCGCCCCTTTGAGTGATGTCAGAGAGAGTGTCATGCTGACGGGACCGCCCCCTTTTTTTAAATTAACTGTATAAAACGATGGGTTATGAATTAACATATGAGACCGGAGAGACGTTAAGCTGCAGCTCATGTCCAAAGTGGTTTGAACTCTGAAATCTCAACACGAGGCAGAGACGATAAACTCCACCCCCGGACAATCACAGGTACAGCTGATTAGCTGTCCTAAGTAAAGTATCTAGAAAAGTGAACTTAAGTGTGACCATCTTGCTACTCTTCAAACATTTTACTACTCTTCTGAAATCACCGTAGTATGCTACTCTCATCATCCCACTGGGAACCATAGGCTAGCCAGCTGTGTCGATCTTCAAAGAGGCAAATGGAAGGAAATAAACTCTGTAGTTCTGTTCAGGACTACACGACAGGTCACCCGATACCGGACGACAGCAGAGATTAACAGTAGCAGAAGACTGGTGGGGACCCCTTTTTGGACAATCAGAGCCTTGCAAGCGTGCCGCGAAAAGGCCCAACAACCTTTCCAAGAGGTCCGTGGTTCCGACAGAAATACACGAAGAACCAAGACATCTACATTTAAATACATTAAATCTTACTCCAAAAAGGCGGTGGTTAGTTTACAAAGTATATGATTACTGTGAGAATAGTTTCTAAATGTACCAAAGTATTATGTCTCGGTCCCTCTCTCTCTCGCCCTATCGATGTCTTCTGTAACAAGCCGCCATATTGTGTCAGTCCTCTAGGGATCTGTTTCTAATGTATTAACTGTGTGTGGGCTTATCCTGTGTTAACATTTAGTTAGCTGGTAAATAAATAAACTAACTTCTTCGGTAGTACTGATTCATAAGTAAGGCTGGGGTTTTTGCAGATGCATGAGGTTACAACCGTTCAGAATATGATACGAGGTTATGATTAATAAGTTGACTGTTTTATGGATGTGATAGGTTAAGGCCTTATAGACATTTAATACGGGAGATGGTAACTCTTTAAACAACCGCTCTTGTGGTACCCCAATTGTTACCCGATTAAAATGAATAATTTAACATTGTTATTTATCTAATCAACTTACTGTCAGATTAATGAAAGTAAAGTCCTGACACAGTGGACTTCCTTTTAGGGCACACCACCTCAGTGCTAACAGTGTAACTCTGGTTCATAGGCACATGATTACAGCGTACAGTAGCTGAAGGATCAACCGAGGTATTCAGGGAAGTTAGGGGCACAAATTAAGTTACTTACATTGTGTCTGCCAACACCCATGGGATAATGTACATTTGCTACAGCATAATGACAACTCATTGTCACAATGGTAGGGATTAGCTGAGCTGATCTTGGGTCATTGAGAAGTCATTGTCTTAACGCAGCCTTGAAATGCCATACAGGAGCCATACACCATGGACATACATTATACACACGCTCAAAGCAGTCCGCTCAGAGAGGCCCAGCTCAGACAGATCCAGCTCAGAGAGGCTCAGCTCAGACTGATCCAGCTCAGAGAGGCCCAGCTCAGCGAGGCCCAGCTCAGCGAGGCCCAGCTCAGCGAGGCCCAGCTCAGAAAGACCCAGCTCAGAGAGGCCCAGCTCAGATAGATCCAGCTCAGAGGGGCCCAGCTCAGAATGATCCAGCTCAGAGGCTCAGCTCAGCGAGGCCCAGCTCAGAGAGGCCCAGCTCAGATAGATCCAGCTCAGTGATGCCCAGCTCAGATAGATCCAGCTCAGCGAGGCCCAGCTCAGCGAGGCCCAGCTCAGCGAGGCCCAGCTCAGCGAGGCCCAGCTCAGATAGATCCAGCTCAGAGAGGCCCAGCTCAGACTGATCCAGCTCAGAGAGGCCCAGCTCAGACTGATCCAGCTCAGAGAGGCCCAGCTCAGAGGCCCAGCTCAGATAGATCCAGCTCAGAGAGGCCCAGCTCAGAGAGGCCCAGCTCAGATCCAGCTCAGCGAGGCCCAGCTCAGCGAGGCCCAGCTCAGAAAGACCCAGCTCAGAGAGGCCCAGCTCAGATAGATCCAGCTCAGAGGGGCCCAGCTCAGATAGATCCAGCTCAGAGGCTCAGCTCAGCGAGGCCCAGCTCAGAGAGGCCCAGCTCAGATAGATCCAGCTCAGTGATGCCCAGCTCAGATAGATCCAGCTCAGCGAGGCCCAGCTCAGCGAGGCCCAGCTCAGCGAGGCCCAGCTCAGCGAGGCCCAGCTCAGATAGATCCAGCTCAGAGAGGCCCAGCTCAGACTGATCCAGCTCAGAGAGGCCCAGCTCAGACTGATCCAGCTCAGAGAGGCCCAGCTCAGATAGATCCAGCTCAGCGAGGCCCAGCTCAGAGAGGCCCAGCTCAGAGAGGCCCAGCTCAGAGAGGCCCAGCTCAGAGAGGCCCAGCTCAGAGAGGCCCAGCTCAGAGGCGCCCAGCTCAGAGAGGCCCAGCTCAGAGAGGCCCAGCTCAGAGAGGCCCAGCTCAGAGAGGCCCAGCTCAGAGAGGCCCAGCTCAGAGAGGCCCAGCTCAGAGAGGCCCAGCTCAGAGAGGCCCAGCTCAGAGAGGCCCAGCTCATGCAGCAGCAGATTTGAATTTAGAATGAAAAATGTATGTTTATGCAACAAATGTTAGTGTATCAAATCGTATTTCATCAAACCGAATCACATCGATTTGGTTCTCTAATTAAACCAAATCGTTTATAACTAAAAACGTATCATTCCTGTATCGTATCTTTCTAGGACATCCAGTATTGTATTGCACTAGCTAGCTACACGCAAACAAGATATACAATATTGAATTATCGGCCCTATATACTTCTATAATCAACAAGCCTCTATCAGCCGGTGAAACTTTGGAGAGTTCTTAGAACCTTTTTAAAGCTGTATGTGTGTGTTCTAGAATCCACAGGATTAAAGAGACAATCCTCTGTGGGTGGTAGGCTTTCTACCCTTCAGACATACAAGACGATAACAACTAATGGAAGCTTTAAAGCAAAGTACTTAGATACAAAACTCCATCTCCACTTTTACCGCCACGCGTTTCCCTCTTGACTGACTCTCTCGGTCTTCCTCGTCCTCTTTCTCTTCCTCTCCTCACTTTTACCTCCACGCGTTTCCCTCTTGACTGACTCTCTCTGTCTTCCTCGTCCTCTTTCTCTTCCTCTCCTCACTTTTACCTCCATTCTTTCCCTCTGCCTGTCTCACTGTGTGGGTGGGACTCAGAGGAAAGCAGCGTGAAACGGGGACAAGTCGTGTGGTAATTCTGGGAGACTGAAGGATAGACGGCATTTCCAGGGAGATGTGGTTAAAACAAGGGAATTACAAAAGATTAATGTTGTGTAATCTGCAATAATAGGATTGTGTAAAATTGTCTGGTAAATCCTACAGAGTCCTAATCAGAAAGTCACGACTCGCTGAGTGTCGTAGTCATCGTTGTAGTTGTCGCCCCTGCAGCAGCAGAATCATCATCATCACCCCTGCAGCCATCATAGTTTCATTTTTAGTTAATTTATTTATGACGGTTGGAAGCAAATGGATGAGAAACTCAAGGGTTTATAAAGATGCCTCGCGGGTCGTTCCAAGACATTGATGCCTCGCGGGTCGTTCCAAGTCATTTCAGAAAGACACCCATCATCTCTAATTGTTCTGAAATCAGTTTTGTAGTTAGAAACGGATAAGATTAGCATTCCTGAAATATTATTTTGTTTAAATATAATTTGATCTCTGAGCTAATTGATTGCACCCAAATTGGCCATCGTTAATTAATAGGATTCATATAATAATCAATAAATATAGTGTCTAACATTCGATCTGGACAAACATGTATATTTTTTCTAACAATGAGGAAGACGAGGAGTTCATGGAAATGTAAGCAGTCTGCGGGCATACAGGCTAAGAAACCCATATGTAATTTGGGTGAACTATCCCTTTAAGCAGGAACAGCACCATCTAGTGGTCAGAACCTGTAATATCAGGATGTATAGGAAGATGAAACAATACTCAGAGCTGCAGCTCCATACTACTTACTGGTCAGACTTAGAGAACTGACATTATATACTGAGTGTTCAAAACATTAAGAACACCTTCCTAATATTGACTTGCACCCCCCCCCCCCCCCCCCCCCCCTTGCCCTTGGAACAGTCTCAATTTGTCGGGGCATGGCATCCACAGGGATGCTGGCCCATGTTGACTCCCAATACTTCCCACTGTTGGTGTCAAGTTGGCTTTGGGTGGTGGACCATTCTTGATACACACGGGAAACTGTTGACCGTGAAAACCCTGCAGTGTTGCAGTTCTTGACACAAACCGGTGACCCTGGCACCTACTACCACACCCCGTTCAAAGGTACTTCAATCTTTTGTCTTGTCCATTCACCCTCGGATTGTGTATGTGTGCCATTCAATGTCTCAATTGTCTCAAGGGTTAAAAGTCCTTCTTTAACCTGTCTCCTCCCCTTCATCTCCACGGATTTGAAGTGGATTTAACAGGTGACATCAATAAGGGATCACAGCTTTGACCTGGATTCACCTGGTCATGTCATGGATAGAGCAGGTGTTCCTAATGTTTTGTCTACTAGTTGTGGGATTGGTGCAGCTTTTTGACCATTTTATTTGGATTCCTTATGTCTAACCAATTTTTTGAAAAACATTTGGTCCAAATCAGGTGTTAGGTACTATAGTTATTGAATATTATATTTATATAGAATCCTATAAATTAAAATGTACCATTTGGGTGCAGTGCCAAACTTATCTGTTTCTAATAGAAACGAACAATCTGACATGGTGGGTGTAGAAATTCTCTTTTTCTTGGGCTTTTTTATATTTTTTAGATGGAACGACCCTCAACAATAATCAACATAAAAGTGTCCAGGTGAACCTCCTTTTTTACTCTTCATCCTGGTCATTTTAGTACGGCTTTTCATTGTCTGTTAAATTGGTCACAGCATTGTTGCGACGTTTTCTCTCTTTTCGAAGTTGAGTCGTTTTTTTTAGCCTAAGTATCCCATGGAGCTATTGAAATAGCCACTGACTAACCCCAGCCGCAGTCTGGGAACCGAAGTTATTATGTTGTGTACCATTACCTCGGTATCATCATCATCATCTCACACCTCTCTGGTTGTGTAGCAGTGGGGGTGATTCCCCTTCTGGACCGAGGTTAACTTCTGATTCTTAGTCAAGTTAAACAGTGAATGATTAACTCATTTTAAAGAGATATTGTATGTAATGAGAGAGATTAAAGAGGAGATGGGAAGAGAGGGAGGAAAGGAGGGGGAGTAGAGAGAGAGAGAGAGAGAGAGGCAGACTTTCCAGTTTCCAACCAGAGGGGAAACAACCAGGCAGCATGCCACTCGCTGCCACCCTCCTCTCTTCAATCCCTGATGTATTTCAATACAGCCGTAGCCTGCATGTTTCTCAGCTAATGTGACATTACACAAGTGTACCGCTATTGGACCAGGAGGAGTTGTACTGGGAACTGTGTTGGGGGGAAACGGTTTGTGGAGATCAGAGTGAACGAACGGAGGATTAGTTCCAGGATAAGACAACAGGATGGACAGAGTAAACCGGGTGCTGAAGATAGTGAGGCAGATGTCCCCGAGGAAGAGAGGGGGAGAGAGGGGGAGGACGTCCCCCTCCCTGGGGGAGCTGGAGAGCCCCGAGACCTGCGAGGAGAGCCTCTGTTCCCTCAGTCTCTGCATCAGTGGTGAGGAGTCTGAGGACGCTTGCTGCCACAGGGCTCTCTCTCTGTTCTTTCTGTTAGCTCTATTTCTCTTTCTTTCTCTCGATGTTCTCTCTTTCTTTCGTTCTCTCTTTTTGCTATTCCTCCCTTCATCTTCTTCTTGTCAATACTTGCTACAGTTTGCCTATGTTGTAGTGTTGTAAATAGTGAATCACTATGGATTTGTCTTGTTTGTTTGTTTGTTTGTTTGTTTGTCTGACTGAAAGCTAGTAAAAGGTGTGGGAATCACTTGAAGCACCGTTGTTGATTCAACGTTATTATCTGAAAGGAAAGTAGAAGGGAAAATATTACACCTTGAAACAGGTTCTCTGAAAGGGGTCTGATTTATTGAGTGAATTACTGGACGTCTTCAGAAACCATTTAAAGTTACTCATAATTACCATGGCTGAGCTTCTGCTAGTCAGACAGATGGACAAGGGAGATGCAGAAGTGTCACGATTGTTCGTGCACTGCACCGGTGTTTGTACAATGAGGCCTCAAAACGTTATTTATCTGGGGCTAGTTGCCATTCATTTGACTGTATTCACATTCCAAACAGCTTCTGTTATACACATTGTGGAATAAATGCAACGTGTAAAGTGTTGGTCCCATGTTTCATGAGCTGAAATAAACGATCTCAGAAATGTTCCATACACACAAAAAAAAAGCTTATTTCTCTAAAATGTTGTTCACAAATTTTGTTGACATCCCTGTCAATGAGCATTTCTCATTTGCCAAGATAATCCTTCCACCTGACAAATGTGTCATATCAAGAAGCTGATTAAACGTGTAACCATGCCAACCCATAACCTTCACATCTGGCTTCTTCACCTGTGGGATCGTCTGAAGAGCAGGGTGTGGGTGCTGAGGAGTATTCATGTCTGTAATAAAGGCCTTTTGTGGGGAAAAACTCATTCTGATTGGTTGGCCCTGGCTCCCAAGTGGGTGGGCCTATGCCCTCTCAAGCCCACCCATGGCTGCGCCCCTGCCCAGTCATGTGAAACCCATAGATTAGGGCCTAATTAATTAATTTCAATTGACTGATTTCCTTACATGAACTAAAATAAAATCATTGAAATTGTTGAATGTTGAGTGCATATTTTTGTTCAGTATAGAATCTCACTCTGTGGTTGACACGTCGCAGAACTGCATAGTGGGTCACTAACATTCAATTGAACCGGGTCGAAGCCGTGAAGTACACTACATGGTCAAAAGTAAGCTCGTCATGGGCATCAATATGGAAGTGGTCCCCTCTTTGCTGTTATAACAGCCACACTCCTGGGAAGGCTTTCCATTAGATGTTGGAACGGGGACTTGCTTCCATTGAGCCACGAGCATTAGTGAGGTCGGGCACTGATGTTGGGCGATTAGGCCTGGCTCGCAGTCGGCGTTCCAATTTATCCCTAAGTTGTTGAATGGGGTTGAGGTCAGGGCTCTGTGCAGGTCAGTCAAGTTCTTTCACATCAATCTCCACAAACCGTTTCTGCATGGACCTCGCTTTGTGAACAGGGGCATTGTCATTGCTGAAACCGGGAAAGGTCCTTCCCCAAACTGTTGCCACAAAATTGGAAGCACAGAATCATCTAGAATGTCATTGTATGCTGTAGCATTAATACTTCCCTTCACTGGAACTCCTCCACCAAACTTTACAGTTGGCACTGTGCATTCGGGCAGGTAGCGTTCTCCTGGCATCAGCCAAACCCAGATTCGTCCGTCGGACTGCCAGATGGTAAAGTGTGATTCATCACTCCAGAGAACCCAGTTTCCACTGCTCCAGTGTCCAATGGCGGCGAGCTTTACACCACCCCAGCTGACGCTTGGCATTGCGCATGGTGATCTTAGGCTTGTGTGAAGCTGCTCGACCATGGAAACCCATTTCATGAAGCTCCAGACAAACAGTTATTGTGCTGACGTTGCTTTCAGAAGGCAGTTTGGAACTCGGTAGTGAGTGACCAAGGACAGACTATTTTTACGCACTACGCTCTTCAGCAATCGGCGGTCCTGTTTTGTGAGGTTGTGTGGCCTACCACTTCGCGGCTGAGCCGTTGTTGCTCCAAGAGGTTTCCACTTCACAGTAACAGCACTTACGCTTAAACGGGGCAGCTCTAGCAGGGCAGACATTTTAGTAACTGACTAGTTGCAAAGGTGGCATCCAATGACAGTGCCACGTTGAAAGTCACTGAGCTATTCAGTACGGGCCATTCTACTGCCAATGTTTGTCTATGGAGATTGCATGGTTGTGTGCTTGATTTTTATACACCTGTCAGCAACAGGTGTGGCTGAAATAGCCAAATCTACTCATTTGAAGGGGTGTCCACATACGTCTGCAGTATCCCCATTGACTTATATTAGGGGATGTCACTCCTATGCAACACTAGTCCCTCAGTGTTCAGACGATGTTGCGCTATATGACGTAAAAGAATGGGTTATCCCCAAAACCCTTTTTAAGGAAGGCACAGATTCTCTGCTATCCCACATCTTTTGCCTGGGATGGTGCAGGTGCCTTGGTGGAAGAGTGGGGTAACATCTCACAGCAAGAACTGGCAAATCTGGTGCAGTCCACGAGGAGGAGATGCACTGCAGCACTTAATGCAGCTGGTGGCCACACCAGATACTGACTGTTACTTTTGATGTTGACCCCCCCCCCCAAACCAATGGGGAGATGGGAGAGGCGGGACTTGCAGCACATCAAGCGCCACGTTCTATTTTAGCGCCCGTCTACATAGACTTGCGCGAGCCGTGTGGTCAGCATGTGAGCCTCTCACATTAAACGACCGACTTTCCTGTAGTTGTTTGTCATGCCAGCATAGTGGTGCTAAACGATGTGGCGCAGTACGGGCTACCACAATACAAGATTCATCACTTGGTCGTGAGGATTCTCCATACCACAGTGTCTTGTGAAAACAATGATGCGACGATGTGATAAGATAACTATCTAAAACGAGCTGTGGCTCAAAGCAGCCTCAGAAATATGTTCAGTCATACAGAGTTGAAATATCTAGCCGACACATTTTGAATTGAATAACATTGATTGTGAACTACATACTAGTGGTAGTCATCACTGCTGCTCGAGAGTCTACACATTCTGGGTGATGGGATACCATACAAATTAGGAATACTAGTAATTAAATCAGATTTCTGTGAGCGGTACCACATCATCTCACTGGCTTCTCTGGTGAGCTCTCATTGGCTATTGCTCATCACTGTTCTCAAAAACTTGCCGACGTACATCTCACACTAAAAGAGAATTGCAGATTTTGTGCCAATAAAAACAAACATGTTTGAACATTTTTGGGACGCCTGGGAAGGCTCAAAGCCTGGATCGGTATCCCTCAGATTGCGTCTCTGACCAGCTCACATTAAACAAGCTTCGGGGACGGACTGCGCCGTGAGTAGGCAACGACTGTCATGCCCTGACCTTAGTTATCTTTGTTTTCTTTATTATTTTGGTTAGGTCAGGGTGTGACAAGGGAGGTTGGTTTAGTTTTTGTATTGTCTAGGGGGTTTTGGATGTTTATGGGGTTTTTCCTAGTCTAGGGGTTTTAAATGTCTATAGTTGCCTAGATTGGTTCTCAATAAGAGGCAGCTGTTTATCGTTGTCTCTGTTTGGGGACCATATTTGGGTAGCCATATTCCTTGGATAGTTTGTGGGTTATTGTCTAAGTGTAGTTGCCTGTCAGTACTCGTGTCTCATAGCGTCATGTTAGTTTTGTATAGTTTGTTCAGTGTTTTATTCTCCATTAAAAGAAGTATGTATTCTAATCACGCTGCGCCTTGGTCTCCTCGTTATGACGACCGTGACAACGACATGGGGATTTTCTCTCCGATCTCAAAAAAAAGGGACAGCCAAATCGAGGCCAAAATTGTGTCGTATACACTCTGCTTAATTTACCTCACTGTTTTGAAGGGGATCCAGAAAGATAACAGTTCACACACAGTACAAGTTAAATGGTGCTACATTTACCACATACTGCAATCAAGGAGGAGTATCCCAAATGGCACCCTCTTCCCTACATAGTGCACTACCTTTGGCCAGAGTTCTATGGGCCCTGGTCAAAAGTAGTGCCCCCTCTTCCCTATGGGCCCTGGTCTAAAGTAGTGCATGGGCCCTGGTCTAAAGTAGTGCACCCTCTTCCCTATGGGCCCTGGTCAAAAGTAGTGCACTAGGAACTACTGGTAAAGATGGCTTATTGGGAGGGATGCGGCAGGTAGCCTAGTAGTTAGAGCGTTGGACTAGTAACCGAAAGGTTTGCAAGATCGAATCCCTGAGCTGACAAGGTAAAAATCTGTTGTTCTGCCCCTGAACAAGGCAGTTAACCCACTGTTCCTAGACCGTCATTGAAAATAAGAATTTGTTCTTAACTGATTTGCCTAGTTAAATAAAGGTAAAATAAAAAATGTAAAGGCTACCCCCCAATAAGCCCTTATATAGGCCATCTTTACCAGTATCTAACAAGAAGCCCCCCCCTCATTATCCCTTATATAGACAATCTTTACCAGTATTTAACAAGAAGGCTACCCCCCCATTATCCCTTATATAGGCCTTCTTTACCAGTATCTAACAAGAAGGCTGCCCCCCCCATTATCCCTTATATAGACCATCTTTACCAGTATTTAACAGGAAGGCTGCCCCCCTCCCCCCATTATCCCTTATATAGGCCATCTTTACCAGTATTTAACAGGAAGGCTGCCCCCCTCCCCCCATTATCCCTTATATAGGCCATCTTTACCAGTATTTAACAGGAAGGCTGCCCCCCCCCCCATTATCCCTTATATAGACCATCTTTACCAGTATTTAACAGGAAGGCTGCCCCCCCCCCCCATTATCCCTTATATAGACCATCTTTACCAGTATTTAACAGGAAGGCTACCCCCCCCCCCATTATCCCTTATATAGGCCATCTTTACCAGTATTTAACAGGAAGGCTACCCCCCCCCCCCCCCCCCCCATTATCCCTTATATAGGCCATCTTTACCAGTATCTAACAAGAAGGCTGCCCCCCCCCATTATCCCTTATATAGGCCATCTTTACCAGTATCTAACAAGAAGGCTGCCCCCCCATTATCCCTTATATAGGCCATCTTAACCAGTATCTAACAAGAAGGCTGCCCCCCCATTATCCCTTATATAGACCATCTTTACCAGTATCTAACAAGAAGGCTACCCCCCCCCCCCCATTATCCCTTATATAGGCCATCTTTACCAGTATCTAACAATAAGGCTGCCCCCCCCCCCCCCAATAAGCCCTTATATAGACCATCTTTACCAGTATCTAACAAGAAGGCTTCCCCCACATTATCCCTTATATAGACCATCTTTACCAGTATCTAACAAGAAGGCTGCCCCCCCCATTATCCCTTATATAGGCCATCTTTACCAGTATCTAACAAGAAGGCTTCCCCCACATTATCCCTTATATAGGCCATCTTAACCAGTATCTAACAAGAAGGCTGCCCCCCCCCCCCCCCATTATCCCTTATATAGGCCATCTTTACCAGTATCTAACAAGAAGGCTGCCCCCCCCCATTATCCCTTATATAGGCCATCTTTACCAGTATCTAACAAGAAGGCTTCCCCCACATTATCCCTTATATAGGCCATCTTAACCAGTATCTAACAAGAAGGCTGCCCCCCCCCCCCCCCATTATCCCTTATATAGGCCATCTTTACCAGTATCTAACAAGAAGGCTGCCCCCCCCAAAAAAAATAAGATACACCAGTTTCTTAGCTTGTTCTTTATAATACAGTTATTATTAGTCATTAAGACTGGCTGATCTTCCTGCTGATTATCATAGTATTTTGGTAGCCTGGTTTCAGATGTATTGCCATAGGAGTTGGAAAGACAGCACAAACCGATAAATCAGCACATTCAACACTGACTGGAGGATACAGTATTGATGTTGGTGACTTTTGGTCCAGTTTTATTTGTGGGTCTCTATTTTAGCCAGAATTGAATGTTTTCCAAATGGCACCCTATTACTTTAGTATAGTGCACTGTTTTTCAAAGGGTTTAGGGAACCCTTTAAAGTGTTTAAAGTGTCAAACGTGGGAGGGGGAGAGGAAAGGGGACGGGGAACACATCAGTCTCTCTCTCTCTCTCTCTCTCTCTCTCTCTCTCTCTCTTCCTTCTCTCTCTCTTCCTTCTCTCTCTCTTCCTTCTCTCTCTCTTCCTTCTCTCTCTCTCTTCCTTCTGTCTCTCTCTCTCTCTTCCTTCTGTCTCTCTCTTCCTTCTCTCTCTCTCTTCCTTCTGTCTCTCTCTCTCTTCCTTCTCTCTCTCTTCCTTCTCTCTCTTCCTTCTCTCTCTCTTCCTTCTCTCTCTTCCTTCTCTCTCTCTCTTCCTTCTCTCTCTCCCTCTCCCTCCTCTCTCCCTCTCTCTCTCTCTCTCACTCTCTCTCCCTCTCCTTCTCTCTCTCTCTGCCTCTCTCTCTCTTTCTGCCTCTCTCTCTCATCCTGTCTGTTCCACTATTTATATTCCTCTCTTTCTTCCCTCTCTCTTTCCCTCCTCTCTCTTTCTTCCCTCTCTCCCTCCTTCTCTCTCTTTCTTCCCTCTCTCTCTCTCTCTCTGCCTCTCTCTCTCATCCTGTCCCACTATTTATATTCCTCTCTCTCGCTTTCTTTCTCTCTCTCTCTCCCCCTGCCTCTCTCTCTCATCCTTCTGTCTGTTTCACTATTTCTCTTTCTCTCTCTCTTCTCTGACACGGAGCAGTAATGAGGAGCGAACAGTATCTTGCTAAATATTTTATGACAGTACACAAACAGGGAAAAGCAAGGAAGATAGAAAGGAGAAAAACAAGGAAAGAAGGAGAGAGAGAAATGCCTACTTGTGCAGTATCACAGTATTCCTGCCTGGTGTCTTTGATAGTCTGCGTTCTCCTGCTCTCCAGCAGATGCCACAGGTCATTGCGTCTTATGCTGAGAGACACAGCTCACCTGTTTTCTTAGTGAATTTTGAATAACGGAATGACGAAAAAAGGGGTTAGAAGCTCTTCTCGGGCTGAGGAGGGAATTGTGAGGCAGCAGTTTGCAGTTTTGAAACTTCGGCTTCAGCAGGTGTCAGGGAAACTTTTTTCCAAGTAAAGTATAAAAAAAAAAATCACCTACATCATTGAAACTGACAGTGTTTCTCCATTTTGTTCTGAAGTATTTTGGGGAACCGCTATTCAGCAATCTTCAGCTCTATTCTGACTGGTAAAAATAGACTGGCAACAACAACAATAACAAAGTATTGCATGCATCATTCTTGTTAGCCTGCTGAGCTTAAGCCTAGGCATTTCGCTCTGGGAGCAGGTCTCAGACAAATTTACTAATCACACAAGCGTGGTTTCTCTGATCAAACGTTACATATACATTCAGGTCAAAAATTATTTATACTAATACAATTGCTCAGAGAAATATCGTTTTTTTTTTTACAAGTTATCTTTTTTTTATTTTCTAAAAAGACAGGTCAAATTATTGGCACCCCTGTTTTCAATAACTTTCAATACCTCACCTTGCGAGGATAACAACACTGAGTCGTTTTCTAACATGCTTTATGAGATTAGAGAACACATTGGGAGGGATCGTAGACCATTCCTCCTATACAGAATCTTTCCAGATCCTTGATATCCTTCGACTGCTCTTTTCAATTCAAACCACAGGATTTCAATGGGGTCCAAGTCCGGAGACTGAGAAGACCATTGCAAAATGTACATATTTTTTTTTTTTTTTTTTAAATAACACAATTTCCTTGTGGATGTTGACCTGTGCTTGGGGATATTGTCTTCATTTGAGGCCAGGTGTCAGCCTCCTGGCAGTGGAAACCAGATTTTTTGGGCTGAAATTACCTAGTACTGGGTAAAGTTCATGATGCCGTCGTTGACCTTTAAGAAAGGTCCCCAGGACCAGTGTAAGCAAAGTTGCCCCAAAACATCAAAGATTCACCAGCATATGTTACAGTAGGGATGAGGTTTATTCTCTAAATATGCATCTTTCTTTCAACGCCAAACTTTGGCGTGGCCAAAGACCTCTATTTTCATGTCATATCTGGCTAAGCACAGGTTCCGATCCGAGTGCCGATGTCGTTTAGCGATCTCCAGCCGTTTACACTTCTTGGATGGAAATAGAGCTTCATTCTCCCAATTATCCAGCATGTTAACTCAGCATATACTAGACTGAACAGATATGGGGGTCATACTAAAATAGTAAAAACTAAAATACTAAATATACTAATAAATAATACTATAATACTAAACTAAAATACTAAATATACTAATAAATAATACTACAATACTAAACTAAAATACTAAATATACTAATAAATAATACTGTAATACTAATCTAAAATACTAAATATACAAATAAATAATACTATTATACTAAACTAAAATACTAAAAATACTAATAAATAATACTATAATAGTAAGCTAAAATACTAAATATACTAATAAACAATACTATAATACTACACTAAAATACTAAATATACTAATACATAATACTAAACTAAAATACCAAATATACTAATAAATAATACTATAATAGTAAACTAAAATACTAAATATACTAATAAACAATACTATAATACTACACCAAAATACTAAATATACTAATACATAATACTAAACTAAAATACTAAATATACTAATAAATAATACTATAATACTAAACTAAAATACTAAATATACTAATAAATAATACTATAATACTAAACTAAAATACTAAATATACTAATAAATAATACTATAATACTACACTAAAATACTAAATATACTAATACATAATACTAAACTAAAATACTAAATATACCAATAAATAATACTATAATACTAAACTAAAATACTAAATATACTAATAAACAATACTATAATACTAAACTAAAATACCAAATATACTAATAAATAATACTATAATAGTAAACTAAAATACTAAATATACTAATAAACAATACTATAATACTACACTAAAACACTAAATATACTAATAAATAATAATATAATACTACACTAAAATACTAAATATACTAATACATAATACTAAACTAAAATACTAAATATACTAATAAATATTACTAAAATACTAAATATACTAATAAACAATACTATAATACTACACTAAAATACTAAATATACTAATACATAATACTAAACTAAAATACTAAATATACTAATAAATAATACTATAATACTAAACTAAAATACTAAATATACTAATAAATAATACTATAATACTAAACTAAAATACTAAATATACTAATAAATAATACTATAATACTACACAAAAATACTAAATATACTAATAAATAATACTATAATACTAAACTAAAATACTAAATATACTAATAAATAATACTATAAAACTAAACTAAAATACTAAATATACTAATAAACAATACTATAATACTAAACTAAAATACCAAATATACTAATAAATAATACTATAATAGTAAACTAAAATACTAACTATACTAATAAACAATACTATAATACTACACTAAAATACTAAATATACTAATAAATAATACTATAATACTACACTAAAATACTAAATATACTAATACATAATACTAAACTAAAATACTAAATATACTAATAAATAATACTATAATACTAAACTAAAATACCAAATATACTAATAAATAATACTATAATACTAAAATAAAATACTAAATATACTAATAAACAATATTATAATACTACACTAGAATACTAAATATACTAATAAATAATACTATAATACTAAACTAAAATACTAAATATACTAATACATAATACTAAACTAAAATACTAAATATACTAATAAATAATACTATAATAGTACACTAAAATACTAAATATACTAATAAACAATACTATAATACTAAACTAAAATACCAAATATACTAATAAATAATACTATAATAGTAAACTAAAATACTAACTATACTAATAAACAATACTATAATACTACACTAAAATACTAAATATACTAATACATAATACTAAACTAAAATACTAAATATACTAATACATAATACTATAATACTAAACTAAAATACCAAATATACTAATAAATAATACTATAATACTAAACTAAAATACTAAATATACTAATAAACAATACTATAATACTACACTAGAATACTAAATATACTAATAAATAATACTATAATACTAAACTAAAATACTAAATATACTAATACATAATACTAAACTAAAATACTAAATATACTAATAAATAATACTATAATAGTAAACTAAAATACTAAATATACTAATAAACAATACTATAATACTACACTAAAATACCAAATATACTAATACATAATACTATAATACTAAACTAAAATACCAAATATACTAATAAATAATACTATAATACTGAACTAAAATACTAAATATACTAATAAACAATACTATAATACTACACTAGAATACCAAATATACTAATAAATAATACTATAATACTACACTAAAATACGAAATATACTAATACATAATACTATAATACTAAACTAAAATACTACATATACTAATAAATAATACTATAATATTAACTAAAATACTAAATATACTAATAAATAATACTATAATACTAAACTAAAATAGGTCACCTCATCCACCAGGGGGATACATTGCAAACCTCCAAATTCAAGTTTTAAATGTATTTCCTCTGGTGACCGAGTTGCCTTTAAAAAATAGATATATATTTATGAAATACTATTGGTTTGAGGAGAGAAAGTTTCAGATCTTTGATAGGCTAATGAGACATTTGTTACAGGAAATAATCAGTGCCACCTGGTGAAGTTCACCTGGCAATGTTAGCCCTATGCTATCTAATTGGACCAGCTACAATGTAGCATTCTATCCCGTGACACTAAATCAAAGATTTTGGCTAATGCATAAATTTGACCTTTAATTTAAATTATTGTTTGCAAGTATGGCCTCATAGATTAAAATAATTCAGACACAATCTCTCTAATGTTAAATACGAAAATTAGGTCAGTTCCCCTCCTTCCTCTCTTGCTCAATCCACTGTGTGTTTGTTAGCCTTCAGTCATTGGTTACATATACAGGAAGCATCGCCATGGTAACACTTTCAGTTATGGGTAAAAAAAATTGGATTGTACACTTGTTTACATTGATATGTTTCTTAACAAAACCTATTTGAAACACTTTGTTAACCTGATAATGATAATAACATAGTGTATCAGGTTAATACTTATACATATTAATCAACAAATTTGAAAGGCCAGGTTGGAGAGGATCAACATTAACGTTGTCAAAATAAAGATATAGTGCATTCGGAAAGTATTCAGACCCCTTCACTTTTTCTACATTTTGTTACGTTACAGACTTATTATAAAATGATAAAATATTTTTTTTCCTCTCATCAATCTACTACACACAATAACCCATAATGACAGAGCAAAAAGTAGTTTCTTAGAAATTTTAGCAAATTTATATTAAAAAAAAACAACGTATTTCCATAAGTATTCAGACCCTTTGCTCTGAGACTCTAGAATGAGCTCAGGTGCATCCTGTTTCCATTGATCATCCTTGAGATGTTTCTACAACTTGACTGGAGTCCACCTGTGGTAAATTCAATTGATTGGACATGATTTGGAAAAGCACACATCTGTCTATATAAGGTCCAACAAGCCATGAGGTCGAAGGAATTGTACGATGAGCTCCGAGAAAGGATTGTGTCGAGCCACAGATCTGGGGAAGGGTACCAAAACATTTCTTCAGCATTGAAGGTCACCAAGAACACAGTGGCCTCCATCATTCTTAAATGGAAGAAGTTTGGAACCACCAAGACTCTTCCTAGTGCTGGCCACCTGGCCAAATTGAGCAATAGAAGGGCCTTGGTCAGGGAGGTGACCAAGAACCCTATGGTCACTCTGACAGAGCTCCAAGGGATGGGAGAACCTTCCAGAAGGACAACCATCTCTGCTGCACTCCACCAATCAGGCCTTTATGGTAGTGGCCAGACGGAAACCACTCCTCAGTAAAAAGCACATGACAGCCCGCTTGGAGTTTGCCAAAAGGCGCCTAACGCGTCATACCCAAGAAGACTTGAGGTTGTAATCGCTGCTAAAGGTGCTTCAACAAAGTACTGAGTAAAGAGTCTGATATTACTGGGTTTTTTTTGCAAACATTTCTAAAAAAAAAAACTGTTTTTTGCTTTATCATTATGGGGTTTTGTGTGTAGATTGATTTTAAAAAAATACACTGCTCAAAAAAATAAAGGGAACACTTAAACAACACAATGTAACTCCAAGTCAATCACACTTCTGTGAAATCAAACTGTCCGCTTAGGAAGCAACACTGATTGACAATAAATTTCACATGCTGTTGTGTAAATGGAATAGACAACAGGTGGAAATTATAGGCAATTAGCAAGACACCCCCAATAAAGGAGTGGTTCTGCAGGTGGTGACCACAGACCACTTCTCAGTTCCTATGCTTCCTGGCTGATGTTTTGGTCACTTTTGAATGCTGGCGGTGCTTTCACTCTAGTGGTAGCATGAGACGGAGTCTACAACCCACACAAGTGGCTCAGGTAGTGCAGCTCATCCAGGATGGCATATCAATGCGAGCTGTGGCAAGAAGGTTTGCTGTGTCTGTCAGCGTAGTGTCTAGAGCATGGAGGCGCTACCAGGAGACAGGCCAGTACATCAGGAGACGTTGAGGAGGCTGTAGGAGGGCAACAACCCAGCAGCAGGACCGCTACCTCCGCCTTTGTGCAAGGAGGAGCAGGAGGAGCACTGCCAGAGCCCTGCAAAATGACCTCCAGCAGGCCATAAATGTGCATGTCTGCTCAAACGGTCAGAAACAGACATGAGGGTGGTATGAGGGCCCGACGTCCACAGGTGGGGGTTGTGCTTACAGCCCAACACCATGCAGGACGTTTGGCATTTGCCAGAGAACACCAAGATTGGCAAATTCGCCACTGGCGCCCTGTGCTCTTCACAGATGAAAGCAGGTTCACACTGAGCACATGTGACAGACGTGACAGAGTCTGGAGACGCCATGGAGAACGTTCTGCTGCCTGCAACATCCTCCAGCATGACCGGTTTAGCGGTGGGTCAGTCATGGTGTGGGGTGGCATTTCTTTGGGGGGCCGCGCAGCCCTCCATGTGCTCTCCAGAGGTAGCCTGACTGCCATTAGGTACCGAGATGAGATCCTCAGACCCCTTGTGAGACCATATGCTGGTGCGGTTGGCCCTGTGAAGGCCACACACACTACTGAACCTCATTTTGACTTGTTTTAAGGACATTACATCAAAGTTGGATCAGCCTGTAGTGTGGTTTTCCACTTTAATTTTGAGTGTGACTCCAAATCCAGACCTCCATGGGTTGATAAATTAGATTTTTTTAAAATGTTTGTGTGATTTTGTTGTCAGTACATTCAACTATGAAAATAAAAAAGTATTTAATAAGAATATTTCATTCATTC
>NC_092163.1:78620219-78670219 GCF_045791955.1 Oncorhynchus clarkii lewisi | reverse complement strand
ACAGAACATCTTATCTATGGACTCAGACAGGTGATCGCTAGGCAACAGGCTTCTGGAATGGAAAGGAACATCTTTTATCTATGGACTCAGACAGGTGATCGCTAGGCAACAGGCTTCTGGAATGGAACAGAACATCTTATCTATGGACTCAGACAGGTGATCGCTAGGCAACAGGCTTCTGGAATGGAAAGGAACAGAACATCTTTTATCTATGGACTCAGACAGGTGATCGCTAGGCAACAGGCTTCTGGAATGGAACAGAACATCTTTTATCTATGGACTCAGACAGGTGATCGCTAGGCAACAGGCTTCTGGAATGGAACAGAACATCTTTTATCTATGGACTCAGACAGGTGATCGCTAGGCAACAGGCTTCTGGAATGGAACAGAACATCTTTTATCTATGGACTCAGACAGGTGATCGCTAGGCAACAGGCTTCTGGAATGGAACAGAACATCTTTTATCTATGGACTCAGACAGGTGATCGCTAGGCAACAGGCTTCTGGAATGGAACAGAACATCTTTTATCTATGAACTCAGACAGGTGATCGCTAGGCAACAGGCTTCTGGAATGGAAAGGAACAGAACATCTTTTATCTATGGACTCAGACAGGTGATCGCTAGGCAACAGGCTTCTGGAATGGAACAGAACATATTTTATCTATGAACTCAGACAGGTGATCGCTAGGCAACAGGCTTCTGGAATGGAACAGAACATCTTTTATCTATGGACTCAGACAGGTGATCGCTAGGCAACAGGCTTCTGGAATGGAAAGGAACAGAACATCTTTTATCTATGGACTCAGACAGGTGATCGCTAGGCAACAGGCTTCTGGAATGGAAAGGAACATCTTTTATCTATGGACTCAGACAGGTGATCGCTAGGCAACAGGCTTCTGGAATGGAACAGAACATCTTTTATCTATGGACTCAGACAGGTGATCGCTAGGCAACAGGTTTCTGGAATGGAACAGAACATCTTTTATCTATGGACTCAGACAGGTGATCGCTAGGCAACAGGCTTCTGGAATGGAACAGAACATCTTTTATCTATGGACTCAGACAGGTGATCGCTAGGCAACAGGCTTCTGGAATGGAACAGAACATCTTTTATCTATGGACTCAGACAGGTGATCGCTAGGCAACAGGCTTCTGGAATGGAAAGGAACATCTTTTATCTATGGACTCAGACAGGTGATCGCTAGGCAACAGGCTTCTGGAATGGAACAGAACATCTTATCTATGGACTCAGACAGGTGATCGCTAGGCAACAGGCTTCTGGAATGGAAAGGAACATCTTTTATCTATGGACTCAGACAGGTGATCGCTAGGCAACAGGCTTCTGGAATGGAACAGAACATCTTATCTATGGACTCAGACAGGTGATCGCTAGGCAACAGGCTTCTGGAATGGAAAGGAACAGAACATCTTTTATCTATGGACTCAGACAGGTGATCGCTAGGCAACAGGCTTCTGGAATGGAACAGAACATCTTTTATCTATGGACTCAGACAGGTGATCGCTAGGCAACAGGCTTCTGGAATGGAACAGAACATCTTTTATCTATGGACTCAGACAGGTGATCGCTAGGCAACAGGCTTCTGGAATGGAACAGAACATCTTTTATCTATGGACTCAGACAGGTGATCGCTAGGCAACAGGCTTCTGGAATGGAACAGAACATCTTTTATCTATGGACTCAGACAGGTGATCGCTAGGCAACAGGCTTCTGGAATGGAACAGAACATCTTTTATCTATGGACTCAGACAGGTGATCGCTAGGCAACAGGCTTCTGGAATGGATAGGAACATCTTTTATCTATGGACTCAGACAGGTGATCGCTAGGCAACAGGCTTCTGGAATGGAAAGGAACAGAACATCTTTTATCAATGGGCTCAGACAGGTGATCGCTAGGCAACAGGCTTCTGGAATGGAAAGGAACAGAACATATTTTATCTATGAACTCAGACAGGTGATCGCTAGGCAACAGGCTTCTGGAATGGAAAGGAACATATTTTATCTATGGACTCAGACAGGTGATCGCTAGGCAACAGGCTTCTGGAATGGAAAGGAACATCTTTTATCTATGGACTCAGACAGGTGATCGCTAGGCAACAGGCTTCTGGAATGGAACAGAACATATTTTATCTATGTACTCAGACAGGTGATCGCTAGGCAACAGGCTTCTGGAATGGAACAGAACATCTTTTATCCATGGACTCAGACAGGTGATCGCTAGGCAACAGGCTTCTGGAATGGAAAGGAACATCTTTTATCTATGGACTCAGACAGGTGATCGCTAGGCAACAGGCTTCTGGAATGGAAAGGAACATATTTTATCTATGTACTCAGACAGGTGATCGCTAGGCAACAGGCTTCTGGAATGGAAAGGAACATCTTTTATCCATGGACTCAGACAGGTGATCGCTAGGCAACAGGCTTCTGGAATGGAAAGGAACAGAACATCTTTTATCTATGAACTCAGACAGGTGATCGCTAGGCAACAGGCTGCTGGAATGGAACAGAACATCTTATCTATGGACTCAGACAGGTGATCGCTAGGCAACAGGCTTCTGGAATGGAAAGGAACAGAACGTCTTTTATCTATGAACTCAGACAGGTGATCGCTAGGCAACAGGCTTCTGGAATGGAACGGAACATCTTTTATCTATGGACTCAGACAGGTGATCGCTAGGCAACAGGCTTCTGGAATGGAAAGGAACAGAACATCTTTTATCTATGGACTCAGACAGGTGATCGCTAGGCAACAGGCTTCTGGAATGGAAAGGAACAGAACATCTTTTATCTATGAACTCAGACAGGTGATCGCTAGGCAACAGGCTTCTGGAATGGAAAGGAACATCTTTTATCTATGGACTCAGACAGGTGATCGCTAGGCAACAGGCTTCTGGAATGGAACAGAACATCTTTTATCTATGGACTCAGACAGGTGATCGCTAGGCAACAGGCTTCTGGAATGGAAAGGAACAGAACATCTTTTATCTATGGACTCAGACAGGTGATCGCTAGGCAACAGGCTTCTGGAATGGAACAGAACATCTTTTATCTATGGACTCAGACAGGTGATCGCTAGGCAACAGGCTTCTGGAATGGAACAGAACATCTTTTATCCATGGACTCAGACAGGTGATCGCTAGGCAACAGGCTTCTGGAATGGAAAGGAACATCTTTTATCTATGGACTCAGACAGGTGATCGCTAGGCAACAGGCTTCTGGAATGGAAAGGAACATCTTTTATCTATGAACTCAGACAGGTGATCGCTAGGCAACAGGCTTCTGGAATGGAAAGGAACATCTTTTATCTATGGACTCAGACAGGTGATCGCTAGGCAACAGGCTTCTGGAATGGAAAGGAACATCATTTATCTATGGACTCAGACAGGTGATCGCTAGGCAACAGGCTTCTGGAATGGAAAGGAACATCTTTTATCTATGGACTCAGACAGGTGATCGCTAGGCAACAGGCTTCTGGAATGGAAAGGAACATCTTTTATCTATGGACTCAGACAGGTGATCGCTAGGCAACAGGCTTCTGGAATGGAAAGGAACAGAACATCTTTTATCTATGAACTCAGACAGGTGATCGCTAGGCAACAGGCTTCTGGAATGGAACGGAACATCTTTTATCTATGGACTCAGACAGGTGATCGCTAGGCAACAGGCTTCTGGAATGGAAAGGAACATCTTTTATCTATGGACTCAGACAGGTGATCGCTAGGCAACAGGCTTCTGAAATGGAACAGAACATCTCTTATCTATGGACTCAGACAGGTGATCGCTAGGCAACAGGCTTCTGGAATGGAACAGAACATCTTTTATCTATGGACTCAGACAGGTGATCGCTAGGCAACAGGCTTCTGGAATGGAACGGAACATTTTTTATCTATGGACTCAGACAGGTGATCGCTAGGCAACAGGCTTCTGGAATGGAAAGGAACATCTTTTATCTATGGACTCAGACAGGTGATCGCTAGGCAACAGGCTTCTGGAATGGAAAGGAACATCTTTTATCCATGGACTCAGACAGGTGATCGCTAGGCAACAGGCTTCTGGAATGGAACAGAACATCTTTTATCTATGGACTCAGACAGGTGATCGCTAGGCAACAGGCTTCTGGAATGGAACAGAACATCTTTTATCTATGGACTCAGACAGATGATCGCTAGGCAACAGGCTTCTGGAATGGAACGGAACATTTTTTTATCCATCCATGGACTCAGACAGGTGATCGCTAGGCAACAGGCTTCTGGAATGGAAAGGAACAGAACATCTTTTATCTATGGACTCAGACAGGTGATCGCTAGGCAACAGGCTTCTGGAATGGAACGGAACATCTTTTATCTATGGACTCAGACAGGTGATCGCTAGGCAACAGGCTTCTGGAATGGAACAGAACATCTTTTATCTATCGACTCAGACAGGTGATCGCTAGGCAACAGGCTTCTGGAATGGAAAGGAACATCTTTTATCTATGGACTCAGACAGGTGATCGCTAGGCAACAGGCTTCTGGAATGGAACAGAACATCTTATCTATGGACTCAGACAGGTGATCGCTAGGCAACAGGCTTCTGGAATGGAAAGGAACATCTTTTATCTATGGACTCAGACAGGTGATCGCTAGGCAACAGGCTTCTGGAATGGAACAGAACATCTTTTATCTATGGACTCAGACAGGTGATCGCTAGGCAACAGGCTTCTGGAATGGAACAGAACATCTTTTATCTATGGACTCAGACAGGTGATCGCTAGGCAACAGGCTTCTGGAATGGAAAGGAACAGAACATCTTTTATCTATGAACTCAGACAGGTGATCGCTAGGCAACAGGCTTCTGGAATGGAAAGGAACAGAACATCTTTTATCTATGAACTCAGACAGGTGATCGCTAGGCAACAGGCTTCTGGACTGGAACGGAACAGAACATCTTTTATCTATGGACTCAGACAGGTGATCGCTAGGCAACAGGCTTCTGGAATGGAACGGAACATCTTTTATCTATGGACTCAGACAGGTGATCGCTAGGCAACAGGCTTCTGGAATGGAACAGAACATCTTTTATCTATGGACTCAGACAGGTGATCGCTAGGCAACAGGCTTCTGGAATGGAAAGGAACAGAACTTCTTTTATCTATGGACTCAGACAGGTGATCGCTAGGCAACAGGCTTCTGGAATGGAAAGGAACAGAACTTCTTTTATCTATGGACTCAGACAGGTGATCGCTAGGCAACAGGCTTCTGGAATGGAAAGGAACAGAACATATTTTATATATGTACTCAGACAGGTGATCGCTAGGCAACAGGCTTCTGGAATGGAAAGGAACATATTTTATCTATGGACTCAGACAGGTGATCGCTAGGCAACAGGCTTCTGGAATGGAACGGAACATCTTTTATCTATGGACTCAGACAGGTGATCGCTAGGCAACAGGCTTCTGGAATGGAACAGAACATCTTTTATCTATGGACTCAGACAGGTGATCGCTAGGCAACAGGCTTCTGGAATGGAAAGGAACAGAACTTCTTTTATCTATGGACTCAGACAGGTGATCGCTAGGCAACAGGCTTCTGGAATGGAAAGGAACAGAACTTCTTTTATCTATGGACTCAGACAGGTGATCGCTAGGCAACAGGCTTCTGGAATGGAAAGGAACAGAACATATTTTATATATGTACTCAGACAGGTGATCGCTAGGCAACAGGCTTCTGGAATGGAAAGGAACATATTTTATCTATGGACTCAGACAGGTGATCGCTAGGCAACAGGCTTCTGGAATGGAACAGAACATCTTTTATCTATGGACTCAGACAGGTGGTCGCTAGGCAACAGGCTTCTGGAATGGAACAGAACATCTTTTATCTATGGACTCAGACAGGTGATCGCTAGGCAACAGGCTTCTGGAATGGAACAGAACATCCTATCTATGGACTCAGACAGGTGATCGCTAGGCAACAGGCTTCTGGAATGGAACAGAACATCTTATCTATGGACTCAGACAGGTGATCGCTAGGCAACAGGCTTCTGGAATGGAAAGGAACATCTTTTATCTATGGACTCAGACAGGTGATCGCTAGGCAACAGGCTTCTGGAATGGAAAGGAACAGAACATCTTTTATCTATGGACTCAGACAGGTGATCGCTAGGCAACAGGCTTCTGGAATGGAAAGGAACATCTTTTATCTATGAACTCAGACAGGTGATCGCTAGGCAACAGGCTTCTGGAATGGAACAGAACATCTTATCTATGGACTCAGACAGGTGATCGCTAGGCAACAGGCTTCTGGAATGGAAAGGAACATCTTTTATCTATGGACTCAGACAGGTGATCGCTAGGCAACAGGCTTCTGGAATGGAACAGAACATCTTATCTATGGACGCAGACAGGTGATCGCTAGGCAACAGGCTTCTGGAATGGAAAGGAACAGAACATCTTTTATCTATGGACTCAGACAGGTGATCGCTAGGCAACAGGCTTCTGGAATGGAACAGAACATCTTTTATCTATGGACTCAGACAGGTGATCGCTAGGCAACAGGCTTCTGGAATGGAACAGAACATCTTTTATCTATGGACTCAGACAGGTGGTCGCTAGGCAACAGGCTTCTGGAATGGAACAGAACATCTTTTATCTATGGACTCAGACAGGTGGTCGCTAGGCAACAGGTTTCTGGAATGGAACAGAACATCTTTTATCTATGGACTCAGACAGGTGATCGCTAGGCACCAGGCTTCTGGAATGGAACAGAACATCTTATCTATGGACTCAGACAGGTGATCGCTAGGCAACAGGCTTCTGGAATGGAACAGAACATCTTATCTATGGACTCAGACAGGTGATCGCTAGGCAACAGGCTTCTGGAATGGAAAGGAACATCTTTTATCTATGGACTCAGACAGGTGATCGCTAGGCAACAGGCTTCTGGAATGGAACAGAACATCTTTTATCTATGGACTCAGACAGGTGATCGCTAGGCAACAGGCTTCTGGAATGGAAAGGAACAGATCATCTTTTATCTATGAACTCAGACAGGTGATCGCTAGGCAACAGGCTTCTGGAATGGAACGGAACAGAACATCTTTTATCTATGGACTCAGACAGGTGATCGCTAGGCAACAGGCTTCTGGAATGGAAAGGAACATTTTTTTATCCATCCATGGACTCAGACAGGTGATCGCTAGGCAACAGGCTTCTGGAATGGAACGGAACATCTTTTATCTATGGACTCAGACAGGTGATCGCTAGGCAACAGGCTTCTGGAATGGAACAGAACATCTTTTATCTATGGACTCAGACAGGTGATCGCTAGGCAACAGGCTTCTGGAATGGAAAGGAACAGAACTTCTTTTATCTATGGACTCAGACAGGTGATCGCTAGGCAACAGGCTTCTGGAATGGAAAGGAACAGAACATATTTTATCTATGTACTCAGACAGGTGATCGCTAGGCAACAGGCTTCTGGAATGGAAAGGAACATCTTATATCTATGGACTCAGACAGGTGATCGCTAGGCAACAGGCTTTTCGAATGGAACAGAACATCCTATCTATGGACTCAGACAGGTGATCGCTAGGCAACAGGCTTCTGGAATGGAACAGAACATCGTATCTATGGACTCAGACAGGTGATCGCTAGGCAACAGGCTTCTGGAATGGAAAGGAACATCTTTTATCTATGGACTCAGACAGGTGATCGCTAGGCAACAGGCTTCTGGAATGGAACAGAACATCTTTTATCTATGGACTCAGACAGGTGATCGCTAGGCAACAGGCTTCTGGAATGGAACAGAACATCTTTTATCTATGGACTCAGACAGGTGATCGCTAGGCAACAGGCTTCTGGAATGGAACAGAACATCTTTTATCTATGGACTCAGACAGGTGGTCGCTAGGCAACAGGTTTCTGGAATGGAACAGAACATCTTTTATCTATGGACTCAGACAGGTGATCGCTAGGCACCAGGCTTCTGGAATGGAACAGAACATCTTATCTATGGACTCAGACAGGTGATCGCTAGGCAACAGGCTTCTGGAATGGAACAGAACATCTTATCTATGGACTCAGACAGGTGATCGCTAGGCAACAGGCTTCTGGAATGGAACAGAACATCTTTTATCTATGGACTCAGACAGGTGATCGCTAGGCAACAGGCTTCTGGAATGGAACAGAACATCTTTTATCTATGGACTCAGACAGGTGGTCGCTAGGCAACAGGTTTCTGGAATGGAACAGAACATCTTTTATCTATGGACTCAGACAGGTGATCGCTAGGCACCAGGCTTCTTGAATGGAACAGAACATCTTATCTATGGACTCAGACAGGTGATCGCTAGGCAACAGGCTTCTGGAATGGAACAGAACATCTTATCTATGGACTCAGACAGGTGATCGCTAGGCAACAGGCTTCTGGAATGGAACAGAACATCTTTTATCTATGGACTCAGACAGGTGATCGCTAGGCAACAGGCTTCTGGAATGGAAAGGAACATCTTTTATCTATGGACTCAGACAGGTGATCGCTAGGCAACAGGCTTCTGGAATGGAACAGAACATCTTTTATCTATGGACTCAGACAGGTGATCGCTAGGCAACAGGCTTCTGGAATGGAAAGGAACAGAACATCTTTTATCTATGAACTCAGACAGGTGATCGCTAGGCAACAGGCTTCTGGAATGGAAAGGAACAGAACATCTTTTATCTATGAACTCAGACAGGTGGTCGCTAGGCAACAGGCTTCTGGAATGGAACGGAACAGAACATCTTTTATCTATGGACTCAGACAGGTGATCGCTAGGCAACAGGCTTCTGGAATGGAAAGGAACATTTTTTTATCCATCCATGGACTCAGACAGGTGATCGCTAGGCAACAGGCTTCTGGAATGGAACGGAACATCTTTTATCTATGGACTCAGACAGGTGATCGCTAGGCAACAGGCTTCTGGAATGGAACAGAACATCTTTTATCTATGGACTCAGACAGGTGATCGCTAGGCAACAGGCTTCTGGAATGGAAAGGAACAGAACTTCTTTTATCTATGGACTCAGACAGGTGATCGCTAGGCAACAGGCTTCTGGAATGGAAAGGAACAGAACATATTTTATCTATGTACTCAGACAGGTGATCGCTAGGCAACAGGCTTCTGGAATGGAAAGGAACATCTTTTATCTATGGACTCAGACAGGTGGTCGCTAGGCAACAGGCTTCTGGAATGGAACAGAACATCTTTTATCTATGGACTCAGACAGGTGATCGCTAGGCAACAGGCTTTTCGAATGGAACAGAACATCCTATCTATGGACTCAGACAGGTGATCGCTAGGCAACAGGCTTCTGGAATGGAACAGAACATCTTATCTATGGACTCAGACAGGTGATCGCTAGGAAACAGGCTTCTGGAATGGAAAGGAACATCTTTTATCTATGGACTCAGTCAGGTGATCGCTAGGCAACAGGCTTCTGGAATGGAACAGAACATCTTTTATCTATGGACTCAGACAGGTGATCGCTAGGCAACAGGCTTCTGGAATGGAACAGAACATCTTTTATCTATGGACTCAGACAGGTGATCGCTAGGCAACAGGCTTCTGGAATGGAAAGGAACATCTTTTATCTATGGACTCAGACAGGTGATCGCTAGGCAACAGGCTTCTGGAATGGAACAGAACATCTTTTATATATGGACTCAGACAGGTGATCGCTAGGGAACAGGCTTCCGGAATGGAACGGAACAAAATGGCATCCTATTTCCTACGTAAAGAAGTGCACTCACCATTGGGGATGCAGGCGGGGCATGAGTAACCATCTAATGTGATGCCTGATACAGGCGGAGGACAGCTGCATTGTAACATTTGATTTCACTCAGGGCAGTTCACAATACCACTTCTGATTGACCGTTTCATTTCCTGTCAAGGTTTCTTTGAGATTGTGACGAGGGTATCTAAAATACCAAATATTGTTCATTATGTAGCTTCTATATACGTACGGTTCATTGTTTAGTATATACGACATATATCAAGATCCATGTAGTCCTTGACCTAGTATTCGGTATATAAAGTGAAAATATCTTTCTAAACATTTCTCATTAACCCACAACTCAAGTTTCTCATGGCATGATAATCCACCTCTATTTTTGCTCATACATGATGATCCATCCTCAGAAAGATCCTAGATTTAACTCTCACACACAGAGAGTGGGTGGAAAGCTGTGCATTTTAAGCTGCTGTGTGTGTGTGTGTGTATGTGTGTGTGTGTGTGTGTGTGTGTGCTTCAAGCGTGGTGTAAAGATTAAACCTGATTTCCATTTTCACCAATAGCTAGTGTAGAAGATAGAGCGGCAACACAAAGCGTGTGACAGTGAACAGAGACAGGAGACTATAAGCCAGGCTTTCCAATGTAAAGATGAAGTAAAAATAGATTTCCCTGTGTTGAATGGGATCTGTCAGAGACTGCGCTAGTGTAGCGGAAGGCAAACAGCATTGCTACAGCACTGCTTTCCTGAGACCTAGAAGTACTGCGACTGAGCTAGCGTAGCGGAAGGCTAACAGCATTGCTACAGCACTGCTTTCCTGAGACCTAGAAGTACTGCGACTGAGCTAGCGTAGCGGAAGGCGAACAGCATTGCTACAGCACTGCTTTCCTGAGACCTAGAAGTACTGCGACTGAGCTAGCGTAGCGGAAGGCTAACAGCATTGCTACAGCACTGCTTTCCTGAGACCTAGAAGTACTGCGACTGAGCTAGCGTAGCGGAAGGCTAACAGCATTGCTACAGCACTGCTTTCCAGAGTCCTAGAAGTACTGCCACGCTAGCAGACCTGGATCCAAATAGTATTTGAAATTCCTTGAGCGATGGTTTGAGCCAGACTGGAGCGCCAAATAGTCAAAGTTTGTACTCTCTGTACTTGTAAGACTATACCATTTGTTCAATTGAGCCAGGCAAGCTTAATCAAGCCCAGCTGAAATGTCTTAAATGATTTGAAATACTATTTGAAACCAGGTCTGCACATTAGCATTAGACAAGCTTCTGGAAACAGATTCCCAGCCAGAAGGAGGCAGAGGAAGGATAAGGCCATCAATTATTAGGTAACATGTTAATTAATAAAGATGTTTTGTAACATAAAGCCAGACCCAATTCTCTCCCAACCCATTCCCCTCGGCTCCAATGCTTTGATGTTTGTACATCTGAAGGTTCTGGAAAGGTACATATGAGCAGTGTAGTGCTGGATTATACAGAATGTAAGAGTTGCACAAATCATTGAAACTTGTAGACCTTAGAACTAGACTAAATGTAATTAATATTCAATGTAATTAACAGTCTCATTTCCCAAAGCTATGTATCACTGATTTAATTATTTCTTTCAGATTTGATTAGGGCAGCAGGTAGCCTAGCGGTTAGCGCGTAGGGCCAGTAACGGAAAGGTTGTATGTTCGAATACCTGAGCCGACAAGGTGAAAAATCTGTCTGATGTGTCCTTTAGCAATGTACTTAACCCTAATTTCCTCCAAGGGTGTTGTACTACTATGGCTGACAGTGTAAAACAACACATTTCACTGCATCTATCATACTACCATGACTGACTTTGTAAAACAACACATTTCACTGCATCTATCATACTACCATGACTGACAGTGTAAAACAACACATTTCACTGCATCTATCATACTACCATGACTGACAGTGTAAAACAACACATTTCACTGCATCTATCATACTACCATGACTGACAGTGTAAAACAACACATTTCACTGCATCTATCATACTACCATGACTGACAGTGTAAAACAACACATTTCACTGCATCTATCATACTACCATGGCTGACAGCTGACAGTGTAAAACAACACATTTCACTGCATCTATCATACTACCATGACTGACAGTGTAAAACAACACATTTCACTGCATCTATCATACTACCATGACTGACAGTGTAAAACAACACATTTCACTGCATCTATCATACTACCATGGCTGACAGTGTAAAACAACACATTTCACTGCATCTATCATACTACCATGACTGACTTTGTAAAACAACACATTTCACTGCATCTATCATACTACCATGGCTGACAGTGTAAAACAACACATTTCACTGCATCTATCATACTACCATGACTGACAGTGTAAAACAACACATTTCACTGCATCTATCATACTACCATGACTGACAGTGTAAAACAACACATTTCACTGCATCTATCATACTACCATGACTGACAGTGTAAAACAACACATTTCACTGCATCTATCATACTACCATGACTGACAGTGTAAAACAACACATTTCACTGCATCTATCATACTACCATGGCTGACAGTGTAAAACAACACATTTCACTGCATCTATCATACTACCATGACTGACAGTGTAAAACAACACATTTCACTGCATCTATCATACTACCATGGCTGACAGTGTGAAACAACACATTTCACTGCATCTATCATACTACCATGACTGACAGTGTAAAACAACACATTTCACTGCATCTATCATACTACCATGACTGACAGTGTAAAACAACACATTTCACTGCATCTATCATACTACCATGACTGACAGTGTAAAACAACACATTTCACTGCATCTATCATACTACCATGACTGACAGTGTAAAACAACACATTTCACTGCATCTATCATACTACCATGACTGACAGTGTAAAACAACACATTTCACTGCATCTATCATACTACCATGACTGACAGTGTAAAACAACACATTTCACTGCATCTATCATACTACCATGACTGACAGTGTAAAACAACACATTTCACTGCATCTATCATACTACCATGACTGACAGTGTAAAACAACACATTTCACTGCATCTATCATACTACCATGACTGACAGTGTAAAACAACACATTTCACTGCATCTATCATACTACCATGACTGACAGTGTAAAACAACACATTTCACTGCATCTATCATACTACCATGACTGACAGTGTAAAACAACACATTTCACTGCATCTATCATACTACCATGACTGACTGTGTAAAACAACACATTTCACTGCATCTATCATACTACCATGACTGACTGTGTAAAACAACACATTTCACTGCATCTATCATACTACCATGACTGACAGTGTAAAACAACACATTTCACTGCATCTATCATACTACCATGACTGACAGTGTAAAACAACACATTTCACTGCATCTATCATACTACCATGACTGACTTTGTAAAACAACACATTTCACTGCATCTATCATACTACCATGACTGACAGTGTAAAACAACACATTTCACTGCATCTATCATACTACCATGACTGACAGTGTAAAACAACACATTTCACTGCACTTATCTGGTAAATGTATCAATAAAAAAATAATTACAATTTTGTTTTACTTATTAGGTGTTAGAATCGCTGAAGTCTGATGCCTTTATGCCTTTAGGCCGTCATTGAAAATAAGAATTTGTTCTTAACTGACTTGCCTGGTTAAATAAAGGTAAAATAAAAAAAATTTATTTCAATAGCCAAACATTTTGGTAAATTAAAAGCCTTTTTTACATGAGTGCTTTTTTGCAGGTTATTTGGGGACAATAAAACAAATAACATACTCTACCGGTCAAAAGTTTGGACACAGCTACTCATTCAAGAGTTTTTCTTTATTTTTACTATTTTCTACATTGTAGAATAATAGTGAAGACATCAAAACTATGAAATAACACATATGGAATCATGTAGTAATCAAAAAAGTGTTAATAAACAAATCAAAATATATTTTAGATTTTTAAAAGTAGCCACACTTTGCCTTGATGACAGCTTTGCACACTCGGCATTCTCTCAACCAGCTTCACCGAAATGCTTTTCTAACAGTCTTGAAGGAGTTCCCACACATGCTGAGCACTAATCCCAAACAATCTCAATTGGATTCAGGTTGGGTGATTGTGGAGGACAAGGTCATCTGATGCAGCACTCCATCACTCTCCTTCTTGGTAAAATAGCCCTTACTCAGCCTGGAGGTGTGTTGGGTCATTGTCCTGTTGAAAAACAAAGTCCCACTAAGCGCAAACCAGATGGTAGCCATGCTGGTTAAGTGTGCCTTGAATTCTAAATAAATCACCAACAGTGTCACCAGCAAAGCACCATCACACCTCCTCCTCCATGTTTCACGATGGGAATAACACATGCAGAGATCATCCATTACCCTGTGTCTCACAAAGACAATCTCAAATTTGGACTCATCAGACCAAAGGACAGATTTCCTCCAGTCTATTGTCAATTGCTTGTGTTTCTTGGCCTAAGCAAGTCTCCTCTTCTTATTGGTGTCCTTTGGTAGTGGTTTCTTTGCACCATGAAGGCCTGATTCACACAGTCTCCTCTGAACAGTTGATGTTGAGATGTGTCTGTTACTTGAACTCTGTGAAGAATTTATTTGGGCAGCAATTTTTGAGGCTGGTAACTCTAATGAACTTCTCCTCTGCAGCAGAGATAACTCTGGGTCTTCCTTGATGGTTTTGACGGTTTTGATGGTTTTTGCGACTGCACTTTAAAAGTTCTTGAAATGTTCGGTATTGACTGACCCTCATGTCTTAAAGTAATGATGGACTGTCGTTTCTCTTTGCTTATTTGTGCTGTTCTTGCCATAATATGGACTTGGTATTTTACCAAATAGGGCTATCTTCTGTGTACCACCCCTACCTTGTCACAACACGATTGATTGTCTCAAACGCATTAAGAAGGAAACAAATTACACAAATTACCTTTTAACAAGGCACACCTGTTAATTGAAATGCATTCCAGGTGACTACCTCATGAAGCTGGTTGAGAGAATGACAAGAGTGTGCAAAGCTGTTTTCAAGGCAAAGGGTGGCTCCTTTGAAGAATCTCAAATATACAATATATCTTGATTTGTTTTAACACTTTTTTGGTTACTACATGATTCCATATGTGTTATTTCATAGTTTTGATGACTTCACTATTATTCTACAATGTAGAAAATAGTAAAAAATAAAGAGAAACCCTTGAATGAGTAGGTGTGTCCAAACGTTTGACTGGTACTGTATGACACGAACCATAGCTATATTCAATCGAATTCACAAATTGATTTAAAACCTTTGTTTAACATGGTTGAGGTCTTGCCAGATTAGTCCAAAATCATGTGACATAAAACATAACTTTGATGTCCTTGCATATATGGCAGTATAAGTTGTTGTTACAGTATAACCTACAGTATATTAATCATTCATCAGTTAGATATCAGTAACCGGAAGGTTGCAAGTTCAAACCCCCGAGCTGACAAGGTACAAATCCGTCATGTTAACCCACTGTTCCTAGGCCATCATTGAAAATAAGAATTTGTTCTTAACTGACTTGCCAGGTTAAATAAAGGTAAAAATAAAAATAAATCAGCCTGGAACCCTGTAAGAATCCTGGATCAAGCTGTTTTTATGTAGATATCTCAGAAAGGCAGTGTAGCTACATAATATTTAATGTCTCCTTATGTTAGGGGGTAAAAACAGTTTTCAATTTGAAAAAATCGAATGCTTCTAACTAAAAAAAAAGCCACCTTATATTGTATCTTAAAACCTAAATTTATACTGTCATTTAACGTGGTTCTTCAATAATTATGCATCATTCTTGTTGGATGCGCTGCTGGTGTCGAGCTGTTTTAATTACGCTGTGACATTTTCACACATCATCATCTGATCCAGGAAGGAATTTTCTGAATGACAGCTGAGGGATGAACAGACAGTTGTGACAGTGCATTCAAAGCAACAAATGCTCGAATGTTGGAGAAAAAAAAGGTGTTCCCGAGGAATGTACAGAATATTTTTGCGTCTCATTCGTTACACCGGTGGAGACAGTTGTGCCTGGATCCACCTTTGGATCTAATATCCCTAGAGACTTGATGATGATCATCTGTTGTAGTCTGCTTGATTTACAGCAGGGTGTCTTTAGATTTAACAGGAAAAGCATCAAGGTAATGAGTTCATGTTTTCATATGTTATTGTGCCTCAGATTGGACACTGAGTCTACTGTACGCAATTGTGTAGGTCAGACTATTGTGTAGGACAGACTATTGTGTAGGACAGACTATTGTGTAGGACAGATTATTGTGTAGGACAGACTATTGTGTAGGACAGATTATTGTGTAGGACAGATTATTGTGTAGGACAGACTATTGCGCAATACCAACGCTCTTCCTATGAATTATTCTGGATATAATGACAACCAATAATATAGTCTAGTGGGCTTCTTGACAACATGATCTGGTAATGAAATAACATGACAAATACATTTTATTTTTCCATTTTGCACCTGTAATTTTAAACAATACAAGGGTCTTGAATTTGGAGCTCAGAAATCCAACTACTGGAATGGGCCTACCTTGAAAAATCAGACATTTCCTCAATTTGGTGCTTGAAAAGTCCTTGTAATTATTGTAGCGTTATAATTTTCTGTGATTTAAATTTTCGATCCGCTTTTTGTGAGAGATGTGGCCACTTTCGTTTGTTTCCCTTCGCTTCAATTGAATGGTGTTTGCGTTACTCTGTTCTGGTAAAATCACATGCGGTTATTATGAGGACTGACAACAGCTAATGTTGTCTTCAACTTGTCTTTCCATACTAATCCTTCCATGAAAAACGGAACCTGGTTTTTTTGGTCACTTTCTCATTCTAAAACAGCCATGGAGAGATGAATGCTACTGGTGTTCATGGCTTTATTATGTGGGCCTGGGTCAGACACGTCGCCATGCGTCCAATCTATTTTAGTCAGGCAAAGTCCACATTATTCTCACATATTTTAGAATGTAAAAATAATTAGAATATCAAGGCCTAACAAATTCATTATTCTTAAAGTGGCAATGCCTTCTGGTGGGGTTTTATATTATATAAATTATACAATTGTATAACATTTGAGGTCCTTGAAAATTACAATTAAGTGCTTGAAAAAGTCCCCGGAAGTCCTTGAATTTTATTTTACCTGGCAAGTCAGTTAAGAACAAATTCTTATTTTCAATGACGGCCTAGGAACATTGGGTTAACTGCCTTGTTCAGGGGATGAACAACAGATTTGTACCTTGTCAGCTCGGGGGTTTGAACTTGCAACCTTCTGGCTACTAGTCCAACGCTCTAACCTACCCTGCCGCCCCAATTTGACTTGCCAATGTCTGTATCAGCCTTGCTTAATTACTGCAGTGGGCTAAATCAGGGTCACATTATTGGTAGTCTTAAACAAATCTACTTTGAAACAAAAGTGTACACCTCACACACATGGTTATGGGATAAAGAAAAGAAGACTGCCTGTACCATGTCAGATATAGAGTTGAAAGCTATTACATTTTTGAGTTTGTGTCCCAATATTACACTTTATATACATCACAGAAGACAAAAATATAACAAAACCGTTTGACATAGAAACACAGGAATTTCGGCAAAAATAATTTGAATAATAATAACTTTATTAATGATGAAATTATGAAACAGATGAATAACATTCTACCCATAAGGCCACTAGGTCTAGGGTTCCATGGTGTATAGTCCTAGGCCTACAGTATGTTGTTGTATTGGTCGAGTTATTGGCCAGTTTGAATATACTAACTGTTATTCCTCTAAATACACACGTGGAACTTCATACAAATCTTTATTTTTTTTTGTTTCAAACCATTTAATTTTTTTTTACCCCAATGTCACACATTAACCCCATTATTTATAGGAAGACTGTATATGGTGAGGTTTATGGTCAGTCACTTTACCCCTACCTACATGTACAAATCACCTTGACTAACCTGTACTCCTGCATTTAATTTTTTACTTCAGTTTATTTAGTAAATATTTTCTTAACTCTATTTCTTGAACTGCATTGTTGGTTGAGGGCTTGTAAGTCAGCATTTCACTGTAGGTAGCTATCAAGTAAACCCAATGGGTTCCGCTGGTGTACAGCGATCTTTAAGTCATACCACAGATTCTCAATTGGATTGAGGTCTGAGCTGTTGTATTCGGCACATGTGACAAATAACATTGGATTTGATTGGTCCTCAGTTCACCTGCTGTGTACTGGTCATGATTTATCTTGGCAATAGATCATCTTGACAATGAAAGGTATCATTAATCAATAAGATGATTAGGTTTTGCTAATCGTGCACATACTGTAGTTTAGCTGAACAATAAACATCTCTCCAGTATCGATGCTAGTCACACAGGTGCCTGGGCTCGTTGAATATATTACTCTCCAGTCAATTGATTCACATGACAGACAATTGGGGACAATGATTTTGTGTGTAATACTGTGCCAGGCACGATTCAGACTAGTATCGATGCTAGTCACACACTGAGCTGTGCTTGCTGTCCTTGTAGAGTTGTTGTTTTGTTGATGGTGTTAATGTGATCACCCAGAATGCACTGACACATCATGATTGTGGCTCTGTCTCTTATCAAATATACAGACACTGTTTCAATCTGTAGAGAGAAAAGAAATGTGGATGCTAATTTAACGCTATCAAAGGCATAGCTTTGTGGAAGACATCTTTCACCATCAGATCAATATTGGCCCCAGATTTTATAATCTGTTAGTTTAGCTGTTTGTTGGAAGAGATCGTTTAGATTTTTCTTTATATATGAGAGACTTTATTAATCCAAACTCAGAAATCAGCCTTTTATTTGTATTTCTGAGTCTCTGATTTTTTTGTTTGAGTTTCTCAACCTGACTGAAGTAGACTGCAAACAGAAGTTTGTGTTCCAAATCGTACCCTGTTCCCTTTATAGTGCTTATGTGCCCCTGATCAAAAGTAATGCACAATAAAGGGAATAGGGTGCCATTTTGGGACACTGTCTAAATTGCTAGAGTCTAAGTTAATTTGTCAGGTTGTGACACACACTCTTGTCTGAAAACTCTCCCAGATCCACTTCAGAGAGAATGATCTCGTCTATTGTTGTCTGCCAGAGCTATTCACTTGGGATATAATGTAGCTAGCATATATAGCCCATGATTAACTATGTATACACTACTCCCATACTTGCAATGCCAGGATAGTGGGTTCGATTCCCGGGACCACCCAATATGTAAAATGCATGACTAGGTAGTTTGGATTAAATGCTTAATGACGTATCATTATATATTAGATTATTACATTTACATTTGAGTAATTTGGCAGATGCTCTTATCCAGGGAGACTTTTAATAACCTCTTGATACTAGCCATCCCGGATCCGGGATCGTGAATACAGCCTCAAGCTCATTACCATAACGCAACGTTAACTATTCATGAAAATCGCAAATGAAATGAAATAAATATGCTATCTCTCAAGCTTAGCCTTTTGTTAACAACACTGTCATCTCAGATTTTCAAAATATGCTTTTCAACCATAGCAAAACAAGCATTTGTGTAACAGTGTTGATAGCTAGCGTAGCATTTAGCGGGCAACATTTTCACAAAAATAAGAAAAGCAGTCAAATAAAATAATTTACCTTTGAAGAACTTTGGATGTTTTCAATGAGGAGAATCTCAGTAAGGAGCATTTTTTGTATTATAAAATACAGTGGCTTGCAAAAGTATTCAACCCCCTTGGCATTTTTCCTATTGTGTTGCCTTACAACCTGGAACTAAAATTGATTTTTGGGGTGTTTGTATAATTTCATTTACACAACATGCCTACCACTTTGAAGAATGCAAAATATATTTTATTGTGAAAGAAATAAGACACACAAAAAAAACTGAAAACGTGATACTTTGTAGACCCACCTTTTGCAGCAAATACAGCTGCAAGTCTCCTGGGGTATGTCTCTATATGCTTGGCACATCTAGCCACTGGGATTTTTGCCCATTCATCAAGGCAAAACTCCTCCAGCTCCTTCAAGTTGAATGGGTTCCGCTGGTGTACAGCGATCTTTAAGTCATACCACAGATTCTCAATTGGATTGAGGTCTGGGCTTTGACTAGGTCATTCCAAGACATTTAAATGTTTCCCCTTAAACCACTCAAGTGTTTCTTTAGCAGTATGCTTAGGGTCATTGTCCTGCTGGAAGGTGAACCTCCATCCCAGTCTCAAATCTCTGGAAGACTGAAACAGGTTTCCCTCAAGAATTTCCCTGTATTTAGTATTCATTCCTTAAATTCTGACCCGTTTCGCAGTCCCTGCCGATGAAAACATCCCCACAGCATGATGCTGCCACCACCATGCTTCACTCTGTGGATAGTGTTCTCGGGGTGATGAGAGGTGTTGGGTTTGCGCCAGACATAGCCAAAAAGCTACATTTTAGTTTCATCTGAATCAGAGTTGTTTGGCCTTTTGTTTATTTTTTTCTTTAAGCAATGGCTTTTTTCTGGCCACTCTTCCATAAAGCCCAGCTCTGTGGAGTGTACGGCTTAAAGTGGTCCTATGGACAGATACTCCAATATCCGGCTGTGTAGCTTTCAGCTCCTCCAGGGTTATCTTTGGTCCCTTTGTTGCCTCTCTGATTAATGCTCTCCTTGCCTGGTCCATGAGTTTTCCATATTCCTTCCATTTTTTACAATGGATTTAATGGTGCTCTGTGGGATGTTCAACGTTTCTGATATTTTTTTTATAACCCAACCCTGATCTGTACTTCTCCACAAGTTGGTCCCTGACCGGTTTGGAGAGATCCTTGGTCTTCATGGTGCGGCTTGCTTAGTGGTGTTGCAGACTCTGGGGCCTTTCAGAACAGGTGTATATATACTGAGATCATGTGACAGATCATGTGACACTTAGGTTGCACACAGGTGGACTTTATTTAACTAATTATATGACTTCTGAAGGTAATTTTTTGCACCAGATATTATTTAGGGGCTTCATAGCAAAGGGGGTGAATACATATGCACACACCACTTTTCAGTTTTGAAACAAGTAATTTTTTTTCGTTTCACCAATTAGGAATTTTTTGTTTATGTCCATTACATGAAATCCAAATAAAAATATTTTTCAATTACAGGTTATAATGCAACAAAATAGGAAAAACGCCAGAGTGGGGGTTTGCCCCTGGGGCGGCAAGGTAGCCTAGTGGTTAGAGCGTTGGACTAGTAACCGGAAGGTTGGAAGTTCAAACGCCCGGAGCTGACAAGGTACAAATCTGTCGTTCTGCCCCCTGAACAAGGCAGTTAACCCACTGTTCCTAGGCCGTCATTGAAAATAAGAATTTGTTCTTAACTGACTTGCCTGGTTAAATTAAGGTAATAAATGAAATAAAAAGTACTATTGTAAGTTTTGTTTATGTGGAAGTTTAAATGTTTTACTGTTTAAACACCAGATGTTCTAGAGTAATAAATAATAATGAAGACAATATTGTCAGATAAGTGGCCCGGATTCTGTCACCGTTTTAATCATATTCTATGTCTCTCTATTGTGCCTGAATGTGACACACTGGTGGGGGTTGAGTGGAAGACTATAGCTGTATATGAAATCAGCATATCCCCAATAGGTAATGAATATCCTCACATGTCAGAGATGTTTATGGTAATAGAGACTACAAGGAGTCATCCGATGCATCATGGTTTCTTCTTCTGTAGTTTCTTTCAATGTTTCCTCGTATATGTTTGCGTTTTACCTCAGACGCCATGTTGTCTCTCGACTTGGTTCTAGTGTGTACTTGACTGGTACAATGATGGTCATTGAAGATCTGTGTAATGTTTCATCTTGTAGTGTTTGGTGGGGAGGGGGGGGGGGGGAACAGTTTAATTTCCTTTCATGATACATGTTGTGTACTAATCTGTGTGCTAATCTGTGTGCTGATCTGTGTGCTAATCTGTGTACTGATCGGTGTGCTAATCTCTGTGCTAATCTCTGTGCTGATCTGTGTGCTAATCTGTGTGCTGATCTGTGTACTGATTGGTACAGTGTTAGATTTCTCTGTGTGCTGTAGGCTCTGTGTCATTTTTCATCTTGAGAATAGACTTCTCTCCTCACTTCTGGCCTACACTTACAGTACAGTTCACTGTTTATTGGGACTAATAAAGCTGATAGCTGTGTTCTGTTGTGTGTGCCGATGTCTGAAAGGTTATTAAACCTATACACACTGTAGTGATTAATAACACTGTCTGGTTGGGAGAGCTGACGCTGCTGCTGGAAGGAACTCAAATAAGGAACCATGTAATTCTGAACAATTCCCTACAACTTTTCTGTCATAGAGAGAGAGAGAGAGGAGACTAGAGAGATAATATAGGGAAAAAAGAAGGAGGAGAGAGAAGAGGAGAGTAGACAGAGAGGAGACTAGAGAGATAATATAGGGAAAAGATAAGGAGGAGAGAGAAGAGGAGAGTAGACAGAGAGGAGACTAGAGAGATAATATAGGGAAAAGAGAAGGAGGAGAGAGAAGAGGAGAGTAGACAGAGGAGACTAGAGAGATAATATAGGGAAAAGAGAAGGAGAGAAAGGGGATGGAGGAGAGAGAAGAGGAGAGTAGACAGAGGAGACTAGAGAGATAATATAGGGAAAAAAGGAGGAGAGAGAAGAGGAGAGTAGACAGAGAGGAGACTAGAGAGATAATATAGGGAAAAGAGAAGGAGGAGAGAGAAGAGGAGAGTAGACAGAGAGGAGACTAGAGAGATAATTTAGGGAAAAGAGAAGGAGGAGAGAGAAGAGGAGAGTAGACAGAGGAGACTAGAGAGATAATATAGGGAAAAGAGAAGGAGAGAAAAGGGAGGGAGGAGAGAGAAGAGGAGAGTAGACAGAGAGGAGACTAGAGAGATAATATAGGGAAAAGAGAAGGAGAGAAAAAGGAGGGAGGAGAGAGAAAAGGTGTAGACATGAAAGACTGAAACAGGAGGAGGGAGGAAAGTGGGAAGCGGAGTGAAGCCGAGCCCGCCTCCAGAAACAGAGGTTTATGAATATTGATTAGTCAGAATTCCTGTGCTGATCACAATGAATGACAGGAAGCTTCCAGCATTAATTATCAATGCTGCTTAGCCTCCTTTCTCTTTACAGCGTGTTTCTGTTGGTTTGATCTGGCTCTGTGTCTGGTCGTTGTCAAAACAGTATCTCTCTTGACATGCGCTCGTCCTCTTCTGGCTTCTGGTTGATGCCACTACCTCACCTTAATGGCGCTTGAAGTTTCTTTAGTCTGAAGGGAGGGAGGTTTAATGTGTTGAGAGTTTATTTAGGTTGAAGGGAGGTTTAATGTGTTGAGAGTTTCTTTAGGCTGAAGGAAGGGAGGTTTAATGTGTTGAGAGTTTCTTTAGGCTGAAGGGAGGTTTTATGTTTTGAGAGTTTCTTTAGGCTGAAGGAAGGGAGGTTTAATGTGTTGAGAGTTTATTTAGTCTTAAGGGAGGGAGGTTTAATGTGTTGAGAGTTTCTTTAGGCTGAAGGAAGGGAGGTTTAATGTTTTGAGAGTTTATTTAGGTTGAAGGGAGGTTTTATGTTTTGAGAGTTTCTTTAGGCTGAAGGAAGGGAGGTTTAATGTGTTGAAAGCAAGGAGAGCAAGCGGCAGAGAGAGGGAGAGAGAAACAGAGAGGGAGAGAGAAACGGAGAGGGAGAGAGAGAGACAGAAAGAAAGGGAGAGAGAACTTGACTGAGACGGTTCGCTCCTCTGAGCTGAGTACAATGTGACTTGTTACAGAGCGCTCCTCTCCTCTCGCTCCTCTCCTCTCGCTCCTCTCCTCCGAAGTCTCTTTCTTTTTTTTTTTTTACAATGAGTCGATGAGGAAAGTAGGAGGAGAAAAGAGGATATGTTTTCTGTTTCGCTCAAGTGCCGACTGGGGGTCATCAGACGAAGGATCAAGGGTAGGGTATTGTTGTTGATGTTGTTGCAATGCAGCACTTTCCTCCAACTAACGCTTTACTGTGTGTGTGTGTGTGTGTGTGTGTGTGTGTGTGTGTGTGTGTGTGTGTGTGTGTGTGTGTGTGTGGCTGGGAGAAAGAGTGAGAGGGTCGGACTGGAGATTTGAATAAAGGGTTGGATGGTTTAAAAAGCATTCATCTTTGCCGTTTCTGTCCTGATCAAAGCTGAGAATCAATGCTCACTGACGTGATGTGGGGTTGTTGTGTTTTCATCTCCATCTTCTTCTGTTCTTGTGGAATTTTAATCCATAGAACCGAATGTTGGGGTTCTAGAATGGTTAGAGTGTTAGGCAGAGCTCTGTTCTGAGAGCTGTTTCACTATGATTCATGTTGGAATGTTATGTGAGATATTTTTGTACAGTACCGTAGAGATGTAGTTATGGAACAGAGCAGAGCTTTCAAGTGTGTGTGCGTGTGTGTGTGTGTGTGTGTGTGTGTGTGTGTTGAAATACCAAAGGTATGGGGAGGCCTGAGATATCTCCAGCTCATGGCTCCAGCTATGCATTTGGTAACTAGCTAAGTGGCTATTTTGTTAGATCAAGCTTCTAGGTTACAGCAGAGACAATGAATCCCCTCCTGAATCAAGATCCCTGCTGCCGAAATTTGTTTTGTTTGTAAAAAAAAAAAAATTATGTATGTTTGGAAATAAATTACTCCTGTTGTGTGTACTACCAATATTACCATATTCACCGGTATAGTACAGGAACGGTATGAAAATCTGGATACCGCCCAATCCTAATCTTTTGTACTGTATACTTCAAAGGCGCTCACTGACTCGATTTTCCATTTAATATACAAGAAACCTATTTATTTATCATTTAATATACATTTTAACAAAAAAACAATTTATTTATTTATGCAGCAGTTTGATTTGCATGCAAATACATCCATCTTGTTTTTTATTCTGAAAAGAATATCGTCTTACACTGTGTATATTTAATTTTCTTCCAAATGTTTGCCTTCCAAGAGCTAGATAATAAGGCTGTGATTTAGAAGTGAATTTTTTCGGCGGACATGATTAAACAGATTCATGAAGCTCTGCAGTTTAAGGTATGAGTGGCACGCCTGCTCCCGCTCCCCCTCTCTGGCACTCGAGGGCGCCAGGCTGCCCATCATTATGCACACCTGTCACCATCATTACGCACACCTGTCACCATCATTACGCACACCTGTCACCATCGGTACGCGCATCAGCGCTTCATTGGACTCACCTGGACTCCATGTGTCAGCATTAATGTCGTCATGTTTCCCTTGTCCACACGCTGTCTGTGTTTTATTTCATGTCTGATATTTATTCAATATTCACTCCCTGTACTTGCTTCTCGTCTTCCAGCGTCTGTCCTCATTGGATAGTTGGAGCATCAACGAGTTTCACTTTGACAAATGGCTTGGTCTCATCAAGTCTGGCTGGATCTGAGGCATGTGCTAGACTAGATGATGAAATACCATGTTGACTGAAAGGGGGGTCATTGTGTATGTAACTGTAGGAGTTCATTTTAATGTGTTAATATCATTTTTATTTTTTTATCTAGATTTTATTTGCATTTCTCTTTATTTTAATGACACATTGTATGTACTGTATTTGGCTTCCCAGTGAACTTCTAGTCTCATCTTCTAGTCTCTTCTTTGACCCAAATACAAGGAAACTTTACGGCTAACAGCTTTACCAAAGGTTTATAGTTGCCATAGTTACTGTTGATTTTAGTGAGAGAAAGTTTTGTGTTCTACTTTTGTAATCAATAGTTTCCGTCTAAAATGGATTATTAACAACAGAAAGGTTCTCTCACAAAGTTGCTCCTCATGAATCCATGTTCCAGATTGGCCACGGCGGTCTAAGGCACTGCATCTCAGTGCTAGAGGTGTCACTACAGACCCTGGTTCGATTCCAGGCTGTATCACAACCGGCCATGATTGGGAGTCCCATAGAGCGGAGCACAATTGGCACAGCGTTGTCCGGATTAGGGTTTGGCTTGGGTTGGCTGTAATTCTAATAAGAATAAGTTCTGAACTGACTTGCCTAGTTAAATAAAGGTTAAATAAAAAAATTAAAAAATTAAAGCTGAGGAAGGGAAAGTTAGACTTCTTTAGTCTCTACTAGTTAAACTGGACCTGTGTTTAACTATTTAGAATCCCCTAGTTAAACTGGGCCTGTGTTTAACTATTTAGACTCCACTAGTTAAACTGGGCCTGTGTTTAACTATTTAGACTCCACTAGTTAAACTGGGCCTGTGTTTAACTATTTAGACTCCACTATTAAACTGGGCCTGTGTTTAACAATTTAGACTCCACGAGTTAAACTGGGCCTGTGTTTAACAATTTAGACTCCACTAGTTAAACTGGGCCTGTGTTTAACAATTTAGACTCCACTAGTTAAACTGGGCCTGTGTTTAACAATTTAGACTCCACTAGTTAAACTGGGCCTGTGTTTAAATATTTAGACTCCACTAGTTAAACTGGGCCTGTGTTTAACAATTTAGACTCCACTAGTTAAACTGGGCCTGTGTTTAAATATTTAGACTCCACTAGTTAAACTGGGCCTGTGTTTAACAATTTAGACTCCACTAGTTAAACTTGGCCTGTGTTTAACTATTTAGACTCCACTAGTTAACTATTTAGACTCCACTAGTTAAACTGGGCATGAGTTTAACTAGTGATGGTGAAAAAAAATGGATACTATTTTTGACGATATATTGCAGTATTATTTTTGGGCTAGTTGGCTGCACCAAAACGCCAGTATTTTTCCATCATAGCTTGTTTTCCATCTTCTTTTTAAATAGTGAGCCAATTTGTTTTCAGCACATTTATTTCCATGAGTGATCAAAACTCATGGCTCTTTCTTGTCCCTCTGCAGCAGACATATGTTGAGTAATATGTAGTGATGCACAGATATGACATTTTTGGCCGATACCGATATCCAATATTTTCCTTGACAAAAAAAAAACAATACCGATAACCTATATTTACAATTTGAGCGTCCTTTTAAGCATTCTAGTACAGTTAAATAGTTAACACACACATATTGACACAGCGGTCTAAGGCACTGCATCTCAGTGCAAGAGGCGTCACTACAGTCTCTGGTTTCGAATCCAGGCTGTATCATATCCGGCCGTGATCATATCCGGCCGTGATTGGGTGTCCCATTGTGCGGCGCAGTGCTGTCATTGTAAATAAGAATTTGTTCTTAACTGACTTGCCTAGTTAAATAAAGGTTGCACACACACACACACACCACACTGACCCAAAAATATTTTTGGGTGATTTTTTTATAATCAACCTATTTCTTTCACTTACTTGCTGTGCTGTTTCGTTGTTTATTTGTTCAGTGGTTTCGTTCTCAACCAGGATTTCTATGGAACACCATTTTGGTCTTTGCGTGTCAAAAAATATACACCTCAAATAACACTATTTGACACATCAAATAACACAACATAATCTGTTTCAGTTGCTATAGTTACCAAGCTAACTATATAGCTAGCTGTCATCATCTAAAATAACCCTAATTTACAAGACTGTTATTATTTGATTAATGGTGGTCGGACCCTTCTATGTGAAACTAGCCACAATAAGGATTAGCCACAATATTGTACTTTGTTGTTAGCCTTCAAAATAAAAGTATGGCATAATTCTACTATTTGTATTCATTTGCATTACTGTCAATGACATACATTTATTTTGAAGGCAAACCGCAAGTTCCACTATTGTGCCTAAACCTTATTGTGGCTAGCTTCACAACACATAACCCGGTCAGGTCGAGCCTCACTAGCCTCACTATGACGCTAGCTGGCTGCTTATAATGTTAGCTTTGGGAAACAGGGTTAAGTTGCTGACTAGCTGTTTATTTTCATGAACTGAAGTTCAATTTCAATAGGCGAACAAGAAGTGGCAACCTAGCTAATGCTTACTCACGAGGATTCCTAAATCATTGCTAAGAATTATGAAATGACTGCAGATTCTACTGGTCATTGTTTTCAGGCTGGTTGTATTGGTGCTAGCTAGGTACCAAGCTAAAGCTAGCTAGCTTCCTCAGAAGTTGCGGTTGAACAAATTATGCTTTATTACCAATGCAGTATTGTAAACACATCGTTCGTTGTAAACACATCCGTTGTTGACACACTTTTTTTTAGCTACTATCGTCCGATTCCGATATATCGTGCATCCCTAGTAATATGTTTGGAAAATTTCATCGGAATAAATGGCTGTATCTAATCACAATACATAGAATCATGAGAATTGCGAGAATCACTATAGATATCGTATCGGCACCCAGGTATTGTGATAACATTGTTTCGTGACGTCCCTGGCAATTCCCAGCTCTAAGTTCCACACGTCTTTAGCCTCCACTAGTTAAACACGGAGCCTGAGTTCAACACGCCTTTAGGCTCCACTAGTTAAACTGGGCCTGAGTTCCACACGCCTTTAGCCTCCACTAGTTAAACTGGGCCTGAGTTCCACACGCCTTTAGCCTCCACTAGTTAAACACGGAGCCTGAGTTCAACACGCCTTTAGGCTCCACTAGTTAAACTGGGCCTGAGTTCCACACGCCTTTAGCCTCCACTAGTGGAGTACTTTGACATGACTTTGGCTCAGGTTTTTATTGCATGGACATGTTTGATTGAATAGCCTAATTATCTCTATTTACTGACCGCTGTTCCCTGACAACTACATGGTCAAGACTATCAACACATGGTCAAGACTATCAACACATGGTCAAGATTATCAACACATGGTCAAGACAATCAACACATGGTCAAGACTATCGACACATGGTCAAGACTATCAACACATGGTCAAGACTATCGACACATGGTCAAGACTATCGACACATGGTGAAGACTATCGACACATGGTCAAGACTATCAACACATGGTCAAGACTATCAACACATGGTCAAGACTATCGACACATGGTCAAGACTATCGACACATGGTCAAGACTATCGACACATGGTCAAGACTATCGACACATGGTCAAGACTATCAACACATGGTCAAGACTATCGACACATGGTCAAGACTATCAACACATGGTCAAGATTATCGACACATGGTCAAGACTATCGACACATGGTGAAGACTATCGACACATGGTCAAGGCTATCGACACATGGTCAAGACTATCGGCACATGGTCAAGACTATCGACACATGGTCAAGACTATCGACACATGGTCAAGACTATCGACACATGGTCAAGACTATCGACACATGGTCAAGATTATCAACACATGGTCAAGATTATCAACACATGGTCAAGACTATCGACACATGGTGAAGACTATCGACACATGGTCAAGACTATCGACACATGGTGAAGACTATCGACACATGGTCAAGACTATCAACACATGGTCAAGACTATCAACACATGGTCAAGATTATCAACACATGGTCAAGACTATCAACACATGGTCAAGACTATCAAAACATGGTGAAGACTATCGACACATGGTGAAGACTATCGACACATGGTGAAGACTATCGACAAAATAAAAATCTGTCGTTCTGCCCTTGAGCAAGGCAGTTAACCCCCCACAACAGCTCCCCGGGCTCACAGTTTGGCAGCCCGATTTGAACTTTTTTGCACTTTGAACAAAAACAAAGTCAGAAAAAAAACTATTCCCTATATAGTGCACTACTTTAGACCAGAACCCTATTCCCTATATAGTGCACTACTTTAGACCAGAACCCTATTCCCTATATAGTGCACTACTTTAGACCAGAACCCTATTCCCTATATAGTGCACTACTTTAGACCAGAACCCTATTCCCTATATAGTGCACTACTTTAGACCAGAACCCTATTCCCTATATAGTGCACTACTTTAGACCAGAACCCTATTCCCTATATAGTGCACTACTTTAGACCAGAACCCTATTCCCTATATAGTGCACTACTTTAGACCCAGAACCCTATTCCCTATATAGTACACTACTTTTGACCAGAACCCTATTCCCTATATAGTGCACTACTTTTGACCATGGCCTATAGGGCTCAGAGGGTTCTGGTCAAAAGTACAACACCATATAAGGAGTAGGATGCCAGTTGTGACACAGACCTGGAGATGAAGGGAAGGGCTATCCCGACAGGAAATACTTCAGTAAGGCTTGACATCATAACCTGAAACCTCCCGTGGTGGATACTTTGCTTAATGAGGTCTTTTGAATATCACCATGGCGCCCTGCCGTACTTACCAAATTATTAATTGCTACTCGTACGCTTCTCCGTCATCTGTCCCATGACATTTAAATGTTGGATGTGTAAATTTTAATTTTAATGAGACGTCACTTTGAATGGTTTTACAGAGTGAATTTACATGGTGAAATGGAAGTCCTTGGAATGGAGACACGTTTGATTCATATTTAACTTCATCATTATATGAACGATAATGGCGATATTCAAGACAAAATTTGACGTAATGAATTAGCAACTAAACTTCCACAGTGTACAGCAAGCAGCCTGTAGTATGTACCTTTTATACAAGTACTCATTTTGTATCCTTAATAATGTGTTTGTATTCAGAGCCAGTTCTGTAGTATGACATTTCAATGATATATTGGAACATAGAAGCTCAATGTCAACATAGGGCAGATCTATGTTGGGTTGATTATAGAATCTCCATGTGAAAGCAATAATCAGTGTAACAGGGTAGAGTTGTTGAACACATCTTTGTTAGCAGTGAACCCCCACATTACATTAGGTAGAGTTGTGGAACACATCTTTGTTAGCAGTGAACCCCCACATTACATTAGGTAGAGTTGGGGAACACATCTTTGTTAGCAGTGAACCCCCACATTACATTAGGTAGATTTGGGGAACACATCTTTGTTAGCAGTGAACCCCCACATTACATTAGGTAGAGTTGGGGAACACATCTTTGTTAGCAGTGAACCCCCACATTACATTAGGTAGAGTTGTGGAACACATCTTTGTTAGCAGTGAACCCCCACATTACATTAGGTAGAGTTGTTGAACACATCTTTGTTAGCAGTGAACCCCCACATTACATTAGGTAGAGTTGTTGAACACATCTTTGTTAGCAGTGAACCCCCACATTACATTAGGTAGAGTTGTGGAACACATCTTTGTTAGCAGTGAACCCCCACATTACATTAGGTAGAGTTGGGGAACACATCTTTGTTAGCAGTGAACCCCCACATTACATTAGGTCGAGTTGTTGAACACATCTTTGTTAGCAGTGAACCCCCACATTACATTAGGTAGAGTTGTGGAACACATCTTTGTTAGCAGTGAACCCCCACATTACATTAGGTAGAGTTGGGGAACACATCTTTGTTAGCAGTGAACCCCCACATTACATTAGGTAGAGTTGTTGAACACATCTTTGTTAGCAGTGAACCCCCACATTACATTAGGTAGAGTTGTTGAACACATCTTTGTTAGCAGTGAACCCCCACATTACATTAGGTAGAGTTGTTGAACACATCTTTGTTAGCAGTGAACCCCCACATTACATTAGGTAGAGTTGTTGAACACATCTTTGTTAGCAGTGAACCCCCACATTACATTAGGTAGAGTTGTTGAACACATCTTTGTTAGCAGTGAACCCCCACATTACATTAGGTAGAGTTGGGGAACACATCTTTGTTAGCAGTGAACCCCCACATTACATTAGGTAGAGTTGTTGAACACATCTTTGTTAGCAGTGAACCCCCACATTACATTAGGTAGAGTTGGGGAACACATCTTTGTTAGCAGTGAACCCCCACATTACATTAGGTAGAGTTGGGGAACACATCTTTGTTAGCAGTGAACCCCCACATTACATTAGGTAGAGTTGGGGAACACATCTTTGTTAGCAGTGAACCCCCACATTACATTAGGTAGAGTTGTTGAACACATCTTTGTTAGCAGTGAACCCCCACATTACATTAGGTAGAGTTGGGGAACACATCTTTGTTAGCAGTGAACCCCCACATTACATTAGGTAGAGTTGGGGAACACATCTTTGTTAGCAGTGAACCCCCACATTACATTAGGTAGAGTTGTTGAACACATCTTTGTTAGCAGTGAACCCCCACATTACATTAGGTAGAGTTGTTGAACACATCTTTGTTAGCAGTGAACCCCCACATTACATTAGGTAGAGTTGGGGAACACATCTTTGTTAGCAGTGAACCCCCACATTACATTAGGTAGAGTTGTGGAACACATCTTTGTTAGCAGTGAACCCCCACATTACATTAGGTAGAGTTGTTGAACACATCTTTGTTAGCAGTGAACCCCCACATTACATTAGGTAGAGTTGTTGAACTCATCTTTGTTAGCAGTGAACCCCCACATTACATTAGGTAGAGTTGGGGAACACATCTTTGTTAGCAGTGAACCCCCACATTACATTAGGTAGAGTTGTTGAACACATCTTTGTTAGCAGTGAACCCCCACATTACATTAGGTAGAGTTGTTGAACACATCTTTGTTAGCAGTGAACCCCCACATTACATTAGGTAGAGTTGTTGAACACATCTTTGTTAGCAGTGAACCCCCACATTACATTAGGTAGAGTTGTTAAACACATCTTTGTTAGCAGTGAACCCCCACATTACATTAGGTAGAGTTGGGGAACACATCTTTGTTAGCAGTGAACCCCCACATTACATTAGGTAGAGTTGTTGAACACATCTTTGTTAGCAGTGAACCCCCACATTACATTAGGTAGAGTTGTTGAACACATCTTTGTTAGCAGTGAACCCCCACATTACATTAGGTAGAGTTGGGGAACACATCTCTTTTAGCAGTGAACCCCCACATTACATTAGGTAGAGTTGTTGAACACATCTTTGTTAGCAGTGAACCCCCACATTACATTAGGTAGAGTTGTTGAACACATCTTTGTTAGCAGTGAACCCCCACATTACATTAGGTAGAGTTGGGAAACACATCTTTGTTAGCAGTGAACCCCCACATTACATTAGGTAGAGTTGGGGAACACATCTTTGTTAGCAGTGAACCCCCACATTACATTAGGTAGAGTTGTTGAACACATCTTTGTTAGCAGTGAACCCCCACATTACATTAGGTAGAGTTGGGGAACACATCTTTGTTAGCAGTGAACCCCCACATTACATTAGGTAGAGTTGTGGAACACATCTTTGTTAGCAGTGAACCCCCACATTACATTAGGTAGAGTTGGGGAACACATCTTTGTTAGCAGTGAACCCCCACATTACATTAGGTAGAGTTGTTGAACACATCTTTGTTAGCAGTGAACCCCCACATTACATTTGGCGTAGTCGGCAGGATTAGATATTCATATGTAACATTTAATCCTGTTTACATCTGCAATAAGTGTATCGGCTCTATTAGTCTACAGGATATGTGTGTATTGTGTATAACCCCAGCATGACTTAGACCAGGGGTGGGCAACTCCAGTCCTCGGGGGCCTGATTGGTGTCACAGTTTTCCCCCCAGCCCCAGCTAACACACCTGACTCCAATAATCACCTAATCATGATCTTCAGTTTAGAATGCAATTTTCTTTTCACCTTTATTTAACCAGGTAGGCTAGTTGAGAACAAGTTCTCGTTTGCAACTGCGACCTGGCCAAGATAAAGCATAGCAGTGAGAACAGACAACACAGAGTTACACATGGAGTAAACAATTAACAAGCCAATAACACAATAAACAAGTCAATGACACAGTAGACAAAATAAAGTATATATACAGTGTGTGCAAAAGGCATGAGGAGGTAGGCAATAAATAGGCCATAGGAGCGAATAGTTACAATTTAGCAGATTAACACTGGAGTGATAAATGAGCAGATGATGATGTGCAAGTAGAAATACTGGTGTGAAAAAGAGCAGAAAAGTAAATAAATAAAAACAGTATGGGGATGAGGTAGGTAAATTGGGTGGGCTAGTTACAGATGGACTATGTACAGCTGCAGCGATCGGTTAGATGCTCAGATAATTGATGTTTAAAGTTGGTGAGGGAGATAAAAGTCTACAACATCAGAGATTTTTGCAATTCGTTCCAGTCACTGGCAGCAGAGACCTGGAAGGAAAGACGACGAAAGAGGTGTTGGCTTTAGGGATGACCAGTGAGATATACCTGCTGGAGCGCGTGCTACGGGTGGGTGCTGCTATGGTGACCAGTGAACTGAGATAAGGCGGAGCTTTACCTAGCATAGACTTATAGATGACCTGGAGCCAGTGGGTCTGGCGACAAATATGTAGCGAGGGCCAGCCGACTAGAGCATACAGGTCACAGTGGTGGGTGGTATAAGGTGATTTGGTAACAAAACTGATGGCACTGTGATAGACTGCATCCAGTTTGCTGAGTAGAGTGTTGGAAGCTATTTTGTAGATGACATCGTCGAAGTCGAGGATCGGTAGGATAGTCAGCTTTATTGCGAAAAAGAATGCCGATTCTAGATTTGATTTTGGATTGGAGATGTTTAATATGAGTCTGGCAGGAGAGTTTACAGTCTAGCCGGACACCTAGGTATTTATAGTTATCCACATACTCTAGGTCGGAACCGTCCAGGGTGGTGATGCTATTCGGGCGGGCGGGTGCGGCAGCGATTGGTGGAAGAGCATGCATTTAGTTTTACTTGCGTTTAAGAGCAGTTGGAGGCCACGGAAGGAGTGTTGTATGGCATTGAAGCTGGTTTGGAGGTTAGTTAACACAGTGTTTAAAGAAGGGCCAGATGTATACAGAATGGTGTCGTCTGCTTAGAGGTGGATCAGGACATCGTTGATATATACAGAGAAAAGAGTCGGCCCGAGAATTGAACCCTGTGGTACCCCCATAGAGACTGCCAGAGGTCCGGACAACATGCCCTCTGATTTTAGACACTGAACTCTTATCTGCAAAGTAGTTGGTGAACCAGGCGAGGCAGTCATTAGAAAAACCAAGGCAATCCCGTATCCCATTTGTTACACAACCACACATGACTATCACAGAGTAGATTTCAAGAACTACCGAAACTATGATACAAAAGTAGGTCTCACAGGTGACCAGCTATTTGATTTGATGTGATTTAGATTTAGAGTTGTGATTGTATTAGGATCCCCATAAGCCGACGCCAAACAGCGACAGCTGGTCTTACTGGGGTCAGACACATAACCAAAAAGACTTTAGGCAAAATACTTGACATACATTTAAAAACATGAACATGTAGTGTGTGTGTGTGTGTGTGTGTGTGTGTGTGTGTGTGTGTGTGTGTGTGTGTGTGTGTGTGTGTGTGTGTGTGTGTGTGTGTGTGTGTGTATTTTGTATTTCGTCAGCCACCAATTGTGCAAGTTCTCCCAATTAAAAAGATGAGAGGCCTGTAATTTTCATCATAGGTACACTTCAACTATGACAGACAAAATGAGCAAAAAAAGCCAGAAAATCACATTGTAGGATTTTTAATGAATTTATTTGCAAATTATGGTGGAAAATAAGTATTGAGACAGGACGACAGATTTTCATGTGAATATTCTAAAATCCGCAAATAAGCGCATTTTCCCCATCGGAATTTTGTTTCCATTAAATTGGCTTATTGCGGATAAAAGTCTGTGTGGTGCACATAAAAATACCTTTTGAGGTTAACCTCTAGCGACGAGCAATCCCGTATCCGGGAGCGTAATCATAGCCTCAAGCTCATTACCATAACGCAACGTTAACTATTCATGAAAATCGCAAATGAAATGAAATAAATATATTGGCTCACAAGCTTAGCCTTTTGTTAACAACACTGTCATCTCAGATTTTCAAAATATGCTTTTCAACAATAGCTACACAAGCATTTGTGTAAGAGTATTGATAGCTAGCATAGCATTAAGCCTAGCATTCAGCAGGCAACATTTTCACAAAAACAAGAAAAGCATTCAAATAAAATCATTTACCTTTGAAGAACTTTGGATGTTTTCAATGAGGAGACTCTCAGTTAGATAGCAAATGTTCAGTTTTTCCAAAAAGATTATTTGTGTAAGAGAAATAGCTCCGTTTTGTTCATCACGTTTGGCTAAGAAAAAACCCTGAAAATTCAGTCATTACAACGCCAAGCTTTTTTCCAAATTAACTCCATAATATCGACAGAAACATAGAAAACGTTGTTTAGAATCAATCCTCAAGGTGTTTTTCACATATCTATTCGATGATAAGTCATTCCTGGCAGTTGGGTTTCTCCTCTGAAACAAATGGAAAAATACACGCAGGTGGAGATTACGCAATAATTGCAACGGAGGACACCAAGCGAGCACCTGGTAAATGTAGTCTCTTATGGTCAATCTTCCAATGATATGCCTACAAATACGTCACAATGCTGCAGACACCTTGGGGAAACGACAGAAAGTGCAAGCTCATTCCTGGCGCATTCACAGCCATATAAGGAGACATTGGAACACAGCGCATTCAAAATCTGGGGCATTTCCTGTTTGAAATTGAATCTTGGTTTCGCCTGTAGCATTAGTTCTGTGGCACTCACAGATAATATCTTTGCAGATTTGGAAACGTCAGTGTTTTCTTTCCAAAGCTGTCAATTATATGCATAGTCGAGCATCTTTTCGTGGCAAAATATCTTGTTTAAAACGGGAACGTTTTTTTATCCAAAAATTAAAAGAGCGCCCCCTATATCAAATAAGTTAAATAAAAGTATTAAATAAAAGTATTAAATAAAAGTTTGAATGGGTTTCCATCACATTTTCAACTCTAGTTCTACTGATGGTTGCTTTACATACATTTAAAAACATGAACATGTAGTGTGTGTGTGTGTGTGTGTGTGTGTGTGTGTGTGTGTGTGTGTGTGTGTGCATTTATCAGTTACATGCATACATGTCAGTACATACACACAACAAAGTAGGTCATCTACACAGAATGTTGTGATTTGTTGAAGGAAATATCTCCCACACGTCTTGTGTTACATAAGATCTGTATTTTTAATGTGGAGAAACAAACATGAAAAAAGCCTTTTTTTGTCTCAACATATTTCTCCGGCTATAATGAACTGTATGGTCAGTGGAACTACTCTATGCATGCTGTTACTCTATGTGTATAGCTTAATGCATTGCTTGGTTCACAGTAGCAGTGCTGCCTTTGATATAAGAATGCTGAGGGCTTATAGAGCTCTCCTCTCAAGTTTGTGGGATTAAAGATAGTTATTCTCCAAGATCTATGACTTCTAGAAGTTATTAGTGGTTGGAGGAATCACATAACATTGTCACGTAACATTGGCCCAGCCTCTTCCGGGTTTGGCCGGGGTAGACCATCCTTGTAAAATAAGAATTTGTTCTTAACTGACTTGCTTGGTTAAATAAAATGTTTTATATTGTGTATTGTCTTTGTGTGCATTGCCAAAGCAGAGCAAACCCACATGACTTAATACAGGATTTTTGCATTTAAATTGCACATTTACTGGTGGTGAAACTATAATAATGTTTTATAATAATAATTATTATAATAATAACACATTTACTACTGAAACTATAATAATGTGTTTCCTTTTGGCTAAAGTGCTAACAGTTTGTCCTTTTGTCCGTTTGTCAGAATAAATGTATTTAGTTTAGGATTTTGTGGTGTTAAGTTATACCAATTACTTTTTGAATAATACTGTGATAATACTGTGATGCCTATAGTTCTAACCCGGGATGAGGAGAACCAAAGCTCCACTTCAGTTTGTTCTTTAGTGTCCTCGCTCGCTCTCCCTGAATACCCCTTTCTATTTATGTAAAACATATATATATATATATATATATATATATATATATATGTTTGTACTATTGGTTAATTGGTTAATTGATGTCCTTGTTTCATTTGTCTATGTAATTACTAAAGTACTGTGTAACAACACATGTTTATACAGCATTTCTATACAAACAGTATCTGAATTGAAGGTGTTACAGAAATATTACTCTTTCATTTGAGTAGATAATTGAAAGGTGGCCCAGAAGGACCTGTAGGAGGGAGTCACCACAGTTTGAGGAGTGATAAGAGAGCGTACACAGCGAGGACATTGAGATGATGTGTTCTGCACCAAAATGAGTTTCTGGCGAGTGACCAGACTTCTAAGCTTGACCTTAAACAACTGACTGGATAGTTGGAGGAGGAAGTTTCAGTGCTTCATGATTATAGATAACTAGACTAGACTGCCTCCATAACATTTTGATTGTAGATAGATAGATAGATAGATAGGTAGGTAGGTAGGTAGGTAGGTAGATAGATAGATAGATAGACTGCCTCCATAACATTTTGATTTTAGATAGATAGACTAGACTGTCTCACTAAAATCATGATTATAGATAGATAGATAGATAGACTCACTAACATAATGATTATAGATATATAGATTGATAGATAGATAGATAGATTAGACTATCTATCTATCTATCTATCTATCTATCTATCTATCTATCTATAATCATTATGTTAGTGAGTCTGTCTGTCTGTCTGTCTGTCTGTCTGTCTTTGTTTTAGTATGGTCAGGGCGTGAGTTGGGGTGGGCAGTCTATGTTTGTTTATCTATGTTGGTTTTTGTGTTCGGCCTGGTATGTGACTACAGTGTACCGTGGGCGACCTGGAACGCATGATGACAACTCTTCTCTCTTACTGCACCAAACTTCCTGTGTCTGTCATGAAGGGTGTGTGAGCGGAGCTGAAATCCAAATGCACTGTCCAGTCACTGTCATCCATCCATCCATCCATCCATCCATCCATCCATCCATCCATCCACCCATCCATCCATCCATCCATCCACCCATCCATCCATCCATCCATCCATCCATCCATCCATCCATCCATCCATCCATCCATCCATCCATTCATTCCCGAACCCTCCTTCAACCATCTGTAAAATGGTTCCTTATTTTGAATTGCGTGAATTGCGAGGCAGGTGTCGTTTAGTTGTCTCTGATTGAGAATTATACTTAGGTAGCCTTTTTCCACCTGGGTTTTGTGGGTGTTTATTTCCTGTTTAGTGTTTTGTCATTCATTTTATGGGACTGTTCGTTTGTTGTTTATGGTGTTCAGTGTTCATTTTGCTTCATTAAATTATGGACACTTACCACGCTGTGTTTTGGTCCTCCAATCTTTCTCCCGACGACAACCCTTAGACAGACAGACAGACAGACAGACAGACAGACAGACAGACAGACAGACAGACAGACAGATAGATAGATAGATAGATAGATAATACTCACCCCAGACATGAGGGGGGACTAAGTGTGTGTCCCAATCAGTACCCTTTTCCCTACATATTTCACTACTTTTGACCAGAGCCCTATGGCACCATATTCCCTACATAGTGCACTACTTTAGACCAGAAGTGCTCTACATAGGGAATATGGGGACCATTTGGAATGCATCTCATACACCTTCTCACTGATGGTTATTATTCATTCATTACATTTATTTGACAGGGACAGCGTACGCTAGTCAACATTTCCTTTGTTGACATCAGTGGGATGTTGAGAACTCCGTGATTGGGTTGCCTCTAACTCGATTCGTTGTGCTTCTGTACCCAATCTTGTGAAACGTCTCTAACTCTTCGCTGCGCTGCGTTACATAATTGTTATCCTTGCAAATGTAATAACCTGCGAAGTTAGTTTAGATTCCCTCCCACACAAGGTTTTGAGATTCAGCAACAACAAACAAACAAAGAGAACAAGAAAAACTTTGTAGTTTGTTACACATTTAAATGTTGACTATTGACAGTGTTTCTGTCCATATAGGGGACCTCTTTTGGTTTAGGAACATCCCTGAGGCAAAAGGTATTGAAGAACAGCACATATGTAGTTTAGCTGACAGAACAAGCAGGTCTTCTCCTACCCTCTCCTATCCTCTCCTCTCCTACCCTCTCCTCTCTGCTCCTCTCCTACCCTCTCCTATCCTCTCCTCTCCTACCCTCTCCTACCCTCTCCTCTCTTCTCCTCTCCTATCCTCTCCTCTCCCATCCTCTCCTCTCCTACCCTCTCCTATCCTACCCTCTCCTCTCTTCTCCTCTCCTACCCTCTCCTCTCCTACCCTCTCCTCTCTGCTCCTCTCCTACCCTCTCCTATCCTCTCCTTTCCTACCCTCTCCTCTCCTACCCTCTCCTACCATCTCCTACCCTCTCCTATCCTACCCACTCCTCTCCTCCTCTACCCTCTCCTCTCTGCTCCTCTCCTACCCTCTCCTCTCTTCTCCTCTCCTCTCTTCTCCTCTCCTCCTCTACCCTCTCCTATCCTACCCTCTCCTACCCTCTCCTCTCTTCTCCTCTCCTACACTCTCCTCTCCTACCCTCTCCTCTCCTCCTCTACCCTCTCCTCTCTGTTACTCTCCTCTCCTCTCCTTCCCAATAATCCCATTATACTACAGAGAGAGTAGGAGGGGTTGTAGCCCGACAGTCCCTCTATTCTACACATTGAAAGAGAGAGGGAGAGAAAGAGATAGGGATAGAAAGAAAGAGGGAGAGAAAGAGAGAGGGATAGAAATAGAGAGGGAGAGAAAGAGAGAGGGATAGAGAGAGAGAAACGGATAGAAAGAGAGAGGGATAGAAAGAGAGAGGGATAGAACGAGAGAGGGAGAGAAAGAGAGAGGGAGAGAAAGAGAGAGGGAGAGAAAGAGATAGGGATAGAGAGAGAGAGGGATAGGGAGAGTGAGGGATAGGGAGAGAGAGGGAGAAAAGAGAGAGGGGGATAGAAAGAGAGAGGGATATAAGAGAGGGATAGAAAGAGAGAGGGAGAGAAAGAGATAGATAGGGATAGAAAGAGAGAGGGAGAGAAAGAGAGAGGGATAGAAAGAGAGAGGGAGAGAAAGAGAGAGGGATAGAAAGAGAGAGGGAGAGAAAGAGATAGGGATAGAAAGAGAGAGGGATATAGAGAGAGAGGGATAGGGAGAGTGAGGGATAGGGAGAGAGAGGGAGAAAAGAGAAAGGGTGATAGAAAGAGAGAGGGATAGAAAGAGATAGGGATAGAAAGAGAGAGGGATAGAAAGAGAGAGGGAGAGAAAGAGATAGGGATAGAAAGAGATAGGGATAGAAAGAGAGAGGGAGAGAAAGAGAGAGGGAGAGAACGAGATAGGGATAGAGAGAGGGAGAGAACGAGATAGGAATAGAAAGAGAGAGGGAGAGAAAGAGAGAGGAATAGAGAGAGAGAGAGAGGGAGATAAAGAGATATAGAAAGAGAGAGGGATAGAAAGAGATAGGGATAGAGAGAGAGAGGGATAGAGAGAGAGGGATAGAGAGAGAGGGATAGGGAGAGTGAGGGATAGGGAGAGCGAGGGATAGGGAGAGTGAGGGATAGGGAGAGCGAGGGATAGGGAGAGAGGGATAGAAAGAGAGAGGGATAGGGAGAGCGAGGGATAGGGAGAGTGAGGGATAGGGAGAGAGAGGGATAGGGAGAGAGAGGGATAGGGAGAGAGGGATAGAAAGAGTGAGGGATAGGGAGGGATAGGGAGAGAGAGGGATAGAAATAGAGAGGGATAGGGAGAGAGGGATAGAGAGAGAGGGGGATAGAAATAGAGAGGGATAGAGAGAGAGAGGGATAGAAAGAGAGAGATAGAAAGAGATAGGGATAGAAAGAGTGAGGGATAGGGAGAGAGGGATAGAAAGAGAGAGGGATAGGGAGAGAAGAATAGAGAGAGAGAGGGATAGAGAGAGAGAGGGATAGAAAGAGAGAGGGATAGGGAGAGAGAGGGATAGAGAGAGAGAGGGACACAGAGAGAGGGATAGAGAGAGAGAGAGAGAGAGGGGGATTGAGAGAGAGGGATAGAGAGAGAGAGAGGGATAGAGAGAGAGAGAGGGATATAGAGAGAGAGAGAGAGAGAGAGAGAGGTGGACAAAATGAGGTGGAAACTGAGCTGCACTTCCTAACCTCCTGCCCAATGTATGACCATATTAGAGAGACATATTTCCCTCAGATTACACAGATCCACAAAGAATTGAAGAAAACAAATCCAAATTTGAAAAACTCCCATATCTACTGGGTGAAATTCCACAGTGTGCCATCACAGCAGCAATATTTGTGACCTGTTGCCACGAGAAAAGGGCAACCAGTGAAGAACACACACCATTGTAAATACAACCCATATTTATGCTTATTTATTTTATATTGTGTCCTTTAACCATTTGTACATTGTTAAAACACTGTATATATATATAATATGACATTTGTAATGTCTTTACTGTTTTGAAACCTCTGTATGTGTAATGTTTACTGTTAATTTTAGTTGTTTTTCACTTTATATATTCACTTTGTATGTTGTCTACCTCACTTGCTTTGGCAATGTTAACACATGTTTCCCATGCCAATAAAGCCCTTGAATTTAATTGAATTGAATTGAGAGAGGGATAGGGAGTGGGATAGAGAGAGAGAGAGATAAAAAAAAGAGAGGGATAGGGAGAGAGAGAGAGAGAGAGGGATAGGGAGAGAGGGATAGGGAGAGAGAGAGAGAGGGATAGGGAGAGAGAGAGAGGGATAGGGAGAGAGAGAGAGAGAGAGGGATAGGGAGTGGGATAGGGAGAGATAGGGATAGGGAGAGAGGGATAGGGAGAGAGAGAGAGGGATAGAGAGAGAGGATAGATAGAGAGAGAGAGAGAGAGGGATAGGTAGAGAGAGAGAGAGGGATAGGGAGAGAGGGATAGGGAGAGAGAGAGAGAGGGATAGGGAGAGAGGGATAGGGAGAGAGAGAGAGAGGGATAGGGAGAGAGGGATAGAGAGAGAGGGGGGGTAGAGAGAGAGATAGAAAGAGAGAGGGATAGAAAGAGTGATAGGGAGAGAGGGATAGAGAGAGAGAGAGGGATAGGGAGAGATGGATAGGGAGAGAGAAAGAGAGAGCTAGAAAGAGATAGGGATAGAAAGAGTGAGGGATAGGGAGAGAGGGATAGAAAGAGAGAGGGATAGGGAGAGATTGATAGAAATAGAGAGAGAGAGAGGGATATAGAGAGAGGGGGATAGAACGAGGGATAGAGAGGGAGATATAGAGAGTGAAGGATAGAGGGAGGGATAGATAGAGTAGAGCAGTAGTAGAGCCTGACATCCTCTCTATTCTGTGAGAGGGAGAGAGAGAGGTCTGACTGCCCTCTACTGATTGTCAGTCATAGAATATATCCAATTCGTTTTCTCTTCCAAACTCATTCTCTAGCCGCTCCTTGGTCTTCACTACAGAGATAGTGATTAAAGTCTCTGCAGAGATGGGGTTGTAAGTCACTACAGAGATAGGCTTATAAGTCACTACAGAGATAGGCTTATAAGTCACTACAGAGATAGTGTTTAAAGTCACTGCAGAGATAGTGTTGTAATTCACTACATAGATAGGGTTGTAAGTCACTACAGAGGTAGGGTTGTAAGTCACTACAGAGGTAGTGTTGTAAGTCACTACAGAGATAGGGTGGTAAGTCACTACAGAGATGGGTTGTAAGTCACTACAGAGATAGGGTTGTAAGTCACATTTTAACAGCTATTGTTCAATATTAACAGTCTGCTCGTAAAACTGTAGTCAAACAGTCATCTGTTCTTGTGTCTGGACAGAACGTGGTCGTATTTCCCAAGCTCACTTTTATTTTTTAATTTTTAATTTCACCTATATTTAACCAGGTAGGCAAGGCCAAGATAAAGCGAAGCAGTGCGACAAAAACAACAACACAGTGTTACACATGGGATAAACAAACGTACAGTCAATAACCCAATAGAAACATATATGTACAGTGTGTGCAGATGTAGTGAGGTTAGGGAGGTAAGTAGAAATAATTACAATTTAGCATTATCACTGGAGTGATAGATGTGCAGATGATAATGTGCAAGTAGAAATACTGGGGTGAAAAAGAGCAAAAAATGAATAATAGTAAGGGGATAAGGTAGTTTGGTGGGCTATTTACAGATGGGCTGTGTACAGGTACAGTGATCCGTGAGCTGCTCTGACAGCTGATGCTTGAAGTTAGTGAGGGAGGTAAGAGTCTCCAGCTTCAGTAATTTTTGCAATTCGTTCCAGTCATTGGCAGCAGAGAACTAGAAGGAAACGTGGCCAAAAAAGTGTTGGCTTTCGGGATGACCAGTAAGATATACCTGCTGGAGCGCGTGCTACGGGTGGGTGCTGCTATGGTGACCAGTGAGCTGAGATAAGGTGAGGCTTTACCTAGCAAAGACTTATAGATGACCTGGAGCCAGTGGGTTTGGCGAGGAATATGAAGTGAGAGCCAGCCAACGAGAGCATACAGGTCGCAGTGGTCGGTAGTATATGGGGCTTTAGTGACAAAATGCCACTGTGATAGACTGCATCCAATTTGCTGAGTAAAGTGTTGCAGGCTATTTTGTAAATGACATCGCCGAAGTTGAGGATCGGTAGGATAGTCAGTTTTACGAGGCTTTGTTTGGCAGCATGAGTGAAGGAGGCTTTGTTGCGAAATAGGAAGCCGATTCTAGATTTACTTTTGGATTGGAGATGCTTATTAATGTGAGTCTGGAAGGAGATTTTACAGTCTAGTCAGACACCTAGGTATTTGTAGTTGTCCACATATTCTAAGTCAGAACCGTCCAGAGTAGTGATGCTGGGCGGGCGGGCATGTTTGCCGATAAGAATGACAGAGTCGAAAACCTTGAACAGGTCGATGAAAACGTCTGCACAGTACTGTCTTTTATCTATGGCGGTTATGATATTGTTTAGGACCTTAAGTGTGGCCAAGGTGCACCTATGACCAGCTTGGTAACCAGATTGTAAAGTGGAGAAGGTACGGTGGGATTCGAAATGGTCATTGATCTGTTTGTTAACTTGGCTTTCGAAGACTTTAGAAAGGCAGGGCAGGATGGATATAGGTCTGTAACAGTTTGGGTCTAGAGTGTCTCCCCCTTTGAAAGGGGGATGACAACGGCAGCTTCCCAATTTTCAGGGATCTCAGACAATATGAAAAAGAGGTTGATCAGGCTAGTAATTGGGGTTGCAACAATTTGGAGCGGATAATTTTAGAAAGAGAGGGTCCAGATTGTCTAGCCCAGCTGATTTGTAGGGATCCAGGTTTTGCAGCTCTTTCAGAACAACAGCTGTCTGGATTTGGGTGAAGGAAAAGCGAAGGGGGGGGGGGGGGCTTGGGCAAGTTGCTGCGGGGATGTAGAGCTGTTGGCCGGGGTAGGGGTAGCCAGGTGGAAAGCATGGCCAGCTGTAGAATTCTTATTGGAATTCTCGATTATCGTACATTTATCGGTGGTGACAGTGTTTCCTAAAAGGAGAAACTCGAACTATTTGGGCACAGACCTGGATAGTAAGATAGAACTCTGCAGGCTATCTCTGCAGTAGATAGCAACTCTGCCCCCCCTATGTTGATGGAAAATGTTGTAGTTGGGGATGGGAATTTCAGAATTTTTGGTGGCCTTCCTAAACCAGGATTCAGACATTGCTAAGACATCAGGGTCGGCGGAGTGTGCTGAAGCAGTGAATAAAACCAATTTAGGGAGGAGGCTTCTGATGTTAACATGCATGAAACCAAGGCTTTTACGGTTACAGAAGTCAACAAATGATAGAGCCTGGGGAATAGGTGTGGTACTGGGGGCTACAGGGCCTGGGTTAACTTCTACATCACCAGAGGAACAGAGTAGGATAAGGGTACGGCTAAAGGCTATAAGAACTGGTCGTCTTGTGCGTTGGGAACAGTGAATAAAAGGGGCAGATTTCTGGGCATTGCAGAATAGATTCAGGGCATAATGTACAGACAAGGTTATGGTAGGATGTGAGTACAGTGGGGGTAAACCTAGGCATTGAGTGGCGATGAGAGAGCTTGCATCGCTGGAGACACCAGCTAAGCCAGGTGAGTTCTCCCCATGTGTGGGGAGTGTGACAAAAGAGCTATCTATCTAAGGCATGTTGAGCTGGACTAGGGGCTCTACAGTGAAATTAAACAAGAACTAACCGGAACAGCAGAAGACAAGGCATATTGACATTAGAGAAAGGCATGTGTAGCCGAGTGATCATATGATCCAATGAGCAGCAATAGGTGACTCCGGGAGCCGTTCGGTAGTCGCTACTATGCTAGGGAGGCACGGCGTTCAGAAAGCTAGCGGGCCGTGGCTAGCAGATTGGTCTTCGGCAACATCGCAACGGAAAAGCCTGTTGAAACCACATCAGACGATTACGTCGGCAGACGATTCATGATGGATCGGCGGGGCTCCGTGTTGGCAATAAAGGGTCAAGGCCAATTGGCAAAAGAGGTATTGTAGCCCACGAATTAGCAGGTATACCTCTTCGGCTAGCCGGGAGATGGGCCTAGCTCGAGGCTAGCTCAAGGCTAAATGGTGCTTGCTTCAGAACAGAGGCGTTAGCCAGCAGTAGCCACTCGGTTGTAGCTAGCTAGCTTCGATGATCTGGTGTAATGGCCCAGAGCTTGTGGCAGGAATCCGATGATGTGGTGGAGAAAAGCAGTCCGTTATGCTCTGGGTTGATATCGCACTGTGCAGACTGGCTGGTATTGAACAAGCTGAAGCTGGCTGGTGTCTGGGCTAAAAGTGAAGACCGTTAGCCATGGCTAACAGTGACTACTAGCTAGTAGCTACTTTGCTGGCTAGCTGCTGATGGAGGTTCTAGTTATAACGTATAAAAATAGCAGATCCGTGCCACATTGGGTGAGACGGGTTGCAGGAATTTATATTTAGTGGGTGGAAAGTGAGATTTAAATATATACGAAAAAAACGATAAACTGACTATTTTACATGGGACAAGACAAACACACGTCCAACTGCTACGCCATCTTGGATTTGTTTTCTCTGTATAGATATAGCCCAGTAGTTTGCAGTACATAGAATGTATTTGACACGGACAGTGCACATGAATAAACATTTCAGTGTTCAATGATAAAATAAGCAAATTAGCAAAAGAGCTACTTTTCATCTGTTGCGTAATCAATTCATCAAATGGATTTATAAAGCCCTTTTTACATCAGCAGATGTCACAAAGTGTTTATACAGAAACCCAGCCTAAAACCCCAAAGAACAAGCAATGCAGACATAGAAGCACAGTGGCTCGGAAAAACTCCCTAGAAAGGCAGGAACCTAGGAAGAAACCTGGAGAGGAACCAGGATCTGAGGGGTGGCCAGTCCTCTTCTGGCTGTGCCGGGTTGAGATTATAATAGTACATGGTCATTAAGGCCAGATTGTTCTCCAAGATGTTCAAACGTTCATAGATGACCAGCAGGGTCAAATAATAATCACAGTCGTTGTAGAGGGTGCAACACGGGTTGAAAACTTTTGTGCTTGGTGAGGCTTTTGGCTCGCCTTGGTTGCCAGGACTACCTTCTAGGTTTGGTGAAGCATTTGGCTCGTCCCGGTTACCAGGACTACCTTCTGTGTTTGGTGAGGCTTTTGGCTCGCCCTGGTTACCAGGACTACCTTCTGTGTTTGGTGATGCATTTGGCTCGCCCTGGTTACCAGGACTACCTTCTGTGTTTGGTGAGGCATTTGGCTCGCGCCGGTTATCAGGACTACCTTCTGTGTTTGATGAGGCATTTGGCTCGCCAAGGTTACCAGGACTATCTTCTGTGTTTGGTGAGGCATTTGGCTCGCCCCGGTTACCAGGACTATCTTCTGTGTTTGGTGAGGCATTTGGCTCGCCCCGGTTACCAGGACTATCTTCTGTGTTTGGTGAGGCATTTGGCTCGCCCTGGTTACCAGGACTACCTTCTGTGTTTGGTGAAGTTTTCGGCTCGCCCAGGACTTCCTGATGATGAGGTGTGCTTGAAAGTCAGAGCTCAAGACGTACTCCCAAATGGTTGACGAGGTGCACAACAATGGATAAATAACTTGACACTTTCTACGTTTATTTTTCAAGATAAGTTGTGCTCTATCTGAGTTTTATCTCGAAGGGTCTCATGTTGCTGGATCAATCTGCTATCGCTAGCAGACCTGGGTTCAAATGTTATTTGAAACCTTTCAAACACTTTGGGTTTCTCTCTAGCATGCCTGGAGTGCCAGATGGACAGGGTTTCCAGTGTTAGGACTATCCTATCGGTTCATCTGGCAAGCTCAATCAAGCACAGATTCACAGATACAGTATTTTAATTTATATAAAACAGTAGTTCAACCCAGGCCTGGTTCCTGTTCCTGTGGTTTGTGGTTTCCTTTTCCTGCGGTTTGGGGTTCTTGTGAACAAATGTATTTTCTCCCAGATAAGGTGTGGCTTCATCTCAGTGTTATCGCAGTGCTTTCTGTGCTCAAGTTGCTGGAAGAACCCTAGAATGTGTACTATTCCACTTCCTGTTGTTTCTGTGATAAAAATGTGAGCAACACCTATAAGAGGTGTTAAGGGTAACCTTCTTCTCATTGTTTAATGTTGTGACTTGTTGTCAGACGTTGGCCTGGGGGGGTAGGTTTATGACAGTCATAAATACCAATTCCCCCCTTTTTCCTCTCTTTACCCTACTGATGTTACATTTGCAACCCCCTTTGGTTAACATAGATATTCTGGGAACGTCAGAAGGTGGGGGGAAATTAACTATATTCTGGTAATCCAACCAATTGAACATATGTGGTGGTACTTAATGAATATGATGTCAGTTCGGTTGTCATCTGAGACATTCTCATCAATGATAAGATGACATAAACTCTACAGTGGAAAGTCTACACATCAGAGTTATCGGATTCACATGGAATTGTTGTTTAATTTAAATGTTTGAATATGAAATTATTTGTGATGGAATGAAATGTGACTTTAGCTTCTAAAATGTGAGATTTGGGTTTTTATAAGGTTAGGGCTATGCTCAATCAGTGGCCCGCCCCTGGGAACGGACTTGGGCTATAAAACCTTTCAAACACGCCCTCCTCTCCCTTCCTATATAAAGCCTTGACGACAATGTAACCTCCTGTTCCGAGGATGTGAGGACGACGGTCCGATGTCAGAATGGTTCAGATAATAACTACAGAACGAAGCCAACATCAGCATGAGCTTTGGTTGCGAATGGTATGAACTTTGAACTCTTATTCACTACAGAAGTGATACCTCCTAGCCGTTGAGTTAGCAACAGCAGCTGCAAACGCAGGTTAGGAAGGAACAGACAGAGTTCCCCGTCTATCACACAACGACGTTACTACAACGTATTCAATTAACCACCAGAGACATTCTTCAAAGGACTCGGTTTGGCAACACGGCCTTCCATCTACCACCAACCTACTGAAGCACAGCTCAGAGTAAATATGTATTGCATTTTCCTTTTCCAAATGGGCAGTAATTTAGAATGCATAAGATACTGTATTTACGATAGCACTGCTTCTCCTTGTGTCCCTCAGTCTTTCCCTCTTTCACTCAAACCCAGCCCCTTTTCTTTTGTGTAACCAGCTGTCATATCTGTTCCGCCCACTAGGGACGTTTTCCTTTATGATGTAATTTGTAATCAAGTAATGATTAATTATGTGTATATGTAATTCTGTGTGATTGTAATTCTGTGTGATTAACAACTTGTTAGCCAGGGTTCGTGCAGATAACCAAGAATTTATAACTTTCAGATGAGACTGAATTAAGGTGACAATTAACATTGACTGCTATTGATGTAAAAATATTACTAGTTCTTTAAGAGTTTATTCGGAAGATAACAGCTCTATAAATATTATTTTGTGGTGCCCCGACTCTCTAGTTAATTACATTTACATGATTAGCTCAATCAGGTGATATTAATTAATTAATTATTTTATAGAATAGCATGTCATATCACTTAGTCCGGCATAGCCAAAGACACGACACCTTTCAGCTCGGATTGATAGCTGCTTTATAAGGTCTGGTGTGTTTTATCTCAGTGATATATATCAGTGTTCTGTGGTCTGGAGGAATCTAGGTTACTATGTGTTCCTGTGGTTGGTCTGGTGTGTTTTATCTGTGATATATATCAGTGTTCTGTGGTCTGGAGGAATCTAGGTTACTATGTGTTCCTGTGGTTGGTCTGGTGTGTTTTATCTCAGTGATATATATCAGTGTTCTGTGGTCTGGAGGAATCTAGGTTACTATGTGTTCCTGTGGTTGGTGTGATCAAAGTGTCCTGGGGGTTGGAGGAGACACAGCAGTACACACTTGTTGACTTGTCTGCATCAGCGCTGCTTCAGTTCAGTTCAGTGTGTGTGTGTGTGTGTGTGTGTGTGTGTGTGTGTGTGTGTGTGTGTGTGTGTGTGTGTGTGTGTGTGTGTGTGTGTTTGGTGTGCGTGTGTGTGCAGCTCTGCATCAACTCAGTGTAATTGAATGTTGATCCCACTAGAGGAGACACTTGACCCAACTAGTGCAGAGACTGGAAAACAGCAGGCATGCCAATTAGAGATAGATGGGGAGGGAGAGAGAGATGGATGA
>NC_092163.1:78550219-78615219 GCF_045791955.1 Oncorhynchus clarkii lewisi | reverse complement strand
CAGTTAACCCACTGTTCTTAGGCCGTCATTGAAAATAAGAATTTGTTCTTAACTGACTTGCCTAGTTAAATAAAGGTACTGTAGGGAATTGGGTGCCATTTCAGACACAGTTGCAGCCAAAGGTGACAGACAGAAAGATCACTTCCCCATTTATGTCTGCTTACATGAAGGGTCTGGGTGGGTATAAGCAGCGTAGTGGTGGAGCGTCCCCCGTATTGCTTCCACCTTACAGAGTACTAAAAACAATACAATATAATGCTGTTTTAATGCCCTTTTAACACATTTACTTCCTAGCCAACTATTTTCAAAGGCATGGTCAAGCAATTCATTGTAGTATTCCGGCTGAGTGGGTTCTCAATTAAATCTCTATGATAACCCAACAACTAAGTCTATTGTCTCCGAGAGCAGACGAATAGATTGAAGCTGTTTATCATTAGCTGCAGCAGGTATTATTTCATATTATAGCATCCTAATTCCCTAGTCAGACAGCACATTGAATGAGTATAACGCAGTCATTAATTAACTGACTATTGCATGCGGAATTCACAACCGACATCCGCGTGCCACGCAGCATATCATCTCTGGCTTTAGCGATTTCAAACTGAGTTGAGGCGGCGGCCATATTGTTTAACTTGGGTTTTGTGTCATGAATTGCAACTCCACTGGGGTTTTTCCACACTCAAAAAGTTCCCCGTGTGTATCAAAGAATGGTCCACCACCGAAAGAACATCCAGGAAACTTGACAACTGTGCGAATCATTGTATATAACATGTGCAGGACCGAGTGACAATAGAAGATCGTAATGTAATATGTAAGATATTTTGTTTTGTTCATCTTGGAATATTCCTGGAATCAGGAGGGAATAAACAGGATATCTGGGAATCCTCAAACCCGGATTTCTGGAAAACTTGGGTTGGTCTGAATCCCTGGGGGGAGGAGGTGAACATGAATGTGTTAGGGTCGAGGTGGAATGGGCAGGAAGTGAATTAGGACCGTGGTAATTAAGTCCTGCAGCATGTCTTTGGGGCCTGGGGGGGGTCACTGGATAGTGTGAGTGTTTAGAAAGAGGAAGTGAGAGAAGAAGAGAGATGGAATAAGTAATAGTTCATGTCTCCTGCTGCTGGGTCTTATTATAACACATCTAATAAGGATAGATTTACTGGGTCTTATTATAACACATCTAATAAGGATAGATCTGCTGGGTCTTATTATAGCACATCTAATAAGGATAGATCTGCTGGGTCTTATTATAACACATCTAATAAGGATAGATTTACTGGGCCTTATTATAACACATCTAATAAGGATAGATCTGCTGGGTCTTATTATAACACATCTAATAAGGATAGATCTGCTGGGTCTTATTATAACACATCTAATAAGGATAGATCTGCTGGGTCTTATTATAACACATCTAATAAGGATAGATCTGCTGGGTCTTATTATAACACATCTAATAAGGATAGATCTGCTGGGTCTTATTATAACACATCTAATAAGGATAGATCTGCTGGGTCTTATTATAACACATCTAATAAGGATATATCTGCTGGGTCTTATTATAACACATCTAATAAGGATAGATCTGCTGGATCTTATTATAACACATCTAATAAGGATAGATCTGCTGGGTCTTATTATAACACATCTAATAAGGATAGATCTGCTGTGTCTTATTATAACACATCTAATAAGGATAGATCTGCTGGGTCTTATTATAACACATCTAATAAGGATAGATCTGCTGGGTCTTATTATAACACATCTAATAAGGATAGATCTGCTAGATCTTATTATAGCACATCTAATAAGGATAGATCTGCTGGATCTTATTATAACACATCTAATAAGGATAGATCTGCTGGGTCTTATTATAACACATCTAATAAGGATAGATCTGCTGGGTCTTATTATAACACATCTAATAAGGATAGATCTGCTGGGTCTTATTATAACACATCTAATAAGGATAGATCTGCTGGGTCTTATTATAACACATCTAATAAGGATAGATCTGCTAGATCTTATTATAACACATCTAATAAGGATAGATCTGCTGGGTCTTATTATAACACATCTAATAAGGATAGATCTGCTGGGTCTTATTATAACACATCTAATAAGGATAGATCTGCTGGGTCTTATTATAACACATCTAATAAGGATAGATCTGCTGGGTCTTATTATAACACATCTAATAAGGATAGATCTGCTGGGTCTTATTATAACACATCTAATAATGATAGATCTGCTGGGTCTTATTATAACACATCTAATAAGGATAGATCTACTGGGTCTTATTATAACACATCTAATAAGGATAGATCTGCTGGGTCTTATTATAACACATCTAATAAGGATAGGTCTGCTGGGTCTTATTATAACACATCTAATAAGGATAGATCTGCTGGGTCTTATTATAACACATCTAATAAGGATAGATCTGCTGGGTCTTATTATAACACATCTAATAAGGATAGATCTGCTGGGTCTTATTATAACACATCTAATAAGGATAGATCTGCTGGGTCTTATTATAACACATCTAATAAGGGTAGATCTGCTGGGTGTTATTATAACACATCTAATAATGATATATCTACTGGGTCTTATTATAACACATCTAATAAGGATAGATCTGCTGGGTCTTATTATAACACATCTAATAATGATAGATCTGCTGGGTCTTATTATAACACATCTAATAAGGATAGATCTGCTGGGTCTTATTATAACACATCTAATAAGGATAGATCTGCTGGGTCTTATTATAACACATCTAATAAGGATAGATCTGCTGGGTCTTATTATAACACATCTAATAAGGATAGATCTGCTGGGTCTTATTATAACACATCTAATAAGGATAGATCTACTGGGTCTTATTATAACACATCTAATAAGGATAGATCTGCTGGGTCTTATTATAACACATCTAATAAGGATAGATCTACTGGGTCTTATTATAACACATCTAATAAGGATAGATCTACTGGGTCTTATTATAACACATCTAATAAGGATAGATCTGCTGGGTCTTATTATAACACATCTAATAAGGGTAGATCTGCTGGGTCTTATTATAACACATCTAATAAGGATAGATCTGCTGGGTCTTATTATAACACATCTAATAAGGATAGATCTGCTGGGTCTTATTATAACACATCTAATAAGGATATATCTACTGGGTCTTATTATAACACATCTAATAATGATAGATCTGCTGGGTCTTATTTTGACACATCTAATAAGGATAGATCTGCTGGGTCTTATTATAACACATCTAATAAGGATAGATCTGCTGGGTCTTATTATAACACATCTAATAAGGATAGATCTGCTGGGTCTTATTATAACACATCTAATAAGGATAGATCTGCTGGGTCTTATTATAACACATCTAATAAGGATAGATCTGCTGGGTCTTATTATAACACATCTAATAAGGATATATCTACTGGGTCTTATTATAACACATCTAATAAGGATAGATCTGCTGGGTCTTATTATAACACATATAATAAGGATAGATCTGCTGGGTCTTATTATAACACTTCTAATAAGGATAGATCTGCTGGGTCTTATTATAACACATCTAATAAGGATAGATCTGCTGGGTCTTATTATAACACATCTAATAAGGATAGATCTGCTGGGTCTTATAACACATCTAATAAGGATAGATCTGCTGGGTCTTATTATAACACATCTAATAAGGATAGATCTACTGGGTCTTATTATAACACATCTAATAAGGATAGATCTGCTGGGTCTTATTATAACACATCTAATAAGGATAGATCTGCTGGGTCTTATTATAACACATAGAATAAGGATAGATCTGCTGGGAATACGTACCAGCAGGAGAGTGTGTGTGTGTGTGTTTCAAGTTTTATTAGTTGTATGTAACTCATTTTGTACATAATGTTGCTGCCATCGTCTCTTATGACCGAAAAGAGCTTCTGAACATCAGAACAGCGATTACTCACTTCGAACTGGTTGAAGATGTTTTTTCTTTAATGAGTCCGACGTGAAGGATATACTGCTTTGTTGAGACAAGGCCCAAATCCCTGTCATGCGCGTGAAGAAAAGACGGAGACAAAGGGGGAGGAGGGTTGGGTGCCATGTACGAATTTGCAGACGAGTAGGTAAACCACCACTTCCCTCCGTAATTATAGGCCAACGTTCAATCATTGGAAAACAACCTGGACGATCTACGATTAAGACTATCCTACCAACAAGACATTAAAAACTGTAATATCTTATGTTTCACCGAGACGTGGCTGAACGACGACGCGGATAATATAGAGCTGGCTGGCTTCTCCGTGCATCGACAGGACAGAGCAGCTACGTCTGGTAAGACGAGGTGTGTGTCTATTGGTCAATAACTGCTGGTGCGCAATGACTAATATTAAAGAAGTCTCGAGGAATATCTCATGATAAGCTGTAGACCACACTATCTACCAAGAGAGTTTACATACACCTTAGCCAAACACATTTAAACTCCGTTTTTCATAATTCTTGAAATTGAATCCTGGTAGAAATTCCCTGTCTTGGGTCAGAAGTTTACATACACTCAATTAGTATTTGGTGGCATTGCCTTTAAATTGTTTAACTTGGGTCAAACGTTTTGGGTAGCCTTCCACAAGCTTCCCACAATAAGTTGGGTGAATTTTGGCCCTTTTCTCCTGACAGAGCTGGTGTAACTGAGTGAGGTTTGTAGGCCTCCTTGCGCGCACAAGATTTTTCAGTTCTGTGCACAAATGTTCTGTAGAATTGAGGTCAGGCTTTGTGATGGCCACTCCAATACCTTGACTTTGTTGTCCTTAAGCCATTTTGCCATAACTTTGGAAGTATGCTTGGGGTCATTGTCCATTTGGAAGACCCATTTGTGACCAAGCTTTAACTTCCTGACTGATGTCTTGAGATGTTGCTTCAATATATCCACATAATTTTCTGTCCTCATGTTGCCATCAATTTTGTGAAGTGCGCCAGTCTCTCCTGCAGCAAAGCACCCACACAACATGATGCTGCCACCCCCATGCTTCACGATTAGGATGGTGTTCTTCGGCTTGCAAACCTCCCCCTTTTTCCTCCAACCATAACGATGGTCATTATGGCCAAACAGTTCTATTTCTCCAGGACATTTCTCCAAAAAGTATGATCTTTGTCCCCATGTGCAGTTGCAAACCGTAGTCTGGCTTTTTTATGGCGGTTTTGGAGCAGTGGCTTCTTCCTTGCTGAGTGGCCTTTCAGGTTAGGTCGATATAGGACTTGTTTTACTGTGGATATAGATACTTTTGTACCTGTTTCCTCCAGCATCTTCACAAGGTCCTTTGCTGTTGTTCTGGGATTGATTTGCACGTTTTGCACCAAAGTACGTTCGTCTCTAGGAGACAGAACGCGTCTCCTTCCTGAGTGGTATGACAGCTGCGTGGTCCCATGGTGTTTATGCTTGCATACTATTGTTTGTACAGATGAACGTGGTACCTTCAGGCATTTGGAAATTGCTCCCAAGGATGAACCAGACTTGTGGAGGTCTACTTTTTTTTTGAGAGGTCTTGGCTGATTTCTTTTGATTTTCCCATGATGTCAAGCAAAGAAGCACTGAGTTATAAGGTAGGCCTTGAAATACATTCACAGGTACACGTCCAATTGACTCAAATTATGTCAATTAGCCAATCAGAAGCTTCTAAAGCCATGACATAATTTTCTGTAATTTTCCAAGCTGTTTAACCTCTCTAGGGTATGTGGGACGCTAGCATCGAGTGAGATTGCAGAGCGCCAAATTCAAATACAGAAATAATCATTATAAAAATTCAGAAAAGATACAACTTTTTTACATAGGTTTAAAGATGAACTTCTTGTGAATCCAACCACGGTGTCAGATTTCAAAAATGCTTGACGGCGAAAGCATACCTTACGATTATTTGAGAACATCGCCCAGCAGACAAATCATTACAAACAGTAACCAGCCAAGTAGAAAAGTGACACAAGTCAGAAATAGAGATCAAATTAATCACTTACCTTTGATGATCTTCATATGGTTGCACTCAGAAGACATTAATTTATTCAATAAATGTCCCTTTTGTTCGATAAAGTCACTTTATATCCAAAAACCTCTGCTTTGTTTGCGTGTTTTCTTCAGTAATCCACAGGCTCAAACGCATTCACAACAGGCAGACAAAAAATCCAAATAGTATCCGTAAAGTTCTTAGAAACATTTGAAACGATGTTTATATTCAATCCTCAGGTTGTTTTTGCCTAAATAATCAATAATATTTCAACCGGACAATAACGTCGTCAATATAAAAGGTAAAGAAGAAAGGCACTCTCTCAGTCGCTCGCATGAAAAAGCTCTGTGACATGGCAGGGTCCACTCATTCAGATTGCTCTTACTGCCTCATTTTTCAGAATACAAGCCTGAAACCATTTCTAAAGACTGTTGACATCTAGTGGAAGGCATATAGGAACTGCAATTTGAGTCCTAAGTCAATGGCTACTGTAATGGCATTGAATAGAAAACTACACACACAAAAAAATCCTACTTCCTGAATGGATTTTTCTCAGGTTTTTGCCTGCCAAATCAGTTCTGTTATACTCACAGACACTAGTTTAACAGTTTTGGAAACTTTAGAGTGCTTTCTATCCAAATCTACCAAGTATATGCATATCCTATCTTCCGGGCCTGAGTAGAAGGCAGTTTAATTTGGGAATGCTTTTCATCCAAAATTCCTAATTCTGCCCCCTACCCTAGAAAAGTTAAAGGCACAGTCAACTTAGTGTATGTAAACTTCTGACCCACTGGAATTGTGATACAGTGAATTATACTGTAAGTTAAATAATCTGTCTGTAAACAATTGTTGGAAAAATTCCTTGACAACATAACCGACTTGTCAAAACTATAGTTTGTTAATAAGATATTTGTGGAGTGGTTGAAAAACGAGTTTTAATGACTCCAACCTAAGTGTATGTAAACTTCTGACTTCAACTGTATTATTCGTAGCTGTCTATTTATCACCACAAACCGATGCTGGCACTAAGACCTCACTCAACGAGCTGTATAAGGCCATGAGCAAACAAGAAAATGCTCATCCAGAAGTGGCGCTCCTAGTGGTCTGGGACTTTAATGCAGGCAAATTTGAATTTAACTTCTATCAGCATGTCACATGTGCAACCAGAGGGGGGAAAAAACGTCACCTTTACTCCACAAACAGAGACGCATACAAAGCTCTCCCTCGTTCTCCATTTGGCAAATCTGACCGTAATTATATCCTCCAGATTCCTACTTACAAGCAAAAACTAAATCAGGAAGTACCAGTGACTCGCTCAATACGGAAGTGGTCTGATGCTACACTACCGGACTGTTTTCATAGCACAGACTGGAATATGTTCCGGGATTTATCCAATGGCATTGAGGAGTACACCACCTCAGTCAGCGGCTTCATCAATAAGTGTATCGACGACCTCATCCCCACAGTGACCGTATGTACATATCCCAACCAGAAGCCATCGATTACAAGCAACATCCGCACCGAACTAGAGGCTAGAGCTACCGTTTTCAAAGAGCGGGACACTGATCCGGGCGCTTATAAGAAATCCCTCTAAGCCCTCACACGAATGATCAAACAGGCAAAGTCTCAATACAGGATTAAGATTGAATCCTACTACACTTGTTCTGACATTCGTTGGATGTGGCAAGGCTTGCCCAGTGACGCGAGCCTACCAGATGAGCTAAATGCCTTTTATGCTCTCTTCAAGGCAAGCAACACTGAAGCATGCATGAGAGCACCAGCTGTTCCGGATGACTGTGTGATCACGCTCTCCATAGCCAATGTGAGCAAGACCTTTAAACATGTCAACATTCACAAAGCCGCAGGGCCAGACGGATTACGAGGACGTGTACTCAATATGTAATAAGCAGAATCTGGTATCAGTAGTTGTGATGTGAGTCTGGTAATAAGCAGAGTCTGGTAGCAGTAGTTGTGATGTGCATGTAGCATGAATGTATATGTGTGTGGGTGTGTGTGTGTGTGGGTGAGGATGTATGTATGTGTTTGTGAGGATGTGTGTGTGTGGGGGGGGTGGGGGGGTGAGGATGTATATGCGTGTGTGCGTGTGTGGGTGGGGGTGTGTGTGTGTGTGTGTGTGTGTGTGTGTGTGTGAGTGGTCAGTCTAGTTCAAGTGTTCAGCAGTCTGATGGCTTGTGGATAGAAACTGTCTCTGAGCCTGTTGGTACCAGACATCATGCTCTGATATACCGTCTGCCAGACGGTAAGGGAATGAACAGCTCATGGCAGGAAGTGACCTCATGTTGGGGTGTTTGCTGTCCTTGATGATGCTGCGGGACTTCTTCAGGCACTGTTTCAAGTAGATGTCCTGGATGGGTTGGTGCACAATCCCAGAGATGTACTGGGCCGTCTTCACCACCCGCTGGAGGGCCTTGCGGTCTTCGACGGAGCAATTACTGTACCAGGCCGTGATGCAACCGGTCAGGACGCTCTCGATGGTGCAGCGGTAGTATTTGGAGAGGACCATGCATGGGAGGCATACCGAATTTCTCAGTAGTGAGTGTTGCTACCAAGGACAGACTATGTTTTCTTGCTTCAGCACTCCGCAGTTCCGTTCTGTGAGCTCGTGTGGCTCCACCCCTGTGATTGATCAGTTTGAAGAAAGAAGTTCAACAACAAGTTGAAACTGAGTGGGAAAAACAGGGTCGTTGTGGATGTTGTTTCAAAGCACAAAGAAATGGACAGCTGCTTTCTAAGGTGATGATTCATTCAAAACACTCATATGCATATTGGAGATTATGCCTATACATATATATATATAATATGAGTCCAACCTCCTGAATTAAAAAAAATATATATTGTGTCGTTATACAATACATAGTCTACCTCATATTACACAGAATATAAAACAAAAAAAAGACAGATTTAAGAAACCTTTGGTACGTAATTGGTCTAAACTTATTCAGAGTTGGGCTACAGTTATAGTGAATTTTGTATTTGGAATAGCCTCGTAATAAGTCATATTTTATATTTTCACAATTAATAGGCTGACACATTACAGAATATCTGACCACCGTGCGTTTCCACCTCATCCTCTCTCTCCTTCATTCCTTTATTGAGCACGTAGAGGGGCTGTCAACAGTTTAATGGGTTTCCTTGTGAAAACATGTTACTATCGATGTTCCCGAAAAAAAATTCACTTGGTTTCCCAAATGAAGCACTGGGTAGCTGCAGAAACTGTGTTAGAGAGCCCACGGCATATAGAGTCTGGGCAGAATATCACCTGTTGTACTGCAAAATAACCAGAGTAGCCTACCTGATAAGTGGCCTCCATTAACCAGAGTAGCCTACCTGACAGAGTAGCCTACCTGATAAGTGGTCTCCATTAACCAGAGTAGCCTACCTGACAGAGTAGCCTACCTGATAAGTGGTCTCCATTAACCAGAGTAGGCTACCTGACAAGTTGTCTCCATTAACCAGAGTAGCCTACCTTGACAAGTGGTCTCCATTAACCAGAGTAGCCTACCTGATAAGTGGTCTCCATTAACCAGAGTAGCCTACCTGATAAGTGGTCTCCATTAACCAGAGTAGCCTACCTGACAGAGTAGCCTACCTGACAAGTGGTCTTCATTAACCAGAGTAGCCTACCTGACAGAGTAGCCTACCTGACAAGTGGTCTCCATTAACCAGAGTAGCCTACCTGATAAGTGGTCTCCATTAACCAGAGTAGCCTACCTGACAGAGTAGCCTACCTGACAAGTGGTCTCCATTAACCAGAGTAGTCTACCTGACAGAGTAGCCTACCTGACAAGTGGTCTCCATTAACCAGAGTAGCCTACCTGACAGAGCAGCCTACCTGACAAGTGGTCTCCATTAACCAGAGTAGCCTACCTGACAAGTGGTCTCCATTAACCAGAGTAGCCTACCTGATAAGTGGTCTCCATTAACCAGAGTAGCCTACCTGACAGAGTAGCCTACCTGACAAGTGGTCTTCATTAACCAGAGTAGCCTACCTGACAGAGTAGCCTACCTGATAAGTGGTCTCCATTAACCAGAGTAGCCTACCTGACAAGTGGCCTCCATTAACCAGAGTAGCCTACCTGATAAGTGGCCTCCATTAACCAGAGTAGCCTACCTGATAAGTGGTCTCCATTAACCAGATTAGCCTACCTGACAAGTGGCCTCCATTAACCAGAGTAGCCTACCTGACAGAGTAGCCTACCTGATAAGTGGTCTCCATTAACCAGAGTAGCCTACCTGACAAGTGGCCTCCATTAACCAGAGTAGCCTACCTGATAAGTGGCCTCCATTAACCAGAGTAGCCTACCTGACAGAGTAGCCTACCTGATAAGTGGTCTCCATTAACCAGAGTAGCCTACCTGACAAGTGGCCTCCATTAACCAGAGTAGCCTACCTGACAGAGTAGCCTACCTGATAAGTGGTCTCCATTAACCAGAGTAGCCTACCTGATAAGTGGTCTCCATTAACCAGATTAGCCTACCTGACAAGTGGCCTCCATTAACCAGAGTAGCCTACCTGACAGAGTAGCCTACCTGATAAGTGGTCTCCATTAACCAGAGTAGCCTACCTGACAAGTGGCCTCCATTAACCAGAGTAGCCTACCTGATAAGTGGCCTCCATTAACCAGAGTAGCCTACCTGACAGAGTAGCCTACCTGATAAGTGGTCTCCATTAACCAGAGTAGCCTACCTGACAAGTGGCCTCCATTAACCAGAGTAGCCTACCTGACAGAGTAGCCTACCTGATAAGTGGTCTCCATTAACCAGATTAGCCTACCTGACAAGTGGCCTCCATTAACCAGAGTAGCCTACCTGACAGAGTAGCCTACCTGATAAGTGGTCTCCATTAACCAGAGTAGTCTACCTGACAGAGTAGCCTACCTGATAAGTGGTCTCCATTAACCAGAGTAGCCTACCTGACAGAGTAGCCTACCTGATAAGTGGTCTCCATTAACCAGATTAGCCTACCTGACAAGTGGCCTCCATTAACCAGAGTAGCCTACCTGACAGAGTAGCCTACCTGATAAGTGGTCTCCATTAACCAGAGTAGCCTACCTGACAGAGTAGCCTACCTGACAAGTGGTCTCCATTAACCAGAGTAGCCTACCTGACAGAGTAGCCTACCTGATAAGTGGTCTCCATTAACCAGAGTAGCCTACCTGACATGTGGCCTCCATTAACCAGAGTAGCCTACCTGACTGTTTAATAATGGGCCATTCTAATTCTGAACAAATGTTCCATATTAGTAAAGACTAGATTACATGGAGAATAGTTTGATGGGTGAACATATGATCACTTGATGAGAGAGCAGCGTGTGCAGACTGAGGCAAGCTTTTATGCTCAACATTGCACATATGAAGTGGCTCTCACTCCGGAATGAGAAACATATCCTTTCTATTAAATTCAGCTCAGTTCAATTATATTTTTCTTCCTATAAAATCATATAAAGTCAAATAATGACACGGGACTTCTAAGCATATCTTGTCTGCTAAATGAACAAGCCTACAGTCTATGGCATGGAGCACAACCAGATAACACAGTAGGCTGGCTCATATTCTGTTCTTCTGAAAGACATTTTCTTCATTTCATGTTTCTTTAGACCTGCCTATAATAAATAATGGATTTATTGTGATGGTGTATATTCAATTGATTTATTTGACTTTTTAAAACGTAAATGTTCCAAAGGCAGCATCAGCGTTTTGTATGCGTGGAGGCCTGGAGATGCTCAATGTGTTTATGTTAATTAACGGTTGGTTACCGTGACACTGTTTATGTTAATTAACGGTTGGTTACCGTGACACTGTTTATGTTAATTAACGGTTGGTTACCGTGACACTGTTTATGTTAATTAATGGTTAGTTACCGTGACACTGTTTATGTTAATTAACGGTTAGTTACCGTGACACAGTTTATGTTAATTAACGGTTGGTTACCGTGACACTGTGTATGTTAATTAACGGTTAGTTACCGTGACACTGACAGGCTTTTGCATGACAATAACCGGCTGACAATTTTATGACCGCCACAGCCCTAGGCAGGGGAGAGGGGAAGAGAGGAGGGAAGGGGAGAGGAGAAGAGAGGAGGGAAGGGGAGAGGAGAAGAGAGGAGGGAAGGGGAGAGGAGAAGAGAAGAGAGGAGAGGGGGGCAGGGGAGAGAGGAGGGAAGGGGAGAGGAGAAGAGAGGAGGGAAGGGGAGAGGAGAAGAGAGGGGGGAAGGGGAGAGGAGAAGAGAGGAGGGAAGGGGAGAGGAGAAGAGAAGAGAGGAGGGAAGGGGAGAGGAGAGGAGAAGAGAGGAGAGAAGTGGAGAGGAGAAGAGAGGAGGGAAGGGAGGAGGAGAAGAGAGGAGGGAAGGGGAGAAGAGAAGAGAGGAGAGGAGGGCAGGGGAGAGAGGAGGGAAGGGGAGAGGAGAAGAGAAGAGAAGAGATGAGAGGGGGGCAGGGGAGAGAGGAGGGAAGGGGAGAGGAGAGAAGAGGGGGCAGGGGAGAGAGGAGGGAAGGGGAGAGGAGAAGAGAAGAGGGAAGGGGAGAGGAGAGGAGAGGAGAAGAGAAGAGGGAAAGGGAGAGGAGAAGAGAAGAGAAGAGAGGGGGCAGGGGAGAGGAGGGAAGGGAATGGGAGAGTAGAGGGGGGCAGAGATGAGGAGAGGAGGGAAGAGGAGAGGAGGGAAGAGGAGAGGTAAGGAGAGGTTAAGATCGCTATGCAAGTCATTTGTCTACACCTGACAATCAAATCTTTCTGCTTTGTGTTTTGATAGTCTCATAATATCATTAGCATTCAGGGTGGAGTGAGTGACTGAGTTGGTTCCATCTGTATGAGCTACTTGGCGTCGCTCTCAATGTAGGAAATGAGTTCAGGTTGACATGCTGCGTGAACGGGCGTGCACACACACATACACTCAGCAACCATCGACTGGTTCACCAGAGCCTTTTCATCTTAGGATGAATGAAAGCAATTATTCAGAGCCTTTTGAGGAGTGATGGAGGGAATTGTGTTGTAGAAATGCCTGGGTACTGTTGTAGACAAGAAAAACTGACTTGAGCAGTCATGAAATTGTGACTGTGTGTTTGTGTGGTTTTACCATCATTGTGTGGACCAGAAGTCCTCACAAGGATAGTAAAACAAGGACAAAGACATTTCGCAGGTCCACACGACTTATGGGTTAGGGAAAATAGGATTTTGAATGGGAATCAATTGTTTGGTCCCGATAAGGATACTAAAACAAGTGTGTGTATGTGTGTAACTCCATACTGCCGCAGAGCTAATTCTCACAGATAGTCCACAGCTATAGAATGGAAGGTGAAGAAACATAATTGACCAAGTTGGTAATATACACATTCTGGGGCTCAGTGGACTCTATTTTAGGGAAGGGAAGGGATTTTTAGGCTTATACAGGGAAGGGATACCTGTATAAGTGTCACGACTTCCTCCGAAGTCGGTCCCTCTCCTTGTTCTGGAGACGTTCGAAGGTCGACGTCACCGGTCTTCTAGCCATCGTCGATCCACCTTTCATTTTCCATTTGTTTTGTCTTGTCTTCCCACACACCTGGTTTCAATTCCATCAATTACATGTTGTGTATTTAACCCTTTGTTCCCCCCATGTCCTTGTCCGGTATTGTTTATTTGTAAGTGCTTGTGCACGTTATGTCTGGTGTGTATTTAACCCTCTGTTCCCCCCATGTCCTTGTCCGGTATTGTTTATTTGTAAGTGCTTGTGCACGTTATGTCTGGTGTGTATTTAACCCTCTGTTCCCCCCATGTCCTTGTCCGGTATTGTTTATTTGTCAGTGCTTGTGCACGTTATGTCTGATGTGTATTTAACCCTCTGTTCCCCCCATGTCCTTGTCCGGTATTGTTTATTTGTAAGTGCTTGTGCACGTTATGTCTGGTGTGCGTCGGGTTGTGACCCATTTATTGATTGTTCTGGTTTCCGGTGGGTTTTTATTGTTAAACTGCGCCGTTGGAAACACAGTTTTTGCTTTCCTGCGTCTGACTTCTCTGCCGCCAGTACGCACCCCTTACAGAATACCGGACCGAGTCAGCAGGAGCAGGTACCCCGGGTATAGAGGTGGAGGAGCGCGTCCACCATCTTGGCACCGCCATGGACCGTGTTGTCCAGACAATGTACTGATGGGAGAGACAGGAAGTTCTCTCAGCGCCTCTACCAGCACAACCGGGGTCTCCACTACTCGCCCCTCTTTCTCCTGGTCCCAGTGGGATTCGTCTCTCCCTTCCCCAGGAATACGATGGGACGGCTGCAAACTGCCAGGGGTTCCTCTTGCAGCTGGACTTATACCTGGCAACCGTCCACCCGGCTCCTTCGGGCCGTGAGAGGGTGCCCGCCCTCGTCTCGTGCCTCACTGGGAAAGCCCTGGAGTGGGCCAACGCCGTGTGGAGAGAAGGAGATGCGGCGTTGGACCAGTTTGAGGAGTTCACCAGCCGCTTCCGGGCAGTCTTCGACCACCCGACCGAGGAGTTCGCCCTGGAGTTTCGGGACACTGGCTGCCCGCGCGGGATGTAACGACAGGGCCCTGATCAACCATTATCGCTGCAGTCTGCACAAGGACGTCCGTCGGGAGTTGTCCTGCAGAGACACCACCCTCACCCTCTGTGGCCGCAGAGGTCACACTGCCGGTCGGTGCCGGGTTGGTTCCTCTGGGTATCGAGGCAGCAGGCAGGGCGCTCTGGCGTCACCCCAGGTGAGCCGGCACCATTCTCACCCAGAGTCCTCTGTCGCACATATGTTTGTGTATGTCACTTTTTCTGAGTTTTCCCCGCATTCCCAGCGTAAGGCGCTCGTCGATTCAGGTGCTGCTGGGAATTTTATAGATAGAGCTTTAGCTCATAGTTTAGGGATCCCCAATGTTCCCGTGGATGTGCCCTTCCCCGTTCACGCCTTAGATAGTCGACCATTAGGGTCAGAGGTCACCGCTCCTCTGGGTATGGACGCAGGGGGGTCACAAGGAGAGAATTAGTCACTTCCTTATGGACTCTCCTGCGTTTCCTGTGGTGCTAGGCCTACCCTGGTTAGTTTGTCATGACCCCACTGTTTCTTTGCCACAGAGGGCTCTCTTACGGGGTGGTCGCGAGAGTGCTTGGGAAGGTGTTTAGGGGTTTCCGTTGGTGCTACTACGAGGGAGAGTCCAGAGCAGGTCATCATCGTGCGCATTCCCCCTTAATATGCCGATTTGGCTCTCACCTTCTCCAAAAAGAAGGCGACTCAATTACCACCCCATCGACGGGGCGATTGCGCGATAAATCTCCTGGTAGACGCTGCACTTCCCAGGAGTCACGTGAATCCCCTCTCACAGGCGGAGACGGAGGCTATGGAAACATATGTTTCCGAATCCCTGCGTCAAAGGTACATTCGGTCATCCACTTCACCTGCCTCCTCGAGTTTCTTTTTTGTGATGAATAAGGAGGGAGGTCTGCGCCCGTGTATTGGCTATCAGGGTCTGAACCAGATCACCGTGAGGTATAGGCCTTCTTCTCGAAAAAGTTCAGCCCAGTGGAGCAAAACTATGATGTGGGGGACCGGGAGCTGTTGGCTGTCGTCAAGGCTTTGAAGGCATGGAGACATTGGCCTGAGGGGGCTAAACACCCTTTCCTCGTCTGGACTGACCACCGTAATCTGGAGAATATCCTGGCAGCGAGGAGACTGAACCCTCGCCAGACAATGTGGGCCATGTTTTCACCCGTTTTGTGTTTACCCTTTCATACAGACCAGGCTCTCAGAACGTTAAGGCAGACGCATTGTCCCCGCTGTATGACACAGAGGAGCGGGCCATGGATCCCACTCCCATACTCCCCGCCTCGCTCCTGGTGGCGCCGGTAGTGTGGGAGTTGGACGCGGACATTGAACAGGTGTTACGTGTAGAGCCCGCTCCCGTCCAGTGTCCCACTGGGCGTCTGTACGTCCCTCCCGTCTGCCGTTCGTGACCGGTTGATCTATTGGGCCCACACGTCACCCTCCTGTGGTCATCCTGGGATCGGTTGGACAGTGCGCTGTTTGAGCGGGAGGTACTGGTGGCCTACCTTGGATGTGAGGGTTTATGTTTCCTCCTGCTCGGTGTGCACCCAATGTAAGGCTCCTAGGCACCTGCCCAGAGGGATGCTACACCCCTTACCCCGTTCCACAACGGTCTTGGTCGCACCTGTCGGTGGATTTTCTAAGCGATCTCCCCCTCACAGGGTAACACTGCAATCCTGGTCGTTGTGGATCGGTTCTCGAAGTCCTGTCGTCTCCTCTGCCCAGTCTCCCTACGGCCCTACAGACTGCAGAGGCCTTGTTTATGCACGTCTTCCGGCACTACGGGGTGCCTGATGATATATTGTATGATCGAGGTCCCCAATTCACGTCTAGGGTCTGGAAGGCCTTCATAGAACGTCTGGGGGTCTCAATCATCCTTACTTCAGGATTTCACCCCGAGAGTAATGGGCAGGTTGACTTCCTACTCTTGTTATGGGAAGAGCGGAGGCTGATATCCGATGGAGCACCCAACAGGGGAGAGTCCCGTGGCTGAACAGGGAAGAGTGTTCCGGGCATACTCTACCCAGACCAGTTGAAAGCTCCTGGTAGTGGGGTTGGTCGAGACAAGGCATCTTAAGGTTGTTTCCAGGTCTTGGTTTGCTTGCTCCGACTGGCCTTTGGATTGGGGATGGAATCCGGAGGACAGGCTGGCAGAACGTCTTCCAGAAGGGAGCCAGGTGCTGAGGCTGGAGTGAGGGGACTTGGGGCTGGGTTAGCAGGTCCGGCGAGGAAACCAAGTAGAGTGGGGGGTCCAGGACAGAGTAGCAGGACTGACGAGACATGGGACTGTAGACAAGGACCAGAGTCAGAGAGGACAGAATGAGCATAGGTTACAATCTGGCATCGTGGAAGTGGCAAGGCTGAGTATTTGTAGAGGCCTTGATTGTGGAACAGGTTGCAGCTGGTGGGGATCTGCTCTGCCTCAAGCACACCTGTCTCCACCCACACAATCAGATACACTAACACAGAGGGAGAGAGCACTGGGGGATTGGCGGCAGGTTAGAGAGACACAGGATGTGCAGTAGAGGGCGTGGCAGGGGCAGATGTAACACAACCATGTGAAAAACTTTACATGAAAACATGATTATGTTGTTGGCCTTACTTCTGCTACTGTAATACGGTGGTTTGTTGTTCGACGGCTGTGCAGAACTGTGCTTGGATAAATTACTTTCTGTGTTTTGTTAAATTTCCAGCATTATATTCCTGGCCTGAGGTCATATTAAGCATCAATCATATTGGACGTCTCGATAATACCTTGAAAGCGCTGCATTGTTCTTTGATGGTGTTCAACTTGGATGGCACTTGTGTTAGAAATGTGGGATTGTTATTTATTTTTTGTCTGGTATTTTTTGTCTGTGATATTGTTTAAAAGTTCCAAACAATAATAGATATACAACTGAATAAAAATAAAAATATAACATGTAAAGTATTGGTCCCATGTTTCATCTGCTGATATAAAAGATCCCAGAAATGTTCCATATGCACTAAAAAAGCTTAATTTCTCTCAAATTTTGTTCACAAATATCAGAGTAAGAACTCGACGGACACTATGAAAGCCAAGTTTATTCATCCCAAAGGGTCGAGCGCTGGAGGAGATGGCCGCCGTTTTACGGTCACCTAACGTACATACTACCTAAATTGGCCAGACCAACCAGTGCTCCTGCACATTGGCTAACCGGGCTATCTGCATTGTGTCCCACCACCCGCCAACCCCTGTTTAACGCTACTGCTACTCTCTGTTCATCATATAAGCATAGTCACTTTAACCATATCTACATGTACATACTACCTCAATCAGCCTGACTAACCGGTGCCTGTATATAGCCTTGCTATATACAGACAAGCATTTGGCAAAAGCCACCTGAATGGATTTCTGCAAATATGTAAATACCACGGGAGTCCGCTTAGATTTGGGCACTGTACAATCCTATTGATCAAACAACCATGAAAAAGGCAGGCTCTTTCCCTCAGTTGCTTATGCACATCAACAACAAGATCAACAACTAATGTTAGCCAGAGCGAGATGAGCTCAAATCTAACTAGTTGGCCGTCATAATTGCACTGATAAACGATGGGGAATCTTATTTTCAAATGTATTTTTACTGTTGTTTTATTTCTTTACTTTACACACACACACACACACACACACACACACACACACACACACACACACACACACACATACCTTTTTTTCCCCATACCTTTCCCCACCATTGGTTAGAGCCTGTAAGTAAGCATTTCACTGTAACGTGAATACACCTGTTGTATTCGGCGCACGTGACAAATAAACTTTGATTCGACAAAAAGACATGGGTTCCAGCAGTATTCATACCCCAGTTTGTGTCTCCTCTCCCTAAACATATCATGTCTATTGCTAGGCAGGAAACCAAGTGATGCTGTCCCTTCTTTCTAAACGTGACCTGACCTAACCTCGACCCCTTTTCATCACTAATCCACAGCTCTCTCCCCTTATCAGTGCCTGATGTCATCGTTTTCCCTACACTCAGAACATTCCAAGCTTAATTGTTACCACTATATACCTTCCTCCTACAGTAAACCATTAACTTCTGCTGTAGACCCTCGACTATGGCACCCGTAATGTCTCTAGCGTAACTAATGAGTAATAATATTTAACGTTCCGAAATCCACACCAATCAGTTTACATCCCTGTTAGTTAGCATTTCTCCTTTTCCAAGATAACCCTTCCACCTGACAGGTGTGTCATATCAAGTAGTTGTTTAAGCAGCATGATCGTTACACAAGTGCACCTTGTGCTGGGGACAATAAAAGGCCGCTCTAAAATGTGCAGTTTTGTCACACAACACAATGTCACTGATGTCTCAAGTTTTGAGGCAGCATGCAATTGGCATACTTACTGCAGGAATATCCACCAGAGCTGTTGCCAGATAATTTAATGTTAATTTCTCTACCATAAGCCGGCTCTAATGTCGTTTTAGATTATTTGTCAGAATGTCCAACCGGCCTCACAACCGAAGACCACGTGTAACCATGCCAGCCCAGGACCTCCACATCTGGCTTCTTCACCTGTGGGATCGTCTGAGACCAGCCTCCCGGACAGCTGATGAAACTGTGGGTTTGCACACCTGCAGAATTTCTGCACAAACTGTCAGAAACTGTCTCAGAGAAGCTCATCTGTGTGCTCATCGTTCTCACCAGGGTCTTGACCTGACTGCAGTTCGGCATCGTAACCGACTTCAGTGGGGAAATGCTCACCTTGGATGGGCACTGGCACGCTGGAGAAGTGTGTTCTTCACAGATGAATCCCGGTTTCAACTGTACCGGGCAGAAGGCAGACAGTGTGTACGGCGTCGTGTGGGCGAGCGGTTTGCTTGATGTCAACATTGACATTGACAGTGTGTATGGCGTTGTGTTGGCATGCAGTTTACTGATGTCAACATTGTGAACAGTGCCCAATGGTGGCAGTGGGGTTATGGTATGGGCAGGCATAAGCTACGAACAACAAACACAATTGCATTTTATTGATGGCAATTTAAAGCACAGATATACTGTGACGAGATCCTGAGGCCCACTGTCTACAATTCCTGGAAGCTGAAAATGTCCCAGTTCTACCATGGCCTGCATACTCAACAGAAAAGTCGCCCATTGAGCATGTTTAGGATGCTCTGGATTGACGTGTACGACAGCGTGTTCCAGTTCCCGCCAATATCCTTCTACTTCGCACAGCCATTGAAGAGGAGTTGGTTCATCGCGCTTTAGCGACTCCTTGTGGCGGGCCTGGTGCCTGCAGGCTGACCTCGGACGCCAGTTGAACAGTGTTTCCTCCGACACATTGGTGTGGCTGACTTCCGGGTTAGGCGTGTGGGTGTTAAGGAGCGTGGTCAGGCGGGTCATGTTTTGGAGGACGCATGACTCCACCTTCACCTCCCGAAGTAGGGAGTTGCAGCGATGTTTGAAGATTTTTTTTTTTGGACAAGATTGAAATTGGGGGAAAAAAGGGGGGAGTCATTACATTTTTTTCCAATAAAACCATGACATTATGTTGGACACATTTGCATGAAATAGATGTTATTTTATATTCTGAAACTAACAGCATGATGTCCTTTCATACAGGCGTGACCTGCTGGAGTGATGCTTCTATGTAAATATTGTTGGTCAATAGACTAATATACAGGGCCTACAGAAAGTATTCACACCTCTTGATTTATTCCACATTTGTTTCTGTTTTCTGTTTCTGCCTGAACTCTAAATGGACTAAATGGATTATTTATCTCACACATCAACACACAATACCCCACAATGACAAAGTGATTTTTTAAATGTTTTATATATATATATATTGATGAAATGAAATACATAAAAATCAAATTTACATAAGCATTCACACCCCTTTGCTATGACACTCCAAATTGAGCTCATGGTGCATCCAATTTCCTTTGATCGCGCTTGAAAATTCACTACAACTTGGGAGTCCACCTGTGGCCAACTCAATTGTTTTGACACAATTTAGAAAGACATCTCCCACAGTTTAACATGTCAGCGAGCAGGTCGTGAAGGAAGTATGGAGAGGTCACAGATAGACAGATTTGTCAAATTGGACTAAGAAATATAATTATTGTTTTGTTGTTGTTGTTGTTGCAGAAACGCCATCAGTGCTCATCAATGCAACAGAGAGAACGTGGTCAACGGATAGACTTGGTTGTGGACAGTGAGGAAGACGGAGAAGAGACGAGTGTAGTGGGGAAAATGTGTGTTGAGGAAGAATGTTGTTAGACACGACGAAGAAGAATCTGGACCAATAGGAGTGACATCTCTGAGAGAAAGTGGACTCTTTGCCTATTGGCGGATCCCATCTGTGGGTTCAGAGTGGATGGGAAAGGAGTTGGGAGCAGTTGAATCAGTGAAGGTAACCCGTAGTGGACTTGTGGCGGATCCCATCTGTGGGTTCAGGGTGGATGGGAAAGGAGTTGGGAGCAGTTGAATCAGTGAAGGTAACCCGTAGTGGACTTGTGGCGGATCCCATCTGTGGGTTCAGGGTGGATGGGAAAGGAGTTGGGAGCAGTTGAATCAGTGAAGGTAACCCGTAGTGGACTTGTGGCGGATCCCATCTGTGGGTTCAGGGTGGATGGGAAAGGAGTTGGGAGCAGTTGAATCAGTGAAGGTAACCCGTAGTGGACTTGTGGCGGATCCCATCTGTGGGTTCAGGGTGGATGGGAAAGGAGTTGGGAGCAGTTGAATCAGTGAAGGTAACCCGTAGTGGACTTGTGGCGGATCCCATCTGTGGGTTCAGGGTGGATGGGAAAGGAGTTGGGAGCAGTTGAATCAGTGAAGGTAACCCGTAGTGGACTTGTGGCGGATCCCATCTGTGGGTTCAGGGTGGATGGGAAAGGAGTTGGGAGCAGTTGAATCAGTGAAGGTAACCCGTAGTGGACTTGTGGCGGATCCCATCTGTGGGTTCAGGGTGGATGGGAAAGGAGTTGGGAGCAGTTGAATCAGTGAAGGTAACCCGTAGTGGACTTGTGGCGGATCCCATCTGTGGGTTCAGAGTGGATGGGAAAGGAGTTGGGAGCAGTTGAATCAGTGAAGGTAACCCGTAGTGGACTTGTGGCGGATCCCATCTGTGGGTTCAGGGTGGATGGGAAAGGAGTTGGGAGCAGTTGAATCAGTGAAGGTAACCCGTAGTGGACTTGTGGCGGATCCCATCTGTGGGTTCAGAGTGGATGGGAAAGGAGTTGGGAGCAGTTGAATCAGTGAAGGTAACCCGTAGTGGACTTGTGGCGGATCCCATCTGTGGGTTCAGGGTGGATGGGAAAGGAGTTGGGAGCAGTTGAATCAGTGAAGGTAACCCGTAGTGGACTTGTGGCGGATCCCATCTGTGGGTTCAGGGTGGATGGGAAAGGAGTTGGGAGCAGTTGAATCAGTGAAGGTAACCCGTAGTGGACTTGTGGCGGATCCCATCTGTGGGTTCAGGGTGGATGGGAAAGGAGTTGGGAGCAGTTGAATCAGTGAAGGTAACCCGTAGTGGACTTGTGGCGGATCCCATCTGTGGGTTCAGGGTGGATGGGAAAGGAGTTGGGAGCAGTTGAATCAGTGAAGGTAACCCGTAGTGGACTTGTGGCGGATCCCATCTGTGGGTTCAGGGTGGATGGGAAAGGAGTTGGGAGCAGTTGAATCAGTGAAGGTAACCCGTAGTGGACTTGTGGCGGATCCCATCTGTGGGTTCAGGGTGGATGGGAAAGGAGTTGGGAGCAGTTGAATCAGTGAAGGTAACCCGTAGTGGACTTGTGGCGGATCCCATCTGTGGGTTCAGGGTGGATGGGAAAGGAGTTGGGAGCAGTTGAATCAGTGAAGGTAACCCGTAGTGGACTTGTGGCGGATCCCATCTGTGGGTTCAGGGTGGATGGGAAAGGAGTTGGGAGCAGTTGAATCAGTGAAGGTAACCCGTAGTGGACTTGTGGCGGATCCCATCTGTGGGTTCAGGGTGGATGGGAAAGGAGTTGGGAGCAGTTGAATCAGTGAAGGTAACCCGTAGTGGACTTGTGGCGGATCCCATCTGTGGGTTCAGGGTGGATGGGAAAGGAGTTGGGAGCAGTTGAATCAGTGAAGGTAACCCGTAGTGGACTTGTGGCGGATCCCATCTGTGGGTTCAGGGTGGATGGGAAAGGAGTTGGGAGCAGTTGAATCAGTGAAGGTAACCCGTAGTGGACTTGTGGCGGATCCCATCTGTGGGTTCAGGGTGGATGGGAAAGGAGTTGGGAGCAGTTGAATCAGTGAAGGTAACCCGTAGTGGACTTGTGGCGGATCCCATCTGTGGGTTCAGGGTGGATGGGAAAGGAGTTGGGAGCAGTTGAATCAGTGAAGGTAACCCGTAGTGGACTTGTGGCGGATCCCATCTGTGGGTTCAGAGTGGATGGGAAAGGAGTTGGGAGCAGTTGAATCAGTGAAGGTAACCCGTAGTGGACTTGTGGCGGATCCCATCTGTGGGTTCAGGGTGGATGGGAAAGGAGTTGGGAGCAGTTGAATCAGTGAAGGTAACCCGTAGTGGACTTGTGATATTTGTTTTGTGTTTCTTCTGACCAGAGGGAGAAGACGCTCCGTGTCACGCAACTTGGGTCAAGGTCTGTTTCTTGCTTTGCTCTTACGAACAGGGCACCTTTGAAAGGAGTGATTTCTGGGGGTAGCGTTAAGTGTGGAGGCGGAGCGATTGAAGGTGAATATTCCTGGTGTTTGTGACGCCCACCGTTCAGACACGGTGGTGAGCGTGGTGGAACAGAGGAGACACTGTCAGTCCTTTTGAATTTTGAGTCAGAGACTCTACCAGACAAAGTCATGTTAGTATATCAGTTTCCCTGTTAAAGTTTTTGTGCAGAATCAACTGCGCTGTTTCAGGTGCAACGTTGATGGTCATGTTGCAGTCGTGTGTAAGAGGGAGATTCCAAGATGTGGGGAGTGTGCAGGAGGGCATGGGACAGAGGATTGTGTAGTTTTGGTGGATACAGTTGTGTGTGTCTGTCAACTGTAGGGGTGCCCATGTTGCTGGGGATCGGAAGTGTCTGTTGCGAGAGAGGTGGGTTGAGGTAGTCAGAGTAGTGCAGAGGTATGCTGAGGCAGTGAAGAAAGTGGAGGAGGATGGGTCAAGGTTGAAGGATCCTGAGAGAATCGCTGTGAGTAGTAGATTTGTGCCTGTACAGAGGGATAGGACAATACGTGACTTCTTGAGTGAGTTATGGTTGGCTTCTTGAGTGAGTTATGGTTGGCTTCTTGAGTGAGTTATGGTTGGCTTCTTGAGTGACTTATGGTTGGCTTCTTGAGTGACTTATGGTTGGCTTCTTGAGTGACTTATGTTTGGCTTCTTGAGTGAGTTATGGTTGGGTTGAGTTATGGTTATGGTTGAGTTATGGAGACACAGATGCACTTCCTCGTTCCCCTCTAGAGACACAGATGCCCTTCCTCTTTCCCCTCTAGAGACACAGATATACGTCCTCTTTCCCCTCTAGAGACACAGATACACTTCCTCTTTCCCCTCTAGAGACACAGATACACTTCCTCTTTCCCCTCTAGAGACACAGATGCACTTCCTCTTTCCTCTCTAGAGACACAGATATACGTCCTCTTTCCCCTCTTGAGACACAGATATACGTCCTCTTTCCCCTCTAGAGACACAGATACACTTCCTCTTTCCCCTCTAGAGACACAGATATACGTCCTCTTTCCTCTCTAGAGACAGAGATACACTTCCTCTTTCCCCTCTAGAGACACAGATACACTTCCTCTTTCCCCTCTGAGACACAGATGTACTTCCTCTTTCCCCTCTAGAGAGACAGATATACGTCCTTTTCCCCTCTAGAGACACAGATACACTTCCTCTTTCCCCTCTGAGACACAGATGCCCTTCCTCTTTCCCCTCTAGAGACGCAGATGTGCTTCCTCTTTCCCCTCTAGAGACACAGATGTACTTCCTCTTTCCCCTCTAGAGACACAGATACACTTCCTCTTTCCCCTCTAGAGACACAGATACACTTCCTCTTTCCCCTCTAGAGACACAGATACACTTCCTCTTTCCCCTCTAGAGACACAGATACACTTCCTCTTTCCCCTCTGAGACACAGATGCCCTTCCTCTTTCCCCTCTAGAGACGCAGATGTGCTTCCTCTTTCCCCTCTAGAGACACAGATGTACTTCCTCTTTCCCCTCTAGAGACACAGATGTACTTCCTCTTTCCCCTCTAGAGACACAGATACACTTCCTCTTTCCCCTCTAGAGACACAGATACACTTCCTCTTTCCCCTCTAGAGACACAGATACACTTCCTCTTTCCCCTCTAGAGACACAGATACACTTCCTCTTTCCCCTCTAGAGACACAGATACACTTCCTCTTTCCCCTCTAGAGACACAGATACACTTCCTCTGTCCCCTCTAGAGACACAGATGAACTTCCTCTTTCCCCTCTAGAGACACAGATATACTTCCTCTTTCCCCTCTAGAGAGACAGATACACTTCCTCTTTCCCCTCTAGAGACGCAGATGTGCTTCCTCTTTCCCCTCTAGAGACACAGATACACTTCCTCTTTCCCCTCTAGAGACACAGATACACTTCCTCTGTCCCCTCTAGAGACACAGATACACTTCCTCTTTCCCTCTAGAGACACAGATACACTTCCTATTTCCCCTCTAGAGACACAGATATACGTCCTCTTTCCTCTCTAGAGACAGAGATACACTTCCTCTTTCCCCTCTAGAGACACAGATATACGTCCTCTTTCCCCTCTAGAGACACAGATATACGTCCTCTTTCCCCTCTAGAGACACAGATATACGTCCTCTTTCCCCTCTAGAGACACAGATATACGTCCTCTTTCCTCTCTAGAGACAGAGATACACTTCCTCTTTCCCCTCTAGAGACACAGATATACGTCCTCTTTCCCCTCTAGAGACACAGATATACGTCCTCTTTCCCCTCTAGAGACACAGATACACTTCCTCTTTCCCCTCTAGAGACACAGATATACGTCCTCTTTCCCCTCTAGAGACACAGATATACGTCCTCTTTCCCCTCTAGAGACACAGATATACGTCCTCTTTCCCCTCTAGAGACACAGATATACGTCCTCTTTCCCCTCTAGAGACACAGATATACGTCCTCTTTCCCCTCTAGAGACACAGATATACGTCCTCTTTCCCCTCTAGAGACACAGATATACGTCCTCTTTCCCCTCTAGAGACACAGATATACGTCCTCTTTCCCCTCTAGAGACACAGATATACGTCCTCTTTCCCCTCTAGAGACACAGATATACGTCCTCTTTCCCCTCTAGAGACACAGATACACTTCCTCTTTCCCCTCTAGAGACACAGATACACTTCCTCTTTCCCCTCTAGAGACACAGATACACTTCCTCTTTCCCCTCTAGAGACACAGATACACTTCCTCTGTCCCCTCTAGAGACACAGATACACTTCCTCTTTCCCCTCTAGAGACACAGATACACTTCCTCTTTCCCCTCTAGAGACACAGATACACTTCCTCTGTCCCCTCTAGAGACACAGATATACGTCCTCTTTCCCCTCTAGAGACACAGATGCACTTCCTCTTTCCCCTCTAGAGACACAGATACACTTCCTCTTTCCCCTCTAGAGACACAGATACACTTCCTCTTTCCCCTCTAGAGACACAGATACACTTCCTCTTTCCCCTCTAGAGACACAGATACACTTCCTCTGTCCCCTCTAGAGACACAGATATACGTCCTCTTTCCCCTCTAGAGACACAGATGCACTTCCTCTTTCCCCTCTAGAGACACAGATACACTTCCTCTTTCCCCTCTAGAGACACAGATACACTTCCTCTTTCCCCTCTAGAGACACAGATACACTTCCTCTTTCCCCTCTGAGACACAGATGCCCTTCCTCTTTCCCCTCTAGAGACACAGATACACTTCCTCTTTCCCCTCTAGAGACACAGATACACTTCCTCTTTCCCCTCTAGAGACACAGATACACTTCCTCTTTCCCCTCTAGAGACACAGATACACTTCCTCTTTCCCCTCTAGAGACACAGATACACTTCCTCTGTCCCCTCTAGAGACACAGATGAACTTCCTCTTTCCCCTCTAGAGACACAGATATACTTCCTCTTTCCCCTCTAGAGACACAGATACACTTCCTCTTTCCCCTCTAGAGACGCAGATGTGCTTCCTCTTTCCCCTCTAGAGACACAGATACACTTCCTCTTTCCCCTCTAGAGACACAGATACACTTCCTCTGTCCCCTCTAGAGACACAGATACACTTCCTCTTTCCCTCTAGAGACACAGATACACTTCCTATTTCCCCTCTAGAGACACAGATATACGTCCTCTTTCCTCTCTAGAGACAGAGATACACTTCCTCTTTCCCCTCTAGAGACACAGATATACGTCCTCTTTCCCCTCTAGAGACACAGATATACGTCCTCTTTCCCCTCTAGAGACACAGATACACTTCCTCTTTCCCCTCTAGAGACACAGATATACGTCCTCTTTCTCCTCTAGAGACACAGATATATGTCCTCTTTCCCCTCTAGAGACACAGATATACGTCCTCTTTCCCCTCTAGAGACACAGATATACGTCCTCTTTCTCCTCTAGAGACACAGATATACGTCCTCTTTCCCCTCTAGAGACACAGATATACGTCCTCTTTCCCCTCTAGAGACACAGATATACGTCCTCTTTCCCCTCTAGAGACACAGATATACGTCCTCTTTCCCCTCTAGAGACACAGATACACTTCCTCTTTCCCCTCTAGAGACACAGATACACTTCCTCTTTCCCCTCTAGAGACACAGTTACACTTCCTCTGTCCCCTCTAGAGACACAGATACACTTCCTCTTTCCCCTCTAGAGACACAGATACACTTCCTCTTTCCCCTCTAGAGACACAGATACACTTCCTCTTTCCCCTCTAGAGACACAGATACACTTCCTCTGTCCCCTCTAGAGACACAGATATACGTCCTCTTTCCCCTCTAGAGACACAGATGCACTTCCTCTTTCCCCTCTAGAGACACAGATACACTTCCTCTTTCCCCTCTAGAGACACAGATACACTTCCTCTTTCCCCTCTAGAGACACAGATACACTTCCTCTTTCCCCTCTAGAGACACAGATACACTTCCTCTGTCCCCTCTAGAGACACAGATATACGTCCTCTTTCCCCTCTAGAGACACAGATGCACTTCCTCTTTCCCCTCTAGAGACACAGATACACTTCCTCTTTCCCCTCTAGAGACACAGATACACTTCCTCTTTCCCCTCTAGAGACACAGATACACTTCCTCTTTCCCCTCTAGAGACACAGATACACTTCCTCTTTCCCCTCTAGAGAGTCAAAAATACCAGATAACACTACTTTCCGAAATGCAGCTCAATGATAGCAAATTTTTACAGATTTTGAAGATTATTACAAATGAAGAATACTGTTAGGAGAGTGACAGACAGCAAATCTTGCTACCAAATGTGTTTCATCATGACATAGATTGAGAAACAGAGAGTGACCGACCATAAGGTAAAACACACACTATTCTTTGGATGTACTGTACATGATTATGTTAAGTGTTTACTTTTTATTTATTAATTTTTGAACACACAAGCACTTAATTGTTAACACATAATAGTGCTACTCAGCCCACCGAGGTGGGATCGGCAGCGATCTTAGACCCAGTTGTTTAAATGACAGGTGGCTGAAATATATAACGTAGAAATTTGCGATTGGATCATTAAGAAATGCAATTTCTACCTATAATCATTATTGAACTCGACCGTTACAACTGACAGGTTCGCGAGCATGCACTGAGGGGGTATAGCGGGGAGCTCTTCGGGGTACGCATGGGGTAAAAGAAGAGAGCGAGAAAGAGAGAGAGAGAGAGAAAGCCTGTGAAAAGAGCCTGCATCGTTTTACCTGCATCTTTTTCCTCGGATATATCTGTTACGGGGAAAACAGGAGAAAAATGCTCTTTCTTCAAACCATCTTAAGAAGAGGAACACATAAAGGTAGTAATATTTTCAAAGTATATTTGCGCATGAGATTATGATCATTATAATTACTGTAACTTGAAAGTCCACATGTCACCGTGCCAAATAGCATGCGATAGTTTTCCTCCTTCATTCATTGAATAATATTAATTTGGCCGGTCTATTACTTCAACTTGACCACGTTCATCATCATAGATTAAGCTGCTATACAAATGCAAATTCATAGTCGCAAACTACTATATGAGCAGGGAACAGCGGCAGCGACCCACTTCTTCGGAGAGAGGGGATACGCACACTGTCGGCGTGCTTTCCACCGAACAACAGGATCATCATTCAGGATCCTTCTTGATGTGATTTTCTAAAAAAGTGGTTTTGACTCTTTTATGGTTACCTCCGCTGCAGATAAAGGAGCTACAGTATGAATGCGATGGAACATCTAACATTCAGCCATTAAAACATTTCATGTCAGGAGATTGTGGCCATTCAGTCAGTGACCTAATCAACATGTAAAATGTAGTATTGCGTTGACACATTGAAATACACATAGAAGTTTCAGGACAATTCAAATAGCATACAAGACGCTGGTTCACAAATGTCCACCTTAAACGAATCAATTATTCAGTTAATTTAATTGAATGTATGTATTTTAATATTAATTTATTTGTTTACTTTGACGTTTAAACATGGTGCGCTAATATTTGCTCAAGCAATGTGTGTCTTTTCCTCTCCTCTCCTGTTTTGGTGGATCATTTATTTTTTGAATACAACGGAGCTGATCGGGTCTTTGAAGTTACACGCTCTTCCTTCCCTGAGATTTAGTCAAATGAACAGGATGTATGGCTGCAGCCTGCCACCTGTTGGTAGGCTAGGATCCGGCCGAAACCGGAACTGGTTTTATTAGATAGGATTGATACAAGTGCATGAATAGTTTGAATAAATATGAAATGATTGAGAAGACACTGAATATTAATACTATTAGAATATTCACTTCATGGATTCATTCTTCTTGTCATTAATTTCTAAATTATTCAGTGTCAAATATCAGCAGGTTAGGTCCTGCTAATGTTTTCAAGTGTCCAAGGTTGCTTCCCAAATGGCATCATATTCCCTATATACATGTAGTGCACTACTTTTAACCAGAGCCCTGTGGGCCCTGTTCAGAAGAATAGGGCTCTGTTCAAAGGTAATGTACTGTGTAGGGAATGGGGTGTGAATAGGGACGCAGGCTTAGTATGTTGGAATACACGATGAGATGTAATAATGAGGACAGACATAATTAATATTCCCTGTGTTCTTGATTCCTCTGTGATGGCTCATCTCAACTCAACTCGGGGCTCTGAACATCCCTGAATGTTTTATTTAGGGAACAATTTCCTCCAGCAGTTGAGTTGACAACCACAAGACTGCAGTGTAGCTCATGAGACAAGACAGACACCCACTGACAGGAAATAATGTAATATATAATGAACAAAAAAATATAAAACGCAACATGCAACAATTTCAAATATTTTTTTTCTTATTTGTCACCGAGACCGAATGCATTTCAAGAAATAGAGTTGACTGCAGTCAGCATGCCAATTGCATTTTAGAGCCGCCTTTTATTGTCCCCCAGTACAAGGTGCATCTGTGTAATGATCATGCTGTCAGCTTCTTGATATGCCACACCTGTCAGGTGGATGGATTATCTTGGCTAAAGGAGAAATGCTCACTAACGGGGATGTAAACACATCTGTGAACACAATTTGAGAGAAATGCACTTTTTTTGTGCGTATGGAACATTTCTAGGATATTTCATTTCAACTCATAAAACATGGCACCGAAATGTTATATGTTGCATTTATATATTTTTTTTGTTAAGTATTATTGAATAAAATTGAATTCAAACAAATAAAATAAAATAATTTACTACTTACATGAGATGTTTATAAGGAATATATATATGGCTGTTCTAAGGAATAGTTGAGACACTAGAGAAACTCTTTTATCTGAAACAGAAATGTCTGTTTTTTTCCCACACAGAAGCAGTCTGAAATGACACTCAATATGTTTTTAACCCACACTATACACTCTGGGGCTGACTTTTAGGGCACCTTTGTGTGTGTGTGGATAAATCCCCCCTGTTTTCCTCCCTGTTTTCCCCCTCTGTTTTCCACTAGTCGCGTATATCACCTGAAGGTGTTTCCACTGAGGCAATATCCCGGATCATATTTTCGTATATCACCTGAGGGTGTTTCCACTGAGGCAATATCCCGGATCATATTTTCGTATATATCACCTGAGGGTGTTTCCACTGAGGAAATATCCCGGATCATATTTTCGTATATCACCTGAGGGTGTTTCCACTGAGGCAATATCCCGGATCATATTTTCGTATATCACCTGAGGGTGTTTCCACTGAGGCAATATCCCGGATCATATTTTAGTATATCACCTGAGGGTGTTTCCACTGAGGCAATATCCCGGATCATATTTTCGTATATCACCTGAGGGTGTTTCCACTGAGGCAATATCCCGGATCATATTTTCGTATATCACCTGAGGGTGTTTCCACTGAGGAAATATCCCGGATCATATTTTCGTATATCACCTGAGGGTGTTTCCACTGAGGCAATATCCCGGATCATATTTTCGTATATCACCTGAGGGTGTTTCCACTGAGGCAATATCCAGGATCATATTTTCGTATATCACCTGAGGGTGTTTCCACTGAGGCAATATCCCGGATCATATTTTCGTATATCACCTGAGGGTGTTTCCACTGAGGCAATATCCCGATCATATTTTCGTATATCACCTGAGGGTGTTTCCACTGAGGCAATATCCCGGATCATATTTTCGTATATCACCTGAGGGTGTTTCCACTGAGGCAATATCCCGGATCATATTTTCGTATATCACCTGAGGGTGTTTCCACTGAGGCAATATCCCGGATCATATTTTCGTATATCACCTGAGGGTGTTTCCACTGAGGCAATATCCCGGATCATATTTTCGTATATCACCTGAGGGTGTTTCCACTGAGGCAATATCCCGGATCATATTTTCGTATATCACCTGAGGGTGTTTCCACTGAGGCAATATCCCGGATCATATTTTCGTATATCACCTGAGGGTGTTTCCACTGAGGCAATATCCCGGATCATATTTTCGTATATCACCTGAGGGTGTTTCCACTGAGGCAATATCCCGGATCATATTTTCTCCGTCAAGTCATAGATTTACGGTACAAGACATATGATACTTTTGTAATAGATCAAACTTCCTCCTTGACATTACACTGTAGATTATTGTTGTGTGTGTGTGTGTGTGTGAGATAGATTGTGGTGTGTGTGTGTGTGTGTGTGATTGTGGTGTGTGTGTGTGATTGTGGTGTGTGTGTGTGTGATTGTGGTGTGTATGTGTTTGATTGTGGTGTGTGTGTGTGTGTGTGTGTGTGATTGTGGTGTGTGTGTGTTTGATTGTGGTGTGTGTGTGTGTGTGATTGTGGTGTGTGTGTGCGATTGTGGTGTGTGTGTTTGATTGTGGTGTGTGTGTGTGTGTGTGTGTGTGATTGTGGTGTGTGTGTGTTTGATTGTGGTGTGTGTGTGTGTGTGATTGTGGTGTGTGTGTGATTGTGGTGTGTGTGTGTGATTATGGTGTGTGATTGTGTGTGTGTGTGTGTGTGTATGTGTGTGATTGCATTACTCAGATATTTTCATTGTGTTTTGGACAACAACCCTTTATGTTATCTCATTTTGGGCCTGTCCACCATGATCAGAATGCCCCCGACTGTAACCAAAATCACTACATTTAAACTTCCATTGTACTATGATCGTTGTGCATTACTCAGATACTGTTGTCCTCTTGGGTAGGTTTGTGACTATTACATTGTGTGTCACGTTTCATATGTGCCCCCCCCCTATCGTTTGTCACGAAAGCGAACCCTGCGTCTGGGACTTGGTGTAGACTCCCTCTGGCTGTGTTAATAAAGCTGTTTCTCCAGTTTGGCTGGTGGAAGACAAACCCCCCCCCAGGCCACTCCCTCTTATTCTGACATTAATATTCATGTTCTTTTAAATTTTATTCATGTTTTTCTTAAGTTCTGAATCCACACACAGACTCCCTTGAACACCAAAACTACTGTAGCATGAATAAAATAAAAAAAACTCTGAAGTATGCTTTCTCATAGCGTCTTGATAGTGTTTAGTGTTCAGGGTTTTTCTTGCGAGTACTGAGACCAGCTTTGCATATTGTTATCCGACCTGGGTTCGAAATAGTATTTTAAAATCATTTCAAATACGTTGTCTTTGCTCGTCTGCACGGAGTACCAGATGGGGCCGGGTTTGCACTTTCGGAACTATTCCATTGGTTTCACTTGATAAAACAATCTCAATCAAGCCCTGCTAAAGTATTTGAAAATGATTTAGAATATTATTTGAACCCTGAATCCTGGATAATCTGTTACATAAAGAATCATATCAGTATTTGTCCAAGCCTTGGAGCTCTGTCAGAGGAGAGGAGAGAGGATGGATTCTTCTGTACTTTAGTGAATCACAAACTATCCTGAATTATTTCTACAGGTTTTAGCTGTTGGCAAAATTGCAGCGTTTTGTTGTTGAATAGCGTGTTTACTAGTCTAGCGCCGTGTCTTTTTTTTGTTGTTGAAGTAAGCCCTTGATGCCTTTGAGCACTGAGCCATTTTATTGTATTCGTTATACAAGTAGGCTCACTGCTTTTTTGAAAGGAGAAGCGAGACGTGATGCCACTGTTTTTTTACTGAGCTGTAATAGTAGACACAAGTCAGAAACACTGACTATGACGCATTGACTTTAAGCAACTAACCCAAAGTTACGTCCTGAAAAGTATATTCCCTTGTTCTTTCTTGTCTTTACTTCCCTGCATGTTTTAGTTGAAGTACTTCAAGGCATATGTCTAATGTGTTTATATCAACTTCCTAATGATGGTTAATGGTGCTTTAAAGTGCTGCTGGAGTTACATAATTGCTCTGTCACTGTGTCCCTGAATGACTTTAACTGTACGTGGAATTCCTTTTTCATGGTTTAGGGCTCTGTGTCCCCAATGATGTTTTTCAAACTTGGGTAAACTAAGGAACATGTTTCAAATACGTGACGATGCGCTTTGTTTGAGCTTGGAGTTTGCACTTTTGGGACTCTTCGAGTGGTTCCGTTGTTGCCTACGGGGCAAACTAAAGAAGCCACTTTTGGGACTCTTCGAGTGGTTCCGTTGTTGCCTACGGGGCAAACTAAAGAAGCCACTTTTGGGACTCTTCGAGTGGTTCCGTTGTTGCCTACGGGGCAAACTAAAGAAGCCACTTTTGGGACTCTTCGAGTGGTTCCGTTGTTGCCTACGGGGCAAACTAAAGAAGCCACTTTTGGGACTCTTCGAGTGGTTCCGTTGTTGCCTACGGGGCAAACTAAAGAAGCCACTTTTGGGACTCTTCGAGTGGTTCCGTTGTTGCCTACGGGGCAAACTAAAGAAGCCACTTTTGGGACTCTTCGAGTGGTTCCGTTGTTGCCTACGGGGCAAACTAAAGAAGCCACTTTTGGGACTCTTCGAGTGGTTCCGCAGGTTGAACAAATAGACATTATTTACTTAGAAATATATAAAACAAATATTTTACCATTGTAGTATAGAAACATTCTTGACGGCGGAGAGAAAGATTTGCAGGTTTAAAGTTAATGTCCTGCAAATTTCTACAAAACAAATCGACACATTTTTCCATGGGGCAGAGATAACATTTTGCAGTTTTAAAACTAATTTCATGTGATTCTACTCATTTTGTCATAGGATGGAGAGAACATTTGTCCGATTTTACAGTTTTTTCCAACTGCTTACACACAAAATCTTTTCATGTCACACGATTTTTGAAACCTCTCACTCAAAGTGCAAAGCTACACATCAAATATCCAAAACCATAAGCTATTTCTCAGCCTTTGAATCAGTTGTCAATTGCATGAAACACTTTTTTCAAAACACACTTCTCTACCTAAAACACAACAATCTAACAGGAAGTGACTTGCTTTCCTTTTCCAAACACAACCAATCAAAATGCTACACTTATTCACCAGGTCACACACACACTCCTCACATGTGCAAACACTAATAGCTTAACTGATCACTAACCAATCACTGCTTTACTGTAGTATAGATAGGTCAAAGGTCAGATTACCTGTTTTGAACAATGGATGCCAACAATGGACAGAGAGCAAGAGGATTAGGAGGGAGAGGAAGAGGGCAAAGACGAGGACGAAGGCAAGAAGAGAAGGAAGGAGAGCCATCTCTGATGAGATTAGGGCAACACTTGTTGACCATGTGATCAACCACGGTTTGACCATGAGAGAGGCTGGACTGAGAGTCCAGCCCAACTTGAGTCGATTTACAGTGGCGTCCATAATTCGTACCTTCAGAAATGAGAACAGGTATGCAACTATCTAATGACTATTTTAGCATTACAGTAATGTACTGTAAAATACGTATGACTGCATAGTGTTGCATAAACATTTGTAACTCTAAGCCATCCATTTACTGCACTGCATTGAATGAATGAGGTTGGTTATCATGCTGTACTACATTGTTTTGTACATTGTTTACAGTTCCTATGCTGAACACATACTGTGTTTGAATTCTGTACAGAGTGGAAAGGCAAAGACATCATGGAGGACGAGGACGCTTGTTTACAGATGTACAAGAGACTGCAATTATAAATATGGTTTTGGCCAACAATGCAATTAGGATTCGAGAGATAAGAGAGCATATCTTGAATAATTACACCATATTTAACAACATCAATGCTGTAAGCCTGTCGACCATACAACGCATCCTCCAACGGCACCGAGTGACGATAAAACAACTTTACAAGGTGCCATTTGAGAGAAACTCTGACAGAGTCAAGAATATGCGACATGACTTTGTAGAGGTATGTTTGCTGCACTACTTCCAGTACTTCAGACCATATTTACTCATCTGTACATCCTTTTGTCTGTTACAGAGAGTATTGGAGCTGGATGCCCATGTAATTCGCCATTAATTTATTTATGTGGATGAGGTTGGCTTCAACCTCACCAAAACCAGGCGCCGCGGAAGAAATGTAATAGGACAGAGGGCATTTACCAATGTCCCTGGACAGCGTGGGGGTAATATAACTGTGTGTGCTGCCATCACTCAAAACGGGGTCCTCCATCACAATGCCACAATGGGTCCGTACAACACCGGCCATATGCTCACTTTTCTGGATGCAATTTACACAATGCTTGTCCCTGATCCAGATCAGGAGCCTGCTAGAAAGTGTATGATCGCCAACCCGATGTTTGGCAAGAGAAAACATATCTTGTAATGTGGACAAAGTATTGTGGCCAGACCCAGGCCGGAGAAGAGATGAAGCGTAGCTTAGCACTGGTGACTGCCCCCCCCCCCCCCCCTACCAATTCCTGGACTGCCCCCCCGGGACCCCACACACACAATTGTGTTCTTTACTGTATTGTAAAGAATATACTTTTGGCTTACATATGTTTATGGTTTTGTTGTATGCTGCTGTATACAACAGTAATGTTTGGCCTAATAAATATTTTCTGTTTCTACATTTCATTGGTGTTTACAGTGTACTTGTTACCCCTCTCAGCAGATTACTTTCACTGTAGAACATTGTATTGGTGTTTACAGTGTACTTGTTACCCCTCTCAGCAGATTACTTTCACTGTAGAACATTGTATTGGTGTTTACAGTGTACTTGTTACCCCTCTCAGCAGATGACTTTCACTGTAGAACATTGTATTGGTGTTTACAGTGTACTTGTTACCCCTCTCAGCAGATTACTTTCACTGTAGAACATTGTATTGGTGTTTACAGTGTACTTGTTACCCCTCTCAGCAGATTACTTTCACTGTAGAACATTGTATTGAAATGTAGATATATGCCTATGAAAGACCAAAGAGCTTTAGATTTAGAACAACAGTGTTTACATGGTATATCCAGAAATGTACTATTATGAAAGCAGTGTTTGCCATTTGATGCAAAGGCTTCATTCTGACATGTGTTTATGGCATTTTGAATGCAGAGTTACATTTTGAAGGAGATGTGAGGCATTTTGAACGCAGAGTTACATTTTGAAGGAGATGTGAGGCATTTTGAATGCAGTGTTACATTTGGAAGGAGATGTGAGGCATTTTGAATGCAGTGTTACATTTTGAAGGAGATGTGAGGCATTTTGAATGCAGTGTTACATTTTGAAGGAGATGTGAGGCATTTTGAATGCAGTGTTACATTTTGAAGGAGATATGAGGCATTTTGCATTTTTTTGTGTGCAGTTTTGGGAATTGTGTGTAGAGTTTTGAAAAAAAGGAGACAGTTATGAAAACGTGTGGAAGCAGTTGGAAAAAAAACTATCTCTGCATTTCTACACATTTTTTCCATGACTTATGCCATAATATCTGAGTGACAGTGACTAACAAAATCAATGGAGGGGGGGAGTCCCCCCTGGAGGTCAGGGCCCCCCTGCCTTGGGTGCCTGGTCAGTAATATGGCTACAAGGTTTAGATAGCTGGCTAAACTTACTTACGTAGCAATCTAAAAAATGGTCAGTGACTGACATAACAAGAGGAAAGCTGCTGATGCAGTGCTACATGTTTTAAACTGCACCTTGTGTATTCTACTATTGCGAAGTTATCGTCGGTCGCAGAGAGACAGATGCACATCTTGTTTAGCGTCTTTAGTTCTTACTCCTCTGTGTGCAATACAAAATGAGTTTTTTGTACGAGGGTTTTGTTTTTTTCTCTTGTCACAAGAGATTAATTACTAGATTATTAGCAGTCATATGCATATCATTGTTGTCCGGGGGAGGCTGGCTGAAATCCTTGCGAAACAGAGCAGAGCTCGGTATGGGGTCTGTTTGGTTTTTCTTCATATATCTTATGCTGCATGCCTTCTGAGAAAAAAATGTGGAGTAAACAAAGGTAAAATATCCAACTATTCAGTTTGATTCATCCTTGAGCAACTTTGAAAGTACAGGACAGAGAAAATGAGAATAAATAAGTCCTCAACAATATAGTGTTTATAATTTCATGGCAACATTCAGGAGATTAGTGAGGGAGTAATGTTATTGATCTGTCATCATGGTAGTGTGTGTGTGTGTGTGTGTGTGTGTGTGTGTGTGTGTGTGTGTGTGTGTGTGTGTGTGTGTGTGTGTGTGTGTGTGTGTGTGTGTGTGTGTGTGTGTGTGAGTGCGTGTGTGTGTGTGAGGTGGTACTGTAGAAGATACAGGTTGCCCATCTCTAAAAGCGACAGCAGTAGTTCAACCAGCTAGGTATTTTAGACGGGCTGTGGAGAATTCATTTATTTTGATTTATTTCACCTTATTTTAACCAGGTAGGCCAATAATAATAATAATAAACAGTAGGATAAACAGCTGTACTACGGTTCATTAAGGAGGCTTTAATCTGCTGTTCAACGTGACACGTCGAATAGAATAATGGATCGCTAGACAAATGGAATAAGGTCAGTAACCTCAATAAGTCACGGGTAATGTTTCTTCATTGTGTAAAATCTCATTCTGTCTTCTCCCCTGCCTCTCAGATTTTTTTTTAAAATTCTACCTGTAGTTTGGTACACAGCAGGGGAGAAGAACTGCTGTCTCTAAAATGATAAAACAACAACAGCTGAGGAGACATGGATGCTGTTACGCGGCCCCATTATGTCAAGACTTTGTGTAACGGAGAGAGAGAATGAAAGATGTTGTACACCGTGCAGCACCCCTAATTTCAGGAGAGAGAGAGCTGCTGATTCTCTAATGGTTCTGCCTCTATATCATGACATCCCGTATTTATTTATTTTCATATATATTTATTATTATTTTGGCAATTCAGTTAAGAACAAAATTGTTATTTACAATGACGGCCTACACCGGCCAAACCCGGACGACGCTGAGCCAATTGTGCGCCGCCCTCCCAATCACAGGCCGGTTGTGATACGGCCTGGATTCGAACCAGGGTGTTTGTAGTGATGCCTCAAGCACCGAGAGATGCAGTGCCTTAGACTGCTGTGCCTCTCGGGGAACCCATAGCAAGAGACATGGAGGGAAGGGGAGAGCAGGAGGTACTGTGTGTGTATGTGCCTTTTCTGCCAGTGTTCATTTGCTCGGGGGGATGATGCTCTTCTACATTGTGTCACTCCATAATCTCTCCGCACAGGAAGATGTATTGGTTAAGAAAAGATATGATTGATTATGAGAGGTATAAGGTATAAGGGGATATTTTCCAGTTACAGAGGATATCCCGTGTCCTAAGTTTCAGGGTCAGGAGTTCATGGTCAGATCCCAGGGTCAGGAGTTCATGGTCAGATCCCAGGGTCAGGAGTTCATGGTCAGATCCCAGGGTCAGGAGTTCATGGTCAGATCCCAGGGTTAGGAGTTCATGGTCAGATCCCAGGGTCAGGAGTTCATGGTCAGATCCCAGGGTCAGGAGTTCATGGTCAGATCCCAGGGTCAGGAGTTCATGGTCAGATCCCAGGGTCAGGAGTTCATGGTCAGATCCCAGGGTCAGGAGTTCATGGTCGTATCCCAGAGTCAGGAGTTCATGGTCAGATCCCAGGGTTAGGAGTTCATGGTCAGATCCCAGGGTCAGGAGTTCATGGTCAGATCCCAGGGTCAGGAGTTCATGGTCAGATCCCAGGGTCAGGAGTTCATGGTCAGATCCCAGGGTTAGGAATTCATGGTCAGATCCCAGGGTCAGGAGTTCATGGTCAGATCCCAGGGTCAGGAGTTCATGGTCAGATCCCAGGGTCAGGAGTTCATGGTCGGATCCCAGAGTCAGGAGTTCATGGTCAGATCCCAGGGTCAGGAGTTCATGGTCAGATCCCAGGGTTAGGAGTTCATGGTCAGATCCCAGGGTCAGGAGTTCATGGTCAGATCCCAGGGTCAGGAGTTCATGGTCAGATCCCAGGGTCAGGAGTTCATGGTCGGATCCCAGAGTCATGAGTTCATGGTCAGATCCCAGGGTCAGGAGTTCATGGTCAGATCCCAGGGTCAGGAGTTCATGGTCAGATCCCAGGGTCAGGAGTTCATGGTCAGATCCCAGGGTCAGGAGTTCATGGTCAGATCCCAGGGTCAGGAGTTCATGGTCAGATCCCAGGGTTAGGAATTCATGGTCAGATCCCAGGGTCAGGAGTTCATGGTCAGATCCCAGGGTCAGGAGTTCATGGTCAGATCCCAGGGTCAGGAGTTCATGGTCGGATCCCAGAGTCAGGAGTTCATGGTCAGATCCCAGGGTCAGGAGTTCATGGTCAGATCCCAGGGTTAGGAGTTCATGGTCAGATCCCAGGGTCAGGAGTTCATGGTCAGATCCCAGGGTCAGGAGTTCATGGTCAGATCCCAGGGTCAGGAGTTCATGGTCAGATCCCAGAGTCAGGAGTTTATGGTCAGATCCCAGGGTCAGGAGTTCATGGTCAGATCCCAGGGTCAGGGAAACTTCCTGGTCCTAGAAATGGCAGATAGAGTGGATTTTCCTTTAAAACGTTTTGAGCTTTATGCCGCGACCGTTTGTGGTAGATGGTGGCAGATTCTGGTAAATTGTATCATTCTGTCAACAATGGCTGACGCTTAAATAACGTGCAATAGAATTATGCAGTACCCCACCACCTGTACTGCAGTACCCCACCACCTGTACTGCAGTACCCCACAACCTGTGCTGTAGTACCCCACAACCTGTACTGCAGTACCCCACAACCTCTACTGCAGTACCCCACAACCTGTACTACAGTACCCCACAACCTGTGCTGTAGTACCCCGCAACCTGTACTGCAGTACCCCACAACCTGTACTGTAGTACCCCACAACCTGTACTGCAGTACCCCACAACCTGTGATGCAGTACATCACAACCTGTGCAGCAGTACATCACAACTTTTAAAGGAAGAACGACTGTGGCTTAATGAAGCTAACTGCTATAACTTTTTAGTGTTCATAAGGCATCAAACAGAATAAATATTGTCCACTCAGAAACGTTTGTTGTTGTTGTATGTGCGATATGTTTTGCTACATGTGTACTAATGAATACGCCCCTGGATGTCGATGTGTGTGGACAGTGTTTCTCTGAAGTCGTCACTGTGACTCAGGATGACTCTGTACATGGAGGATCTCTCCGCAGACGCGTCAAGCACCGCAAAGGGAAAGGAAGCGTTTTATGTGAGTCACCCTTTATGATTGTTGCCACGGCGAGATGTAGGAATTTATATTAGATATTTTCTTGGCTATTCCCTTGATGAAAGTATAGGTTGCCCCCCACCCCCCACCCCCCCCCACACACACACACACACACACACACACACACACACACAGGCAGTCAGGCATACATTTCAAGACGGATGACGTAACCTATGCGATGCTTGACAGAATGCCACCATGAGTCACGATGTCACCATTTTCTACCTTTCATCACAAGAGGGTTCTATCTATTTCCATGGCGACGGGATATCCCTTAGGGTGCTATGCGTATTGGTCACGTAAACAGTTTTGCAAATGTTATTGCAGGTGTAGCAAAAATGCTTATGTTTCTAGCTCCAACAGAGTAGGACTGTCTAGCACTACAAAAACAATACACATATCATTAAAAACAATACACATATCATTAAAAACAATTTAATAAATAAAGAACAAGAAATTAAGACATAATATAAATATATACACTGAGTGGACAAAACATTAGGAACACCTTGTCTTTCCATGACATAGACTGACCAGGTGAATCCAGGTGGGAGTTATGATCCCTTATTGATGTCACTTGTTAAATCCACTTCAATCAGTGTAGATGAAGGGGAGGAGACGGGGTGAAAGAAGGATTTTTAAGCCTTGAAACAGTTGAGACATGGATTGTGTATGTGTGCCATTCAGAGGGTGAATGGACAAGACAAAAGATTGAAGTACCTTTGACTGGGGTATGGTAGTAGGCACCAGGCGCACCGTTTTTTTGTCAAGAACTGCAACGCTGCTGGGTTTTTCCACGCTCAACAGTTTCCTGTGTGTATCAAATATAGTTTACCACCCAAAGGACATTCAGCCAACTTGACACAACTGTAGGAAGCATTGGAGTCAACATGGGCCAGCATCACTGTGGAACGCTTTCACCCCGAATAATTGAATCTGTTCTGAGGGTAAAGGGGGAGGGGGGGGTTGAATTTCAATATTCGGAAGGTTGTCTTAACGTTTGGTACACTCAGTGTATACAGTATCAGTCAAAAGTTTGGACACACTTACCCATTCAAGGTTTTGTATTTATTTCTACTATTTTCTACATTGTAGAATAATAGTGAAGACATCAAAACTATGAAATAACACATGGAATCAGTTTAGTTACCAAAAAAGGGTTAAACAAATCTGAGATTCTTCAAAGTAGCCACCCTTTGAAAGTTTCTTCAAGTGCAGTCGCAAAAACCATCAAGCGCTGTGATGAAATTGGCTCTCATGAGGACCGCCACAGGAAAGGAAGACCCAGAGTTACCTCTGCTGCAGAGGATACGTTCATTAGAGTTACCAGCCTCAGATTGCAGCTCAAAGAAATGCTTCACCGGGTTAAAGTAACAGACACATCTCAACATCAACTGTTCAGAGGAGACTGTGTGAATCAGGTCTTCATGGTCGAATTGCTGCAAAGAAACCACTACTAAAGGACACCAATAATAAGAAGAGACTTGATTGGGCCAAGAAACACGAGCAATGGACATTAGACTGGTGGAATCTGTGCTTTGTTCTGATGAGTCAAAATGTGTAATTTTTGGTTCCAACCACCGTGTCTGAGACGCAGAGTAGGTGAATGGATGATTTGCGTGTGTGCTTCCCACCATGAAACATGGAGGAGGATGTGTAATGGTGTGGGGGTGTTTTGCTGGTGAAACTGTCTGTGATTTATATAGTATTCAAGGCACACTTATCCAGCACGTGTCACGCCCTGACCTTAGAGATCCTTTATTCTCTATTTTGGCCAGGTCGGGGTATGACTAGGGTGGGCATTCTTGTTTCTTTATTTCTAGGTTGGCTTGGTATGGTACCCAATCAGAGGCAGCTGTCTATCGTTGTCTCTGATTGGGGATCATATTTAGGCAGCCTTTTCCCACCTGTTTGTTGTGGGATCTTGTTTTGTGTATAGTTGCTGGTTAGCACTACATAGCTTCACGTTCGTTTCGTTCCTCTATATTGTTTTTTTGCCGGTTCATGTTAAATTAAAGATGATGAGCCCAAACCACGCTGCACCTTGGTCCAATTCTTACAACAACGTTCATGACAGCATTCTACCACCTCATTCTACCTCAGCATTATACAGCGATATGCCGCCCTTCTGGTTTGTGCTTAGTGGGACTATCATTTGTTTTTCAACAGGACAATGACCCAAAACACACCTCCAGGCTGTGTAAGGGCTATTTGACCAAGAAGGAAAGTGATGGTGCTGCATCAGATGACCTGGCCTCCAAAATCAACCGACCTCAACCCAATTTTGATTGTTTGGGATGAGTTGGACCGCAGAGTGCTCAGCACATGTGGGAACTCCTTCAAGTCTGTTGGAAAAGCGTTCCCTCATGAAGCTGTTTGAGAGAATGCCAAGAGTGTATAAAGCTGTCATCAAGGCCAAGGCTGGCTACTTTGAAGAATAAAATCTAAAATATATTTTGATTTGTTTAACACTATTTTAGTTACTAAATGACTCCATATGTGTTATTTCATAGTGTTGATGTCTTCACTATTATTCTACAATGTAGAAAATAGTCAAAATAAAGAAAAACCCTTGAATGAGAAGGTGTGTCCAAAATTTCGCATTCTGTGTTATTCACACCCTTAATAAAGATGACCTGACTGTATAAATGATGTTATTTTATAATATAACAATTTCTCAGAGATCTTGTCAAACAAGTAATTTAAAAAAGTCTCAAAAAGTTCAAAGTGAAAATATTCTTCTAAATAATGTAGTCAAAAGTTGAGTATTTATTTATTTTTTTAGTATTTATTTGTTTATGCAGTTCAATTTCTGTTGCAGTTCAATACAAATAAATGGCACATTATTTTCATCACATTCCCAGTGGGTCAGAAGTTTACAAACATTCATATTTGGTAGCATTGCCTTTGAATTGCTTAACTTGGGTTAAACATTTTGGGTAGCCTTCCACAAGCTTCCCACAATAAATTTTGGCCCATTCCTCCTTACAGAGCTGGTGTAACTGAGTCAGGTTTGTAGGCCTACTTGCTAGCATACACTTATTCAGTTCTGCCCACACATTTTCTATAGGATTGAGGTCAGGGCTTTGGCCACTCCAATACCTTGACTTTGTTGTCCTTAAGCCATTTTGCCACAACTTTGGAAGTATGCTTGGGGTCATTGTCTGTTTGGAAGACCCATTTGCAACCAACTTTAACTTTCTGACTGATGTCTTGAGATGTTGCTTCAATATATCTATATAATTTTCCTTTCCTCATGATGCCATCTATTTTGTGAAGTGCACCAGTCCCTCCTGCAGCAAAGCACCCCCACAACATGATGCTGCCATCCCTGTGCTTCATGGTTGGAATGGTGTTCTTCGGCTTGCAAGCATACCCCCTTTTCCTCCAAAAATAATCTCTAGGAGACAGAACGCATCTCCATCCTGAGCTGTATGGCGGCTGCGTGGTCCCATGGTGTTTATGCTTGCGTACTATTGTTTGTACAGATGAATGTTGAACGTGGAAATTGCTCCCAAGGATGAACCAGACTTGTGGAGGTCGTGGCTGATTTCTTTTGATTTTCCCATGATGGCAAGCAAAGAGGCACTGAGTTTGAAGTTAGGCCTTGAAATACATCTACAGGTACACCTCCAATTGATTCAAATTATGTCAATTAGCCTAATTAGCCTAGCTTCTAAAGCCATGACATCATTTTCTGGAATTTTCCAAGCTGTTTAAAGGCACAGTCAACTTCGTGTATGTAAACTTCTGACCCACTGGAATTGTGATACAGTGAATTATACGTGAAATAATTTGTCTGTAAGCAATTGTTGGAAAATGACTTGTGTCATGCATAAAGTAGATGTCCTAACCGACTTGCAAAAACTATAGTTTGTTAACAAGAAATGTGTGGAGTGGTTGAAAAACGACTTTTAATGACTCCAACCTAGGTGTATGTAAACTTCCTACTTCAACTGTATGTTTCTAAACACTCCTTAAGTGGATGCTACCATGACTACGGATAATTGTGAATGAATCGAGAATTATAATGAGTGAGAAACATACAGAAGGTCAAAGATCATAGGCCCAAGACCTTACCTCTCACCGTTACCAATGACAGGGGACGTTAGCATGCATTAGAGGATGGTTCTTTGACCCTCTGTGACTTTGTCACTAATCATTATTCACAATTCATTCAGGATAATCTTTAATCACGGTAGCATCCACATTAATGTAGAATTTCGTCATCCTCAGAGCATGTTTTCCAACATATTCAACCTCTCCCTATCCCAGTCTGTTGTCCCGACGTGCTTCGAGATGTCCATCATTGTTCCTGTACCCAAGAAAGCTAAGGTAACTGAACTAAATGGCTATCGCCCCGTAGCACTCACTTCTGTCATCATGAATTGCTTTGAGAGACTAGTTAAGGATTAGCCAACACCCTAGACCCACTACAATTTGCATACCGCCCCAATAGGTCTACGGATGACGAAATCTCCATTGCACTGCACACTGCCCCACCTGGACACTATGTGTGACTGCTGTTCATCAACTACAGCTCAGACTTCAACTAGGGATATATATATATATAACTAGGGTTTTTCAAATACTTGTGAGTATCCATTTGTTTATAGGCCTCCTTTATCACTGAAAAGGCTTCATCGAAAAGGTAACATTGTTACATACAAGGATATACCACGACATTTCAAATGATTAATTTAATAAAACAACACACTTTTCAATGTAGTTTTTATAACATGCACATTGTGCCCCATAAAAAGTCTGGTAGAAGACCGGTAGCCTTCACGTGTGTAGCTTGTTGTTTATGTTGGGCAATCGAAGTGAAACTGGACAATAGGCTCAATGTGTAGCAAGTGGAGTGAGGGTCCACCTTTGCAATGCAATAATGGAAGATGGAATGCACCCTCAACATCCACTGTGATTATTATTATTTGACCCTGCTGGTCACCTATGAATATTTGAACATCTTGGCCATGTTCTGTTATAATCTCCACCCAGCACAGCCAGAAGAGGACTGGCCACCCCACATAGCCTGTTTCCTCTCTAGGTTTCTTCCTAGGTTCTGGCCTTTCTAGGGAGTTTTTCCTAGCCACCGTGCTTCTACACCTGCATTGGTTGCTGTTTGGCGTTTTACAGCACTTTGAGATATCAGCTGATCAGCTTTATAAATACAATTTGATTTGATTTGATAAAATGATGGGAATTGAAAGCTAAATGAGAAGGAGTAGGCTACAACGAGCAACCAAAAGGTAGGCTGCTGTTTCAGCTGAAAGGGGTTGGTATGTGGCCTCAATTAGCCTAGCGAGCTATAGCTGGCTAGGTTAGGCAAAAACACCTCCGCCCCGCTGATCCTCAACATGGGGGCCCCACAGGGGTGCATGCTCAGCCCCCTCCTCTGCTCCCTGTTCACCCATGACTGTGTGGCCACGTACGTCTCCAACTCAGTCATCAAGTTTGCTTGATGTGGTCGGCCTGATTACCAACAACGATGAGAGAGCCTACAGGGAGGAGGTGAGGGCCCTGGTGGAATTTCTTCTATCGTCAACATCAACAAAAAAGAATGAGCTGATCGTGGACTACAGGAGACAGCAGATAGAGACTCGCCCGTCCACATCAATGGGGCCCCAGTGGAGAGGGTCAAAAGTCTGACTAGAACTCCCCCCTCCCCTCTTCTCCAGCATCAACATTTTGGTGTAGCACCCAGGATGAATGGGACAAAGGATCCAGATTAGGGAGGAAGTAGAATTTTCTAGTCGAATTTCTGGTGACCGTCGATCAAATATCCCAAAGTGATTTTCCGCTGTAGGGAATAATTATACTATGAAGTTAGCTAGTAGCTAGAAACAGGGTAAACGTGTCTTTCAGTGCCTTCTTGTATAATGTGAGGTTAATTATAGTGATTGTCTTTCTCCTAGATTACTCCCTGTACTCTCTGTTTTCCCTGGTTTTGATAGATGGCTTAGTGAGTCATCCAACGAATAATCTTCTGATACGAGGGAACTACTCTGGTATTTGAGAAGGAAAGCAGAACTCCCCGGTGGACAAAAGTGGTTGTCATGACGTCATTACGACTGTCTTTAATGACACGTCGCCATCTTGCTAGGTAGTTTTATCTATTTTCAGTTTTTTTTAAATTGTGGTGTTATTTTCAAGCTTATTTATTTATTTTAGCAGCAAATGGCCTGTGCTGTGTGTCTTAGTCATCTTGAATGATTATGTGTAACAGTGGTTGTTTCTCCTGGGTCCTGTAGGCCTAAGGTGTATCCCAAATGGCATGCTATTCCCTATGTAGTGCACACCCATGAGGCTCTGATCAAAAGTAATGCAGTATATAGGGGATAGAATGCCGTTTGGGACAGCCCTATAACCAACCAGCCACCTACAGGTATGATTCATTATTTTCTAACTGTTGGAAATTAATTCGGTCTGCCCTGGTCTCATTTTTTATTTTTTTGAGTCAGTTTTACACTCATTAACAATTCCTAACAAATAAATCATTGTACCAGAATGTATTTTCTAAGAAGGAAAGGTATGTAATGCAAGCTAACATCGGTACTGTAGCTAAATCATCAACCTATGACAGTTCAACTGAGCTCCACTGTCGTTTACAGTAGAGTGCTTACATGATCCAAATAGCTTGTAGTATTTAAAAAGCTCACCCTCATTGATGACTGACTTGAAGGTTGTGTAAGCAGAGATGGGAGACTACCATGTGTGTGGCCTCCTGCAGGCTGTTATGCATTACTCTTGGCTGGGTGGGGACAGGGATGGAGCTGGGGGTAGGGACTGGGGACTGGGTGGGGACAGGGATGGAGCATGGGATAGGGACTGGGTGGGGACAGGGATGGAGCAGGGGGTAGGGACTGGGTGGAGACAGGGATGGAGCAGGGGTTAGGGACTGGATGGGGACAGGGATGGAGCAGGGGGTAGGGACTGGATGGGGACAGGGATAGAGCAGGGGGTAGGGACTGGGTGGGGACAGGGATGGAGCATGGGGTAGGGAGTGGATGGGGACAGGGATAGAGCATGGGGTAGGGACTGGGGACTGGGTGGGGACAGGGATGGAGCAGGGGGTGGGGACTGGGTGTGGACAGGGATGGAGCAGGGGGTAGGGACTGGGGCCTGGGTGGGGAATGGGGGTAGGGACTGGGGACTGGATGGGGACAGGGTGTAGGGACTGGGGACTGAATGGGGACAGGGATGGAGCAGGGGGTGGGGACTGGGGACTGGGTGGGGACAGTGATGGAGCAGGGGGTAGGGACTGGTGACTGGATGGAGCAGGGGGTGGGGACAGGTATGGAGCAAGGGGTAGGGACTGGGGACTGGATGGGGACAGGGATGGAGCAGGGGATAGGAACTGGGGATTGGATGGGGACAGGGATGGAGCAGGGGGTGGGGACTCGGTGGGGACAGGGATGGAGCAGGGGGTAGGGACTGTGTGGGGACAGGGATGGAGCAGGGGGTAGGGACTGGGTGGGGACAGGGATGGAGCAAGGGGTAGGGACTGGGGACTGGATGTGGACAAGAATGGAGCAGGGGGTGGGTACTGGGCCTGGATGGGGCAGGGATGGAGCAGGGGGTAGGGACTGGGGACTGGGATGGAGCAGGGGGTAGGGACTGGGGACTGGATGGGGACAGGGATGGAGCAGGGTGTGGGGACTGGGGCCTGGATGGGGACAGGGATGGAGCAGGGGGTGGGGACTGGGGCCTGGATGGGGACAGGGATGGAGCAAGGGGTAGGGCCTGGATGGGGACAGGGATGGGGCAGGGTGAGATCAGGACTGGATGGAGACAGAGATGGGGATGGGGACTGGATGGAGACTTAGATGGGGATGGGGCGGGTTGAGATCAGGCCTGGATGGAGACAGAGATAGGGCAGGGGATGGGGACTGGATGGGTACTGGGATGGGGACCGGGATGGGGAAGGGGATGGGGACTGGATGTCAGGGTAAGAGCTATTGGCTATAGGGAGAGTGGGATGAGTGGGGGAGAGAGAAAAAGAGAGAGGAAGATGAGTGGGTGAAGGGGGACTGAGGGAGGGAGAGAGAGATATAGAGAGGGATATGAGTGGGTGAAGGGGGACTGAGACCTCTGTTCTCTCCTTTCGTTCTCTCATTTGGCATTTGTAAGGACTGTCTAGTTCTCTGGAAATATAGCTCTCAAGTTAATTATAGGCCAGCTTTGAGATAGACACAGTATTTACATGAATCTATAACTATAATGACTAAAGGTGAAGAGTTGACAGACATTGGGTCTGTCAACTGTAACACACAGCGAATTGTTAATAATTACTGTTATAGAGGGTGGTTGGAAACATTAGCACTGAAGATCAAGACCAAGTGACCAGACTGAAGTGATGAGAGAGTTCAGGCTGCCATCCAGCCTGAGGCTAGATAACAGTTGAAGACACTGCTCAGTCTGGTCATATCTTTCTGTGGCAGAGGCAGTGGAGCATTTTTAGATTCGCTGCTTGAATCCAATCAGGGTGTGAGTGTGAAGGAGCTACTTCAGAATGTTGTGTGTGTTTGAGAGAGAGAGAGAGCGAGAGAGAGAGAGAGAGAGAGAGAGAGAGGCGTGTATGTCACTTGAAGACAGACATAAATCTGTGAAGAGAGAGAATAAATCTGCTCCAGTCCATGGGAGGAGAAGATACTGGATGATGTGGTGCATCCACAGCAGCAGGACTACTGCCAGGTGAATGGTATGGTCAGAGAGAGAGACAGAGACAGAGACAGAGACAGAGAGGGAGAGATCTATAGACAGAGACAGAGAGAGAGAGATCTATAGACAGAGACAGAGAGAGAGAGAGAGAGAGAGAGACAGCGAGACAGAGAGAGACAGATATAGAGAGAGGGAGAGATCTATAGAGAGAGAGAGAGAGAGAGACAGAGAGACAGAGACAGAGAGAGACACATATAGAGAGAGAGAGAGAGAGGGAGAGGTGTGGGTGTCTGGAACTGCACAGCACAGCAATACTGTCTATCTGAACATCAAATGGACCTCTGCTGTATGGTACAGCAAACCCTGCTTCAATTCCTGGATAAAGCTGGATGGTCTGAGTCTAGGAGCACAGTGACTGGGATCCTACTGAATCCTGCAGTGTGCTCTGTAGACAAACTCTGCCAAATACAACTGAAATAGTCTGAGAACACAGTGACTGGGACACAGCTGTACTGGCTACTGATTCCTTTGGATGCTCTGAGAACACAGTAGTCACTGTACTGTAGCCATGCTGTGTGGTCTAAGGAGAGATGTGAAGAACAGTTTTGGTAAGCCTGTTAGTCATTGTATTGTGTGGTATGTGGGTGTTATAGTGAGTTATAGTAGTCATTGTGTGTTATGTGGGTGTTACAATGAGTTATAGTAGTCATTGTGTGTTATGTGGGTGTTACAGTGAGTTATAGTAGTCATTGTGTGTTATGTGGGTGTTACAGTGAGTTATAGTAGTCATTGTGTGTTATATGGGTGTTACAGTGAGTTATAGTAGTCATTGTGTGTTATATGGGTGTTATAGTGAGTTATAGTAGTCATTGTGTGTTATGTGGGTGTTACAGTGAGTTATAGTAGTCATTGTGTGTTATGTGGGTGTTACAGTGAGTTACAGTAGTCATTGTGTGTTATGTGGGTGTTATAGTAGTCATTGTGTGTTATATGGGTGTTATAGTAGTCATTGTGTGTTATGTGGGTGTTATAGTAGTCATTGTGTGTTATGTGGGTGTTATAGTAGTCATTGTGTGTTATATGGGTGTTATAGTAGTCATTGTGTGTTATATGGGTGTTATAGTAGTCATTGTGTGTTATATGGGTGTTACAGTGAGTTATAGTAGTCATTGTGTGTTATGTGGGTGTTACAGTAGTCATTGTGTGTTATGTGGGTGTTATAGTAGTCATTGTGTGTTATGTGTGTGTTATAGTAGTCATTGTGTGTTATGTGGGTGTTATAGTAGTCATTGTGTGTTATATGGGTGTTATAGTAGTCATTGTGTGTTATATGGGTGTTATAGTAGTCATTGTGTGTTATATGGGTGTTACAGTGAGTTATAGTAGTCATTGTTTTTTGTTATGTGGGTGTTACAGTGAGTTATAGTAGTCATTGTGTGTTATGTGGGTGTTACAGTGAGTTATAGTAGTCATTGTGTGTTATGTGGGTGTTACAGTAGTCATTGTGTGTTATGTGGGTGTTATAGTAGTCATTGTGTGTTATGTGGGTGTTATAGTAGTCATTGTGTGTTATATGGGTGTTATAGTAGTCATTGTGTGTTATAGTAGTCATTGTGTGTTATATGGGTGTTACAGTGAGTTATAGTAGTCATTGTGTGTTATGTGGGTGTTACAGTGAGTTATAGTAGTCATTGTGTGTTATGTGGGTGTTACAGTGAGTTATAGTAGTCATTGTGTGTTATGTGGGTGTTACAGTGAGTTATAGTAGTCATTGTGTGTTATGTGGGTGTTACAGTAGTCATTGTGTGTTATGTGGGTGTTATAGTAGTCATTGTGTGTTATGTGTGTGTTATAGTAGTCATTGTGTGTTATGTGGGTGTTATAGTAGTCATTGTGTGTTATATGGGTGTTATAGTAGTCATTGTGTGTTATATGGGTGTTACAGTGAGTTATAGTAGTCATTGTGTGTTATATGGGTGTTACAGTGAGTTATAGTAGTCATTGTTTTTTGTCTGTATCTTCTCTGTGTGTTTCCATGAAGATTGTGTGGGAACTGTTTGTAAACAGCAGTGGAGTGATCTAGGATACATTCATGTCTCACTTACAACATTTTACGCATTGTCAGGGTTGTTTTTGGACTGTACTTGTGCTTTGGGTAAACATGGCAATTCCTGAACATGGTGATTCCAAAACCGGCTGATTCCTAAGAATTGTGATTCCTAAACATTGCGATTCCTAAGTATGGTGATTCCTGGACACGATGATTCCTAAACATGGTGATTCCTAAACATGGTGATTCCTAAACATGATGATTCCTAAACATGGCGATGTTTAAACATGGTGATTCCTAAACATGGTGATTCCTAAACATGATGATTCCTAAACATGGCGATGTTTAAACATGGTGATTCCTAAACATGGTGATTCCTAAACATGATGATTCCTAAACATGGCGATGTTTAAACACGGTGATTCCTTATACAATCTAAGTTAAAAAAAAAATAATCCCACCACTGATTTTCCTGGTTAGTTTGAAACAGTACAATTAAATGCATTTTTCAATCTCATTATTTTATCCATTATAAAGTTGGATTGAAATCAACCTGACATGGTCCTGCAGTCAGACCATGTGTAACATGGTAGCTCATGTGGAAGTAGCTGTAGGGATACTTACAAATGTGTTTTACCAATCATCTCCCACGTTCCATATTATCTGATGTGACTGTCTGCCCATACATTACCACAATCATCCATTTGGTCATCACAAAACTCAAATTGCCTGGCTGTGTTGTTCCTCCAGGGATGTGTCCTAAACGGCACCCTATTCCCTATTCTAGTGCACCACTTTAGAACTAGGACCCATAGGGGTCTTGTCAAAAGTAGTGCACTATATATGATACTAGGGTATCATGTGGAACGCAGCCCAGGAGCTGTTTAACAGCATGCTAGACTAGGTTCTGTATCACAGCATGGTTGGGTTAGGAGCAGAGGCAGCAGTCATGCTTCGCTACCCTGGGAAATGTTCTCCCAGGGGGGTTGAGATGTGGAGATGGGGGGTGAGAGTAAGGGAGAGGGGGTGAGGAGGGGAGGGGAGATATGGGGAGAGAGTAGGGCAGAGGGGGTGAGGAGGGGAGAGGAGGAAAGGGAGAGGGGAAAGGAGTGTAGATGGGGAGAGAGGAGGGGCGATTAGGAGATGGGGAGAGAGAGTAGAGATTAGGAGAGGTGGAGCAGAGAGGGGGAGAGAAGAGGAGAGGGGGAAGGGAGAGGAAGGAGAGGAGGGAATAAGGGGGACAGAGGGAGATAGGAGAGCTGAGGAAAGGGGGAGAGGTGGAGAGAGGGAGTGAGATACAGATAGTTAGGGAGAGGGGTGATATGGGGAGAGGAGGAGAGAGGGGGTGAGATACAGATAGTTAGGGAGAGGGGTGAGATGGGTAGAGGAGGAGAGAGGGGGTGAGATACAGATAGTTAGGGAGAGGGGTGAGATGGGGAGAGGAGAGGCAGAGGGGAGAGGAGTGAAGATAGAGAGGAGAGGTGAGTGGGAAGAGGAGAGGGGATAGAAGAGGAGAGGTGGTGAAATAAGGAGAGGGGGGAGAGGGATGGGGAAGAATGAGAGATGGGGTGAGATTGCGAGAGGTGGAGAGCGGAGGGGAGAGATGAGGAGAGAAGGGGTGAGGAGAGCGGGGAAAGATGAGAATAGGTGAGATGTGGAGAATAGTTGAGATGTGGAGAATAGGAACAGATGTGTAGAAGAGGTGAGATGTGGAGAAGAGGTTAGATGAGGATGTGAGATGTGGAGAAGAGGTTAGATGAGGAGGTTAGATGTGGAGAAGAGGTGAGATGTGGAGAATAGGAACAGATGTGTAGAAGAGGTGAGATGTGGAGAAGGGTTAGATGAGGAGGTGAGATGTGGAGAAGAGGTTAGATGAGGAGGTTAGATGTGGAGAAGAGGTGAGATGTGGAGAATAGGAACAGATGTGTAGAAGAGGTGAGATGTGGAGGTGAGATGTGGAGAAGAGGTGAGATGAGGAGGTGGGATGTGGAGAAGAGGTGAGATGTGGAGAAGAGGTGAGATGTGGTGAAGAGGTGAGATGGGGAGGTGAGATGTGGAGAAGAGGTGAGATGAGGAGGTGAGATGTGGAGAATTGGAACAGAGTAGAAGAGGTGAGATGTGGAGAATAGGTGAGATGAAGAGGTGAGATGTGGAGAATAGGAACAGATGTGTAGAAGAGGTGAGATGTGGAGAAGAGGTGAGATGTGGAGAAGAGGTGAGATGAAGAGGTGAGATGTAGAGAATAGGAACAGATGTGTAGAAGAGGTGAGATGTGTAGAAGAGGTGAGATGTGGAGAAGAGGTGAGATGTGGAGAATAGGTGAGATGAGGAGAAGAGGTGAGATGAGGAGAAGAGGTGAGATGTGTAGAAGAGGTGAGATGTGGAGAAGATGTGAGATGTGGAGAAGAGGTGAGATGTGGAGAATTGGAACAGAGTAGAAGAGGTGAGATGTGGAGAATAGGTGAGATGTGTGGAATAGGTGAGATGTGTGGAATAGGTGAGATGTGGAGAAGAGATGAGATGTGGAGAAGAGGTGAGATGAGGAGGTGAGATGTGGAGAATTGGAACAGAGTAGAGGAGGTGAGATGTGTAGAAGAGGTGAGATGTGGAGAAGAGGTGAGATGTGTAGAAGAGGTGAGATGAGGAGGTGAGATGTGTAGAAGAGGTGAGATGTGGAGAATAGGTGAGATGAGGAGAAGAGGTGAGATGTGGAGAATAGGTGAGATGTGGAGAATAGGTGAGATGTGTAGAAGAGGTGAGATGAGGAGGTGAGATGTGGAGAATTGGAACAGAGTAGAGGAGGTGAGATGTGTAGAAGAGGTGAGATGTGGAGAAGAGGTGAGATGTGTAGAAGAGGTGAGATGAGGAGGTGAGATGTGTAGAAGAGGTGAGCTGTGGAGAATAGGTGAGATGAGGAGAAGAGGTGAGATGTGGAGAATAGGTGAGATGTGGAGAATAGGTGAGGTGTGTAGAAGAGGTGAGATGAGGAGGTGAGATGTGGAGAATTGGAACAGAGTAGAGGAGGTGAGATGTGTAGAAGAGGTGAGATGCGGAGAAGAGGTGAGATGTGTCGAAGAGGTGAGATGTGGAGAATAGGTGAGGTGTGGAGAATAGGTGAGGTGTGGAGAATAGGTGAGATGTGTAGAAGAGGTGAGATGTGTAGAAGAGGTGAGATGTGGAGAATAGGAACAGAGTAGAGGAGGTGTGATGTGGAGAATTGTTGAGATGTGTAGAAGAGGTGAGATGTGTTTAAGAGGTGAGATGTGGAGAAGAGGTGAGATGTGTTTAAGAGGTGAGATGTGGAGAAGAGGTGAGATGTGTAGAAGAGGTGAGATGTGGAGAAGAGGTGAGATGTGGAGAAGAGGAACAGAGTAGAAGAGGTGAGATGTGTTTAAGAGGTGAGATGTGGAGAAGAGGTGAGATGTGGAGAAGAGGTGAGATGTGGAGAAGAGGTGAGATGTGGAGAAGAGGTGAGATGTGGAGAAGAGGTGAGATGTGGAGAAGAGGTGAGATCTGTAGAATAGGAACAGAGTAGAGGAGGTGAGATGTGGGGGTACAGGAGAGGGGTTACCAATCCCCAATAAAGGGGCGTAGACTTCGGGAAACCAACTTCAGCTTGCTTCAAGAAGAAAATGTGTCACAACTCTTCTGAACTGTTTCGGCTGGGATGCATGAGGACGCCTTTAGGGCCAGACTCCGCCTCTCTGTGTGTATGACCAATCACTGACCCCTACATCTTAGTGGTTTCCTAGCGGTAGGTGGAGACAGAGAGAGACAGGTTTAGGGGCAGAGGGCCTTCCTCTGTTATTCTCTGTGTCTATGACCAATCGAGACATATATATAACTCAATACAGCCCAGGCATCAACTTTACAAGTAGGACAAGCAGTCATTAAAGTAATTACAGCTTTTATCCCCCAGATACTTGTTTCTACCATGTTATTCTAGAGTGGTAAAAACAGGAGTAGACAACGTGTCATTATAACGTCTTTCTTCTCATCATAATATACATAATAAGGACATTTTCACCAGTAAATTGCAGTGGCCGTGTGATAACTGATTGGGGGGGGGGGGGGGATACATGTCATTGTGCGATTGCAATAGCTATCCTTGTTGTGGATTCACATCATATAAGAGATGAATAGAAATGCTTTTGGAGGAGGAAATCCTAAAGAATTAGACAAATATTGTTTTTAAACAATCATGCCTCTCTGAAAATAGAGATTAATTTCATACCACCGTGTTGTCCTGTGTTGGTCTGTCAGGGAAATGCAGTCATCATCAGTAAATGTGGTTAAGTAGGTTGTTTGCCACAAAGGGAAATGTTTCTTAGGAAATTGCAATGAGAAGAATCATGGGGATTATTGTTAAACCTCATTGATAGCACCTGTGTAGGACTCAATCAATGCTTAGTTGAAAAGGAACAACTTCAGATTGGTTTTTACAAACATTACTCAGCCAATCAAACTGAATGGGTTGTTATTGGTGTTCAAGTCTTTAACCACGGCCGATGTAAAAAAATACCTTTTTAAAATGCATTTGATTGATTAAACCGTCTTGGTTCATGTTGAGACTAAGGTTCACATCTGTTTGAGTTTAACAGTATGCCCGTTGGGCTCCAAACAACTTCCAATGCCTAATACAGAGTCCTCAAACCCCTGGTGAGTCCTCAACCCCTGGTCCGTGGACCGGCAATGGTCCCTGGGTTGCTCCTGACTGACCCATGAAGAATTTAGCTATTGCCAACATGGATTCAGTCAGTTCTAGACTGCTAGTCTTGATATGCTGTTGTGGCCAAAAATTTTGAGAATGACACAAATATTAATTTTCACAAAGTCTGCTTTGGACAAGGCTGGAGATCACTCTGTCATGCTGATTGAGTTCGAATAACAGACTGGAAGCTTCAAAAGGAGGGTGGTGCTTGGAACCATTTTTCTTCCTCTGTCAACCATGGTTACCTGCAAGGAAACATGTGCCGTCATCATTGCTCTGCACAAAAAGGGCTTCACAGGCAAGGCTATTGCTGCCAGTAAGATTGCACCTAAATCAACCATTTATCGGATCATCAAGAACTTCAAGGAGTTGTTGTGAAGAAGGCTTCAGGGCGCCCAAGAAAGTTGATTCAGCTGCGGGATCGGGGCACCACCAGTACAGAGCTTGCTCAGGAATGGCAGGTGTGAGAGCATCTGTACGCAGAGTGAGGCGAAGACTTTTGGAGGATTGCCTGGTGTCCAGAAGGGCAGCAAAGAAGCCACTTTTCTCCAGGAAAAACATCAGGGACAGACTGATATTCTGCAAAATGTACAGGGATTGGACTGCTGAGGACTGGGGTAAAGTCATTTTCTCTGATAAATCCCCTTTCCGATTGTTTGGGGCATCCAGAAAAAAGCTTGTCCGGAGAAGACAAGGTGAGCGCTACCATCAGTCCTGTGTCATGCCAACAGTAAAGCATCCTGAGACCATTCATGTGTATGGTTGCTTCTCAGCCAAGGGAGTGGGCTCATTCACAATTTTGCCTAAGAACACAGCCATGAATGAGGAATGGAACCAACACACCTTCTGAGAGCAACTTCTTCCAACCATCCAGGAACAGTTTGGTGACGAACAATGCCTTTTCCAGCATGATGGAGCACCTTGCAATAAGGCAAAAGTGATAACTAAGTGGCTTGGGGAACAAAACATTGATATTTTGGGTCCATGGCCAGGAAACTCCCCAGACTTTAATCCCATTGAGAACTTGTGGTCAATCCTCAAGAGGTGGGTGGACAAACAAAAATCCACAGATTCTGACAAACTCCAAGCATTGATTATGCAAGAATGGGCTCCCATCAGTCCGGATGTGGCCCAGAAGTTAATTGACAGCATGCCAGGGTTGATGCAGAGGTCTTGTTGATCTCATGCCATAGGTAGACAGTTCACATAGTTTATTGATCTCATGCCATAGGTAGACAGTTCACATAGTTTGTTGATCTCATGCCATAGGTAGACAGTTCACATAGTTTGTTGATCTCATGCCATAGGTAGACAGTTCACATAGTTTGTTGATCTCATGCCATAGGTAGACAGTTCACATAGTTTGTTGATCTCATGCCATAGGTAGACAGTTCACATAGTTTGTTGATCTCATGCCATAGGTAGACAGTTCACATAGTTTGTTGATCTCATGCTATAGGTAGACAGTTCACATAGTTTGTTGATCTCATGCCATAGGTAGACAGTTCACATAGTTTGTTGATCTCTTGCCATAGGTAGACAGTTCCCATAGTTTGTTGATCTCATGCCATAGGTAGACAGTTCACGGTCCACTGGCGTGTGAAGTGTCATGTGTCATGGTGTCATGGCCACGAACCATGACACTTAAGAGGAAATCATGCGAAGTGGAGAATGCACTCTAGGCAGACCTTTAATAGCCTACTCACAGTAACTTGTGGCCTGGAGCCTAGAGCACTTAAACCTTAACCTGTAAGACATTTACCCCTAACCTGCTCCATGGGTGCTGATTTATGACTGAACATAGTGCTGTGCTGCTTCCAGGTCTGGTATGTCAGTCTGGCGTCCTGTGAGTTGGATAATGTGACGGCACAAAAAAATACTAATTTCCGTTGAACTAGGGAGTGGGCAATAAACTTGCTTTATTGTATTGTACTAAAGACTCTACTCTTTATTTACACAGTAGGCATACAGTATATGAATTCAGTATTCCACTGGCTCAATAACGGCTTGACTGCTTATATGGAGTAGAATGACACAACACTAAAATTGCTGGGCCTCGGGGGAACCCCCCCCCACCCCCACCCACCTCCCCCCTTCAAGCAATCATTCTGACTGCAACATTTTAACAGTGTAATTAATACATTTCATATACGCTATCGCAAAAATAATATTTTGTTTGTGTTTATGATGGTCTTAGGTAATATTACACAATAGCTGTAACGGTTTTCTTGAGGTGAAGGAGAGGCGGACCAAAACGCAGCGTGGTGATTATTCATGTTTCTTTAATAAAGAAACTATACATGAATAAACTAACAAAACAACAAACGTGAGAAAACCTAAAACAGTCCTATCTGGTGCAGAAACAGGAACAATCACCCACAAACACACAGTGCAACCCAGGCTACCTAAGTATGATTCTCAATGAGAGACAACTAATGACACCTGCCTCTAGAAATACCCAAAACATAGAAAAACAAACATAGACTGCCCACCCCAACTCACGCCCTGACCATACTAACGACAAAACAAAGGAAATAAAGGTCAGAACGTGACAATAGCATTTTCATTAGTTTATGTTACTGCTGTTATTAAACAAAAGTAAAGATTAAAAACACCAAACGTGTTGAATACATTTTATAGGTGGTGTGTATGTGCTACAGCTATAAAACAGAACGCTTTTATTACATCAGTTGTTATATGTGTGAAATTATACTGAACAAAAAATATGAACGCAACATGCAACACTTTCAAAGATTTTACTGAGTTGCAGTTCATAATAAGGAAATCAGTCAATTGAAATAAATTAATTAGGCCATAATCTATAGATTTTACATGACTGGGTAGGGGCGGAGCCATGGGTGGGCTTGGAAGGGCAGGGGCACACCCACTTGGCAGCCAGGACAACGCACTGGGGAGCCAGGCCCAGCCAATCAGAATTGTTTTTTCCCCCACAAATGGGCTTTATTACAGACATAAATACTCCCCCCCCCCCCTCCCCATGGTAGTACCAGTTTATTTTTAGCCAATAGAATATCTCCATGGGAAACGTAGTACCAGTTTATCTGAGCCAATAGAATAGCTCCATGGGAAACGTAGTACCAGTTTATCTGAGCCAATAGAATAGCTCCATGGGAAACGTAGTACCAGTTTTTCTGAGCCAATAGAATAGCTCCATGGGAAACGTAGTACCAGTTTATCTGAGCCAATAGAATAGCTCCATGGGAAACGTAGTACCAGTTTTTCTGAGCCAATAGAATATCTCCATGGGAAACATTGTACCAGTTTATCTGAGCCAATAGAATAGCTCCATGGAAAACGTAGTACCAGTTTATCTGAGCCAATAGAATATCTCCATGGGAAACGTAGTACCAGTTTATCTGAGCCAATAGAATAGCTCCATGGGAAACGTAGTACCAGTTTATCTGAGCCAATAGAATAACTCCATGGGAAACATAGTACCAGTTTATCTGAGCCAATAGAATAGCTCCATGGGAAACGTAGTACCAGTTTATCTGAGCCAATAGAATATCTCCATTGGAAACCAAATACCAGTTCAGAGTGGGTTCATCCTCCACCTGTGTTACATCTTGTTGGCAGGTTGAGACGGCTGCTGTGTAAACAAACCATGAAACATGGTGGCACCCCCAGGCGCCCCCTGGCATCAGGAATGGTTTACCCCGTCCTGTGGAGCCCCAGGCACCCCCTGGCATCAGGAATGATTTACCCCGTCCTGTGGAGCCTCAGTCACCCCCAGAACCCCCTGGCATCAGGAATGGTTTACCCTGTCCTGTGGAGCCCCAGGCACCCCCTGGCATCAGGAATGATTTACCCCGTCCTGTGGAGCCCCAGGCACCCCCAGGCACCCCCTGGCATCAGGAATGATTTACCCCGTCCTGTGGAGCCCCAGGCACCCCCTGGCATCAGGAATGGTTTACCCCGTCCTGTGGAGCCCCAGGCACCCCCAGGCATCAGGAATGATTTACCCCGTCCTGTGGAGCCCCAGGCACCCCCTGGCATCAGGAATGATTTACCCCGTCCTATGGAGCCCCAGGCACCCCCAGGCGCCCCCTGGCATCAGGAATGATTTACCCCGTCCTGTGCAGCCCCAGGCACCCCCAGGCATCAGGAATGGTTTACCCCATCCTGTGGAGCCCCAGGCACACCCTGGCATCAGGAATGATTTACCCCGTCCTGTGAAGCCCCAGGCACCTGGAACGTTAATCCAGATCTGGAGCAACGAAGACAGACAGACCAGGGTGTAGCAAGAGGTTATTAACACAGGAATTTGCTCTGCGCTTAAATTGTATATTGAATGGCTATGAAGGTTTCTGAAATATGTGTTACTGTGTTTAACTAAGCAGTAATACCAGGGACCTACATTAAACCCCTCCTTTTTACTTCTACAATCCTCATATGGCCATTATATCCTCAAGAGAGAGGCTGAACAGAGTGTGGCGTGCAGAAAATGACTACAATGATAAATTGCTGGTGTAGCTGTTGTATAAACACTGTTCCTCAGCGAGTTCCTCAGTGAATGAAGCAGTAACATATCTCTCTCTCACACACACACACGCACACGCACGCACGCACACACGCACACACGCACGCACGCACGCACGCACACACGCACGCACGCACGCACGCACGCACACACACACACACACACACACACACACACACACACACACACACACGCACACACACACACAGAGCTGCTATGATACAGACAGTAATCCGTGGTGACACTGCTGTGAAGGGGGGGAAAAAAACGTCCAGCCAACCTTTTGTCACTTCCAACATACCGTGTCGAGCGTGGCTTTGATAAAAACAAAATAAAAGAAAGCAGGAGTTCACACCCACTCACATGCCTCGGTCTCATATCCCTCTCTCCATCTACCCTCCCTCCCTCTCATCCTTCAATCTCACCAGAGGACAGCATCAATTTAGAGATACGTGATGTTGTGGAACAAGAACGCCCACAACAAGAGTATCTGTCTTTAGCTCAGTGTGCTAACACAGTCAGCGGGACTGTGATGGTTGCTAGGAGAGTAAGAACACATGATGTTAATTTCAAATAATACTATATATAATATATATATATATATATAATATAATGCCACACAATTAGTTTCCCTCATTTTACATACCCATAGGCTTCATAGTGGACGTATGGTAGCCTAGTGGTAGCCCTGAATGGTATGTAATGGTATGGTAGCCCTGAACAAGGCAGTTAACCCACTGTTCCTAGGCCGTCATTGAAAATAAGAATTTGTTCTTAACTGAGTTGCCTAGTTCAATAAAGGTACAATTAAATTAAATTAAATGGTACTGTTGTTATGTATGGTAGTGTTGTTATGTATGGTAGTGTTGTTATGTATGGTAGTGTTATGTATGGTAGTGTTGTTACGTATGGTAGTGTTGTTATGTATGGTGTTGTTACGTATGGTACTGTTGTTATGTATGGTAGTGTTGTTACGTATGGTAGTGTTGTTATGTATTGTAGTGTTATGTATGGTAGTGTTGTTATGTATGGTAGTGTTGTTACGTATGGTAGTGTTGTTATGTATGGTAGTGTTGTTATGTATGGTAGTGTTGTTATGTATGGTGGTGTTGTTATGTATGGTAGTGTTGTTATGTATTGTAGTGTTGTTATGTATGGTAGTGTTGTTATGTATGATAGTGTTGTTATGTATGGTAGTGTTGTTACGTATGGTAGTGTTGTTATGTATGGTAGTGTTGTTATGTATGATAGTGTTGTTATGTATGGTAGTGTTGTTACGTATGGTAGTGTTGTTACGTATGGTAGTGTTGTTATGTATGGTGCTGTTGTTGCATATGGTAGTGTTGTTATGTATGGTAGTGTTGTTATGTATGGTACTGTTGTTATGTATGGTAGTGTTGTTATGTATGGTAGTGTTGTTATGTATGGTAGTGTTGTTATGTATGGTAGTGTTGTTATGTATGGTAGTGTTATGTATGGTAGTGTTGTTATGTATGGTAGTGTTATGTGTGCTAGTGTTGTTATGTATGGTAGTGTTATGTGTGCTAGTGTTGTTATGTATGGTAGTGTTATGTGTGCTAGTGTTGTTATGTATGGTAGTGTTGTTATGTATGGTAGTGTTGTTATGTATGGTAGTGTTGTTATGTATTGTAGTGTTATGTATGGTAGTGGTGTTATGTATGGTAGTGTTGTTATGTATGGTGGTGTTGTTATGTATGGTGCTGTTGTTGCATATGGTAGTGTTGTTACATATGGTAGTGTTGTTATGTGTGCTAGTGTTGTTATGTATGGTAGTGTTATGTATGGTAGTGTTGTTACGTATGGTAGTGTTGTTATGTATGGTAGTGTTGTTATGTATGGTAGTGTTGTTATGTATTGTAGTGTTATGTATGGTAGTGGTGTTATGTATGGTAGTGTTGTTATGTATGGTGGTGTTGTTATGTATGGTGCTGTTGTTACGTATGGTAGTGTTGTTATGTATGGTGCTGTTGTTGCATATGGTAGTGTTGTTATGTATGGTACTGTTGTTACGTATGGTAGTGTTGTTACGTATGGTAGTGTTGTTATGTATGGTACTGTTGTTATGTATGGTACTGTTGTTACATATGGTAGTGCTGTTATGTATGGTACTGTTGTTACGTATGGTAGTGTTGTTATGTATGGTAGTGTTGTTATGTATGGTAGTGTTGTTATGTATTGTAGTGTTGTTATGTATGGTAGTGTTGTTTTGTATGGTAGTGTTGTTATGTATGGTAGTGTTGTTATGTATGGTAGTGTTGTTACGTGTTGTTATGTATGGTAGTGTTGTTATGTATGGTAGTGTTGTTATGTATGGTAGTGTTGTTATGTATGGTAGTGTTGTTATGTAGGGTAGTGTTGTTATGTATGGTAGTGTTGTTATGTATTGTAGTGTTGTTATGTATGGTAGTGTTGTAATGTATGGTAGTGTTGTTATGTATGGTAGTGTTGTTATGTATGGTAGTGTTGTTATGTGTTGTTATGTATGGTAGTGTTGTTATGTATGGTAGTGTTGTTATGTGTTGTTATGTATGGTAGTGTTGTTATGTATGGTAGTGTTGTTATGTATGGTAGTGTTGTTATGTATGGTAGTGTTGTTATGTATGGTAGTGTTGTTATGTATGGTAGTGTTGTTATGTATGGTAGTGTTGTTATGTATGGTAGTGTTGTTATGTATGGTAGTGTTGTTATGTATTGTAGTGTTATGTATGGTAGTGTTGTTATGTATGGTAGTGTTGTTATGTATGGTAGTGTTATGTATGGTAGTGTTGTTATGTATGGTAGTGTTGTTATGTGTGCTAGTGTTGTTATTTATGGTAGTGTTATGTATGGTAGTGTTGTTACATATGGTAGTGTTGTTATGTATGGTACTGTTGTTATGTATGGTACTGTTGTTACATATGGTAGTGTTGTTATGTATGGTACTGTTGTTACGTATGGTAGTGTTGTTATGTATGGTAGTGTTGTTATGTATGGTAGTGTTGTTATGTATGGTAGTGTTGTTATGTATGGTAGTGTTATGTATGGTAGTGTTGTTATGTATGGTAGTGTTGTTATGTATGGTAGTGTTGTTATGTATGGTAGTGTTGTTATGTATGGTAGTGTTATGTATGGTAGTGTTGTTATGTATGGTAGTGTTATGTATGATAGTGTTGTTACGTATGGTAGTGTTGTTATGTATGGTAGTGTTGTTATGTATGGTAGTGTTATGTATGGTAGTGTTGTTATGTATGGTAGTGTTATGTATGGTGGTGTTGTTACGTATGGTAGGTAGAGCTGCAATGTATCATCAGGCCAGTCTCTGTGGGTAGAGGTAGTGGTAGAGGTAGTGGTAGAGGTAGTGGTAGAGATAGTGGTAAAAGGTAGAGGTAGTGGTAGAGGTAGTTGTAGAGGTAGAGGTAGAGGTAGTGGTAGAGGTAGTGGTAGAGGTAGAGGTAGAGGTAGAGGTAGTGGTAGAGGTAGAGGTATCAGTAGAGGTAGTTGTAGAGGTAGAGGTAGTGGTAGAGGTAGTGGTAGAGGTAGTTGTAGAGGTAGTGGTAGTGGTAGTGGTAGAGGTAGAGGTAGTGGTAGAGGTAGAGGTAGAGGTAGTGGTAGAGGTAGAGGTAGAGGTAGTGGTAGAGGTAGTTGTAGAGGTAGTGGTAGTGGTAGAGGTAGTGGTAGTTGTAGAGGTAGTGGTAGTGGTAGAGGTAGTGGTAGAGGTAGTTGTAGAGGTAGTGGTAGTGGTAGTGGTAGAGGTAGAGGTAGAGGTAGTGGTAGAGGTAGAGGTAGTGGTAGAGGTAGTTGTAGAGGTAGTGGTAGTGGTAGAGGTAGAGGTAGAGGTAGTGGTAGAGGTAGTGGTAGAGGTAGAGGTAGAGGTAGTTGTAGAGGTAGAGGTAGTTGTAGAGGTAGTTGTAGAGGTAGAGGTAGAGGTAGTGGTAGAGGTAGTGGTAGAGGTAGAGGTAGAGGTAGAGATAGTGGTAGAGGTAGAGGTAGTTGTAGAGGTAGTGGTAGAGGTAGAGGTAGAGGTAGTGGTAGTGGTAGAGGTAGAGGTAGAGGTAGTGGTAGTGGTAGTGGTAGAGGTAGAGGTAGAGGTAGTGGTAGAGGTAGTTGTAGAGGTAGTGGTAGTGGTAGAGGTAGTGGTAGTTGTAGAGGTAGTGGTAGTGGTAGAGGTAGTGGTAGAGGTAGTTGTAGAGGTAGTGGTAGTGGTAGTGGTAGAGGTAGAGGTAGAGGTAGAGGTAGTGGTAGAGGTAGAGGTAGTGGTAGAGGTAGTTGTAGAGGTAGTGGTAGTGGTAGAGGTAGAGGTAGAGGTAGTGGTAGAGGTAGTGGTAGAGGTAGAGGTA
>NC_092163.1:78537719-78547719 GCF_045791955.1 Oncorhynchus clarkii lewisi | reverse complement strand
AGAGATAGTGGTAGAGGTAGTGGTAGAGGTAGTGGTAGAGGTAGTGGTAGAGGTAGAGGTAGTTGTAGAGATAGTGGTAGAGGTAGTGGTAGTGGTAGTGGTAGAGGTAGAGGTAGAGGTAGTAGTAGAGGTAGAGGTAGAGGTAGAGGTAGTGGTAGTGGTAGAGGTAGTGGTAGAGGTAGAGATAGTGGTAGAGATAGTGGTAGAGGTAGAGGTAGAGGTAGTGGTAGTGGTAGAGGTAGTGGTAGAGGTAGAGGTAGTGGTAGTGGTAGTGGTAGTGGTAGTGGTAGAGGTAGTGGTAGAGGTAGAGGTAGAGGTAGTGGTAGAGGTAGAGGTAGAGGTAGAGGTAGAGATGCAGCGGTGCACCTTGCCAACTCATTGTCTGTCTCCCTGTGTTTGTGATGACTGCTAATTGATATCTGAATATGATCCCAGAATCACACGCACGCCCACACACAGACACACACAGACACACACACACGCACGCCCACACACAGACACACACAGACACACACAGACACACACACACACACACACACACACACACACACACACACACACACACACACACACACACACACACACACACACACACACACACACACACAGAGAGAGAGAGATTCACATACTGTAGGCACCACACACACACACACACACACACACACACACACACACTGCACTGTTCTTCAAGTAAAGGTATTTCTGTAACAATGGAGATTGTTAGAAGTGGTCCTTGTGCATACTGCAGTACCAAGCAAAAAGGCAGCACCTGCTCGTTTGATCTAAAATGAGTTAATGTCATTCATTTTTGCTACATTAAATACATCCTTAATCCCGTGGACAAGTATCCTGCCTCTGTTGTATTGTGTTCAGGAGAAAATGGGGGTCATGTTTTTAATTTTTTAATTTTTTTATTTCACCTTTATTTAACCAGGTAGGCAAGTTGAGAACAAGTTCTCATTTACAATTGCGACCTGGCCAAGATAAAGCAAAGCAGTTCGACAGATACAACGACACAGAGTTACACATGGAGTAAAACAAACATACAGTCAATAATACAGTATAAACAAGTCTATATACGATGTGAGCAAATGAGGTGAGATAAGGGAGGCAAAGGCAAAAAAAAGGCCATGGAGGCAAAGTAAATACAATATAGCAAGTAAAACACTGGAATGGTAGATTTGCAGTGGAAGAATGTGCAAAGTAGAAATAAAAATAATGGGGTGCAAAGGAGCAAAATAAATAAATAAATTAAATACAGTAGGGAAAGAGGCAGTTGTTTGGGCTAAATTATAGGTGGGCTATGTACAGGTGCAGTAATCTGTGAGCTGCTCTGACAGTTGGTGCTTAAAGCTAGTGAGGGAGATAAGTGTTTCCAGTTTCAGAGATTTTTGTAGTTCGTTCCAGTCATTGGCAGCAGAGAACTGGAAGGAGAGGCGGCCAAAGAAAGAATTGGTTTTGGGGGTGACTAGAGAGATATACCTGCTGGAGCGTGTGCTACAGGTGGGAGATGCTATGGTGACCAGCGAGCTGAGATAAGGGGGGACTTTACCTAGCAGGGTCTTGTAGATGACATGGAGCCAGTGGGTTTGGCGACGAGTATGAAGCGAGGGCCAGCCAACGAGAGCGTACAGGTCGCAATGGTGGGTAGTATATGGGGCTTTGGCGACAAAACGGATTGCACTGTGATAGACTGCATCCAATTTGTTGAGTAGGGTATTGGAGGCTATTTTGTAAATGGCATCGCCAAAGTCGCGGATTGGTAGGATGGTCAGTTTTACAAGGGTATGTTTGGCAGCATGAGTGAAGGATGCTTTGTTGCGAAATAGGAAGCCGATTCTAGATTTAACTTTGGATTGGAGATGTTTGATATGGGTCTGGAAGGAGAGTTTACAGTCTAACCAGACACCTAAGTATTTGTAGTTGTCCACGTATTCTAAGTCAGAGCCGTCCAGAGTAGTGATGTTGGACAGGCGGGTAGGTGCAGGTAGAGATCGGTTGAAGAGCATGCATTTAGTTTTACTTGTATTTAAGAGCAATTGGAGGCCACGGAAGGAGAGTTGTATGGCATTGAAGCTTGCCTGGAGGGTTGTTAACACAGTGTCCAAAGAAGGGCCAGAAGTATACAGAATGGTGTCGTCTGCGTAGAGGTGGATCAGAGACTCACCAGCAGCAAGAGCGACCTCATTGGTGTATACAGAGAAGAGAGTCGGTCCAAGAATTGAACCCTGTGGCACCCCCATAGAGACTGCCAGAGGTCCGGACAGTTAGCAGTAACTGCTTAAAAAGTTTACTCTGAAACCAAGGTAAATAAAATCAATTTCTCCTCTAATTTCCACTCTATGAGCAGTTACTGACTTTTTGCTTGGTAGAGCAGTGTGGAGTTGTATGGGAACATGAGCCAACCTGACTTTTCTCCCAGCTGTTCATACTCAGATTGGAGGGGAACATTCTGTGTGGATTGTTACTTTGCTACTTAGGTACTTCAAGCAATTGTAATTTCCCCACAACATATGGGGTTTTAAAACCAAGCCAAGATTTTACCTTTATTCTCAAATGGTTCGGGGACAGTCCGTGACGATAGTTTGACTCTTCCACGGTGCAGTGTGTCAGCGCTCCATCTCCTGCCATGTGTAACGCACTTTGATGCTTGTAAGGCTGAGCTGATTTTTGGGGGAACGATGACGTTAAGACGAGAATAAAATTAAAAAAACAGATGACTGAGCTTCCAAAGTTAGGTAGCTAGCCTAGCGTCACGGCTAAATCCTCTCCTTTGATAGGTGACTAGGAAGATTTTAAAGCCCTCTGGCATCTGGATTATAGCTGTGCAAAGTCGAGTGCTTTATCACAGCATGCAGAGGCTAATACGGCTGAGGGGCTTGGAGGGAGAGGAGAGGAGAGGAGAGGAGAGGAGAGGAGAGGAGAGGAGAGGAGAGGAGAGGAGAGGAGAGGAGAGGAGAGGAGGAAAGGGAAGGAGGAGAGAGTAGAGGAATGGAGGAAGGGGGACAAGAGGAGGGGGGGACATTAGGAGAGGAGCTTTTTGAGAGGACAGGAGCGGGGGGAAGAGAAGAGAGGGGACAAGAAGGAGAGGAGACGGGAGGAGAGGAGAGGAGGGGAGGGGAGAGAAGATGGGATGGGGAGGGGTGGGGTCAGGAGTAAGGAGAGAGGACAGGCGAGGAGAGAATGGGAGAAGAGATAGGACAGGAGAGGAGTTAAGAGAAGAGGAGAGGAAAGGAGAGGAGAGGAGATTGAATGGGGAGGGGTGGGGTCAGGAGTAAGGAGAGAGGACAGGAGAGGAAAGAAGGGGAGATGAGAGGAGAGGAGAGAAGGGGAGAGGAGAGAGAACAGGAGAGGAGGGAAGAGAAGAGTGGAGGAGAGGAAAGGAGAGGAGAGGAGAGGAGAGGAGAGGAGAGGAGAGGAGAGGAGAGGAGAGGAGAGGAGAGGAGGAAAGGGAAGGGAAGGGAAGGAGGAGAGAGTACAGGAAGGGAGGAAGGGGGGCATGAGGAGAGGGGGCCATGAGGAGGGTATTTGGAGAGGACAGGAGAGGAGGGAAGAGAAGAGGAGAGGAGAGAAGGGGAGAGGAGAGGAGATGAGAGGAGGAGAGGAGCTTTTTTTGTTGACTAACTATTCCAGTTGTCTCTTGTGTTCTGAGGTAAAACTCAATAAATCTCAGCTGGTGATTTACAATTACAATACTTTATTCCCATTATTTATATAGATCACAGGAGGGTGGTGGCACCTTAATTGGGGAGGAGGACGGGCTTGTGTTAATGACTGGAGTGGAATGGGATCAAATACATCAGACACATGGTTTCCATGTGTTTGTTGCCATTCCATTTGTTCCGTTCCGGCCGTTGTTATGAGCCGTTCTCCCCTCTGCAGCCTCCTGTGATGTAGTTGGGTCAGCAGCAACAGAGAGAGCATACAGATGCAGGGACAGAGTAGTGTGTAGCGAGTCTATATACTGGAGATGGGTGGATCTGTCAACACAGACTCTGAGGCCCTTCCGAGTCTGAGGTTACACCGATTACTCTGGTCTAGGGCTGTCCGCATTTAGGCTGTTCGATAGGCTGTTGGTTGACCAAGATTTTGTTTTAGTCGAGCTGTGGCAAATATATTTTTTATTAAATTATGGCACACGAGACACTTGTCTGATTCATGCCTGTCTGAGTGGACTAATCCATTGTGTAGGTCTGTCTGAGTGGACTAATCCATTGTGTAGGTCTGTCTGAGTGGACTAATCCATTGTGTAGGTATGTCTGAGTGGACTAATCCATTGTGTAGGTCTCTCTGAGTGGACTAATCCATTGTGTAGGTATGTCTGAGTGGACTAATCCATTGTGTAGGTCTCTCTGAGTGGACTAATCCATTGTGTAGGTCTGTCTGAGTGGACTAATCCATTGTGTAGGTCTGTCTGAGTGGACTAATCCATGGTGTAGGTCTGTCTGAGTGGACTAATCCATTGTGTAGGTATGTCTGAGTGGACTAATCCATTGTGTAGGTCTGTCTGAGTGGACTAATCCATTGTGTAGGTCTGTCTGAGTGGACTAATCCATTGTGTAGGTCTGTCTGAGTGGACTAATCCATTGTGTAGGTCTGTCTGAGTGGACTAATCCATTGTGTAGGTCTGTCTGAGTGGACTAATCCATTGTGTAGGTCTGTCTGAGTGGACTAATCCATTGTGTAGGTATGTCTGAGTGGACTAATCCATTGTGTAGGTATGTCTGAGTGGACTAATACATTGTGTAGGTCTCTCTGAGTGGACTAATCCATTGTGTAGGTCTCTCTGAGTGGACTAATCCATTGTGTAGGTCTGTCTGAGTGGACTAATCCATGGTGTAGGTCTGTCTGAGTGGACTAATCCATTGTGTAGGTATGTTTGAGTGGACTAATCCATTGTGTAGGTCTGTCTGAGTGGACTAATCCATTGTGTAGGTCTGTCTGAGTGGACTAATCCATTGTGTAGGTCTGTCTGAGTGGACTAATCCATTGTGTAGGTCTGTCTGAGTGGACTAATCCATTGTGTAGGTCTGTCTGAGTGGACTAATCCATTGTGTAGGTCTGTCTGAGTGGACTAATCCATTGTGTAGACACCATTATCACCAGTAGTAGTATATTTACCATTTATTACCATAATTTCTAATCTACATTGTTTGTTTGGTTAAGGTCATTTATGTTCATACAATTCAATATATTATTATTATTACAGTCTTACTGTTCTCATTGTTGGAGAGGACACGTTGTTGTGAGGCAAAATTTTTGATTTATCTCACTCTATTTTACGAGTTGTCAATTAATTCCTTGTCTTTTGTTTAGAGCGCTCCTGTCAATCTTGAGTAAGGACATGCACCTGATTATGTATAGAAATAATCCTATAGGCTACCTGGCCTGTGCGCAAATGTAGGCCTATAAATGTGCCCATTTGGGGATCTGATAGTATTTCTGATTGTCTTATCTTACCATCACAGTGGAGTTTCTCAAAGGCATTTTTTCTCCGCCTCAAAAAAGCAAGTAAACAAAGTTTGTTTTTACAGCCATTGAGAATGAAAATGGTTCCTCAATGTGGCCTATTTAAAAAAATCTTTCCAGCTTTCTCCCTTTCGATAACCACTCAGCATGAAAGGAGAAACATAATAAATGTTCTGATCTAGTGGAAACATATAGACTTACCTGATTACTTGCGCAAATATCCTACAGCTGTGTCCGTCTGTCTGTCCGGAGCTCACTGGAGCCGGAAACTCTTGAGGTTCCAGAATATTTTATCCAGTGTTGCAAGTTTGGTCGTGCAAGCTTCAGGCCAGACCCAAGTTAATAGTTGATCAAATGTTATCAAGTTCCTTGCAGACAGGCCATGCATAGCCAGTGTGATTTATGGGATATTTATTTTTATCGGGATATTTTCTACCTGCCGGCTGCAAAGTTTTGATTGGTTGCCTTTATGTAGGCTATTTTTTTTACATATTGCCAATGGCAAAATAAGTTGCTTTTGGATTTGTATAATTTGAATTTAAATCTAATTTTGATGAACCACATGACATTGATTTTGAGATATGACTACTTTAATATAAATGAAAATGAAACTGTTCCACTAAAATGTGTATATAAAAATCATAACTGGCACGCAGATCAGTAGAAATGGTACGATAACTTGGCACGCAGATCAGTAGAAATGGTACGATAACTTGGCACGCAGATCAGTAGAAATGGTACGATAACTTGGCACGCAGATCAGTAGAAATGGTACGATAACTTGGCACGCAGATCAGTAGAAATGGTACGATAACTTGGCACGCAGATCAGTAGAAATGGTACGATAACTTGGCACAAAGATCAGTAGAAATGGTACGATAACTTGGCACGCAGATCAGTAGAAATGGTACGATAACTTGGCACGCAGATCAGTAGAAATGGTACGATAACTTGGCACGCAGATCAGTAGAAATGGTACGATAACTTGGCACGCAGATCAGTAGAAATGGTACGATAACTTGGCACGCAGATCAGTAGAAATGGTACGATAACTTGGCAAGCCAAATGGAAAAGGTTACCGTCCACTAAATTCAGGAGCTTAAAAGGCAGAATCTGCGAAGGCCAGCAGAGGAGGTGGTTTGGGTTGGAAACCACGTTTAATACCATTCCATTTATTCCATCCCAGCCCAATAACAATGAGCCTGTCCTCCTATAGCTCCTCCCACCAGCCTCCTCTGCAGCAAAACACACACTCACGCACGCACACACACACACACAACCCACAGGAACACACACACGCGAACACACTGCTCAAACAGGTGACGGTAGCACAATTGAAGTGATTAGAGTCGTCTTTCTGTGTGAAAGGAAACACACGAGGAAGAACAAAAGCCGCCAGCCGTACTCGACTGCACTAGCTAGCACCAGATAAACACTGACTTTGTCCCTTTGTCACTCTCCTTCTCTCTGAAGGCTATAGATTAACAATATAACAATGCTGAATCTAAAGCCGGGAGCAGAGAGAGAAGAACACTCTTCCCCTGACTGTGACAAAGACAGATCATTGTGTTGTCCAATTTCTGGTGTGTTGACAATACTGTGTGTGTGTGTGTGTGTGTGTGTGTGTGTTCCTGTGGGTGTCGGGGAATAGATAGCTGAAGTGTTTTATCTAATAGGGTAGGCATAAGGAACAGAACTCCAGCGACAATTATTGATGACAGGCCCCACAGCAGCACAGTATTAGTTTATGGATCAAGTTTAGAGAAGACTGCGGCATTTAATGAAAAATTAATCCTCTTTCTCGACGCTCACAGTAATTTGCCCTCATGTAGGACTTCAGAACACAGGAACAGGCCGTTGAAGAGAGTAGTGTTGGAGGTTTAATCTGAAGAGAGTAGTGTCAGAGGTTTAATCTGTAGAGAGTAGTGTCAGAGGTTTAATCTGAAGAGAATAGTCGGAGGTTTAATCTGTAGAGAGTAGTGTCAGAGGTTTAATCTGAAGAGAGTAGTCGGAGGTTTAATCTGAAGAGAATAGTGTCAGGGGTTTAATCTGTAGAGAGTAGTGTCAGAGGTTTAATCTGTAGAGAGTAGTGTCAGAGGTTTAATCTGTAGAGAGTAGTCGGAGGTTTAATCTGAAGAGAATAGTGTCAGAGGTTTAATCTGTAGAGAGTAGTGTCAGAGGTTTAATCTGTAGAGAGTAGTGTTGGAGGTTTAATCTGTAGAGAGTAGTGTCAGAGGTTTAATCTGTAGAGAGTAGTGTCAGAGGTTTAATCTGAAGAGAGTAGTCGGAGGTTTAATCTGAAGAGAGTAGTGTCAGAGGTTTAATCTGTAGAGAGTAGTGTCAGAGGTTTAATCTGAAGAGAGTAGTGTCAGAGGTTTAATCTGTAGAGAGTAGTGTCAGAGGTTTAATCTGAAGAGAATAGTGTCAGAGGTTTAATCTGAAGAGAATAGTGTCAGAGGTTTAATCTGAAGAGAATAGTGTCAGAGGTTTAATCTGTAGAGAGTAGTGTCAGAGGTTTAATCTGAAGAGAGTAGTGTCAGAGGTTTAATCTGAAGAGAGTAGTGTCAGAGGTTTAATCTGTAGAGAGTAGTGTCAGAGGTTTAATCTGTAGAGAGTAGTGTCAGAGGTTTAATCTGAAGAGAGTAGTGTCAGAGGTTTAATCTGTAGAGAGTAGTGTCAGAGGTTTAATCTGAAGAGAGTAGTCGGAGGTTTAATCTGAAGAGAATAGTGTCAGAGGTTTAATCTGTAGAGAGTAGTCGGAGGTTTAATCTGTAGAGAGTAGTGTCAGAGGTTTAATCTGTAGAGAGTAGTGTCTGAGGTTTAATCTGTAGAGAGTAGTCGGAGGTTTAATCTGTAGAGAGTAGTGTCAGAGGTTTAATCTGTAGAGAGTAGTCGGAGGTTTAATCTGTAGAGAGTAGTGTCAGAGGTTTAATCTGTAGAGAGTAGTCGGAGGTTTAATCTGTAGAGAGTAGTGTCAGAGGTTTAATCTGTAGAGAGTAGTGTCAGAGGTTTAATCTGAAGAGAGTAGTCGGAGGTTTAATCTGAAGAGAGTAGTGTCAGAGGTTTAATCTGTAGAGAGTAGTGTCAGAGGTTTAATCTGAAGAGAGTAGTGTCAGAGGTTTAATCTGTAGAGAGTAGTGTCAGAGGTTTAATCTGAAGAGAATAGTGTCAGAGGTTTAATCTGAAGAGAATAGTGTCAGAGGTTTAATCTGAAGAGAATAGTGTCAGAGGTTTAATCTGTAGAGAGTAGTGTCAGAGGTTTAATCTGAAGAGAGTAGTGTCAGAGGTTTAATCTGAAGAGAGTAGTGTCAGAGGTTTAATCTGTAGAGAGTAGTGTCAGAGGTTTAATCTGTAGAGAGTAGTGTCAGAGGTTTAATCTGAAGAGAGTAGTGTCAGAGGTTTAATCTGTAGAGAGTAGTGTCAGAGGTTTAATCTGAAGAGAGTAGTCGGAGGTTTAATCTGAAGAGAATAGTGTCAGAGGTTTAATCTGTAGAGAGTAGTCGGAGGTTTAATCTGTAGAGAGTAGTGTCAGAGGTTTAATCTGTAGAGAGTAGTGTCTGAGGTTTAATCTGTAGAGAGTAGTCGGAGGTTTAATCTGTAGAGAGTAGTGTCAGAGGTTTAATCTGTAGAGAGTAGTCGGAGGTTTAATCTGTAGAGAGTAGTGTCAGAGGTTTAATCTGTAGAGAGTAGTCGGAGGTTTAATCTGAAGAGAATAGTGTCAGAGGTTTAATCTGTAGAGAGTAGTGTCAGAGGTTTAATCTATAGAGAGTAGTGTCAGAGGTTTAATCTGTAGAGAGTAGTGTCAGAGGTTTAATCTGTAGAGAGTAGTTTTGGAGGTTTAATCTGTAGAGAGTAGTGTCAGAGGTTTAATCTGTAGAGAGTAGTGTCAGAGGTTTAATCTGAAGAGAGTAGTGTCAGAGGTTTAATCTGTAGAGACTAGTGTCAGAGGTTTAATCTGTAGAGAGTAGTGTCAGAGGTTTAATCTGAAGAGAGTAGTGTCAGAGGTTTAATCTGAAGAGAATAGTGTCAGAGGTTTTATTCTGAAGAGAATTTGCATTTGGGTATCCTGGAGACTTCCATGAAACAACAACCGTACTGGCAACATCATACATTACTTCAATATCATAATATCATAAACCCAATTTCTCACCCCAAGGATGTTGCAATAGCAGCACCTATAGTGCTCCACCATTCGACATCTGGCCGTCCATCTCATGTCACCACCATGTAGTCTAATGGGCCAGTAGATAGCCTGATTCTCAATGTCTGTGTCTCAAAAAGCACGATATTCCTCATGTAGTGCACTACATAATAGTGCATTCAAGGATGGGCTAAAAAAGTAGTGCACTACAAAGGATTAGGATGGACTCCTGTCAAAAGTAGTGCACTACACAGGATTAGGATGGACTCCAGTCAAAAGTAGTGCACTAGATTTGGAATTGGTTATGTTGGGCCATGGTCAACAGTAGTGCACTACATAGGGAATAGGGTGCTATCTGAGACGCAGGCCTATAATAGCCCTGTTTTCTCC
>NC_092163.1:78522719-78535219 GCF_045791955.1 Oncorhynchus clarkii lewisi | reverse complement strand
TTCTCCCCTGCTGATTGGGCCTGGATGGGTGTAAACTAAAGGTTCTCCCTGCTGATTGGGCCTGGATGGGTGTAAATAAAGGTTCTCCCCTGCTGATTGGGCCTGGATGGGTGTAAACTAAAGGTTCTCCCTGCTGATTGGGCCTGGATGGGTGTAAACTGAAATGTTCTCCCTGCTGATTGGGCCTGGATGGGTGTAAATAAAGGTTCTCCCCTGCTGATTGGGCCTGGATGGGTGTAAACAAATGGAAAATGAAAAGTGGATCAGCGATGGCTAGAGGGCCTGTGACGTCGACCGCCGAACGCCACCCGAACAAGGAGAGGGACCGACTTCGGCAGAAGTCGTGACACAAGGCTTTGGAAGAACAGAACACTGTATTCTCAAACAACTGCTGAAGAAAGAAGACCTGCTGGGGGGGAAATCAAACATACATCAGGTCTTCTTTCTTCAGCCGTTGTGTGAGAATACAGTGTTCGGTTCTTCCAAAGCCTTGTGTCACGACTTCTGCTGAAGTCCCTCTCCTTGTTCGGGCGGCGTTCGGCGGTCGACGTCACAGGCCCTCTAGCCATCGCTGATCCACTTTTCATTTTCCATTTGTTTTGTCTTGTCTTACACACCTGGTTTCAATCCCCAAATGATTTGTTCATTATTTAACCCTCTGTTCCCCCCATGTTTGTTTGTGAGTGATTGTTCATTGTACATCGGTTCGTTATTTTGGGCTCGCATTGTTGCTTTGTATTTTGGCTACGTCTGTAGCCATGAAGTGCTTTTAAAGGCTGGTCATGGCTCACATCAACATCATCATCCCAGAAACCCTAGACCCACTCCAATTCGCATACCGCCCCAACAAATCCACAGATAACGCAATCTCAGTGTGTTGTGAAATCTGTGAATGTATTGTAATGTTTTAAAAATTGTATAAATGCCTTAATTTTGCTGGACCCCAGGGAGAGTAGGTGAGGCCTTGGCGTTCAACACCATAGTACCCTCAAAGCTCATCACCAACTAAGGACCCTGGGACTAAACACTTCCCTGTGCAACTGGATCCTGGACTTCCTGACAGGCCACGCCCAGGTAGTAAGGGTAGGCAACAACACATCTGCAAAGCTGATCCTCAACACGGTGGCCCCTCAGGGGTTCGTGCTTAGTCCCCTCCTGTACTCCCTGTTCATCCAAGACTGCGTGGCCAAGCACAACTCCAACACCATCATTAAGTTTGTCGACGACTCAACAGTGGTAGGCCTGATCACCGACAACGATGAAATAGCTTATAGGGAGGAGGTCAGAGATCTGGCCGTGTGGTGCCAGGACAACAATCTCTTAGCGTGATTAAGACAAAGGAGATGATTGTGGACTACAGGAAAAGTAGGGCCGAGCACTTCCCCATTCTCACCGACGAGGCTGTAGTGGAGCAGGTTGAGAGCTTCAAGTTCCTTGGTGTCCACATCACCAACAAACTATCATGGTCCAAACACACCAAGAATGTCGTGAAGAGGGCACACCAAGAATGTTGTACCCCCGCACATGGACTCGGTACCGGAACCCCCTGTATATAGCCTCATTATTGACTCGGTACCGGAACCCCCTGCCTCCTGTATATAGCCTCATTATTGACTCGGTACCGGAACCCCCTGTATATAGCCTCATTATTGACTCGGTACCGGAACCCCCTGTATATAGCCTCATTATTGACTCGGTACCGGAACCCCCTGTATATAGCCTCATTATTGACTCGGTACCGGAACCCCCCTGCCTCCTGTATATAGCCTCATTATTGACTCGGTACCGGAACCCCCCTGCCTCCTGTATATAGCCTCATTATTGACTCGGTACCGGAACCCCCTGTATATAGCCTCATTATTGACTCGGTACCGGAACCCCCTGTATATAGCCTCATTATTGACTCGGTACCGGAACCCCCTGTATATAGCCTCATTATTGACTCGGTACCGGAACCCCCCTGCCTCCTGTATATAGCCTCATTATTGACTCGGTACCGGAACCCCCTGCCTCCTGTATATAGCCTCATTATTGACTCGGTACCGGAACCCCCTGCCTCCTGTATATAGCCTCATTATTGACTCGGTACCGGAACCCCCTGTATATAGCCTCATTATTGACTCGGTACCGGAACCCCCCTGCCTCCTGTATATAGCCTCATTATTGACTCGGTACCGGAACCCCCCTGCCTCCTGTATATAGCCTCATTATTGACTCGGTACCGGAACCCCCTGTATATAGCCTCATTATTGACTCGGTACCGGAACCCCCTGTATATAGCCTCATTATTGACTCGGTACCGGAACCCCCTGTATATAGCCTCATTATTGACTCGGTACCGGAACCCCCCTGCCTCCTGTATATAGCCTCATTATTGACTCGGTACCGGAACCCCCTGCCTCCTGTATATAGCCTCATTATTGACTCGGTACCGGAACCCCCTGCCTCCTGTATATAGCCTCATTATTGACTCGGTACCGGAACCCCCCTGCCTCCTGTATATAGCCTCATTATTGACTCGGTACCGGAACCCCCTGCCTCCTGTATATAGCCTCATTATTGACTCGGTACCGGAACCCCCTGTATATAGCCTCATTATTGACTCGGTACCGGAACCCCCCTGCCTCCTGTATATAGCCTCATTATTGACTCGGTACCGGAACCCCCCTGCCTCCTGTATATAGCCTCATTATTGACTCGGTACCGGAACCCCCCTGCCTCCTGTATATAGCCTCATTATTGACTCGGTACCGGAACCCCCCTGCCTCCTGTATATAGCCTCATTATTGACTCGGTACCGGAACCCCCTGCCTCCTGTATATAGCCTCATTATTGACTCGGTACCGGAACCCCCTGCCTCCTGTATATAGCCTCATTATTGACTCGGTACCGGAACCCCCTGTATATAGCCTCATTATTGACTCGGTACCGGAACCCCCTGCCTCCTGTATATAGCCTCATTATTGACTCGGTACCGGAACCCCCTGCCTCCTGTATATAGCCTCATTATTGACTCGGTACCGGAACCCCCTGTATATAGCCTCATTATTGACTCGGTACCGGAACCCCCTGTATATAGCCTCATTATTGACTCGGTACCGGAACCCCCTGTATATAGCCTCATTATTGACTCGGTACCGGAACCCCCCTGCCTCCTGTATATAGCCTCATTATTGACTCGGTACCGGAACCCCCTGTATATAGCCTCATTATTGACTCGGTACCGGAACCCCCTGCCTCCTGTATATAGCCTCATTATTGACTCGGTACCGGAACCCCCTGCCTCCTGTATATAGCCTCATTATTGACTCGGTACCGGAACCCCCTGCCTCCTGTATATAGCCTCATTATTGACTCGGTACCGGAACCCCCTGCCTCCTGTATATAGCCTCATTATTGACTCGGTACCGGAACCCCCTGTATATAGCCTCATTATTGACTCGGTACCGGAACCCCCTGTATATAGCCTCATTATTGACTCGGTACCGGAACCCCCTGTATATAGCCTCATTATTGACTCGGTACCGGAACCCCCCTGCCTCCTGTATATAGCCTCATTATTGACTCGGTACCGGAACCCCCTGTATATAGCCTCATTATTGACTCGGTACCGGAACCCCCTGCCTCCTGTATATAGCCTCATTATTGACTCGGTACCGGAACCCCCTGCCTCCTGTATATAGCCTCATTATTGACTCGGTACCGGAACCCCCTGTATATAGCCTCATTATTGACTCGGTACCGGAACCCCCCTGCCTCCTGTATATAGCCTCATTATTGTTATTTTATTGTTACTTTTCTTTACTCTTATTTTTCCTTAAACTGCATTGTTGGTTAAGGGCTTGTAAGTAAGCATATCACAGAAAGGTTGTGTTGTGTTTAGCACTTGTGACAAATAACATTTGATTAGATTTGATGTTATAGACAGAAGCATGCCATATGGCAGACCAATCTGAACTCATCTCTCGGCATGTCCAGCCCATTCATTATCTCAGCCAATCATGGCTAAGGGGGAAGATTCCTGTCTTTTTCTGTGGCTAAACCAACTAGGCCTAAACCAACAATTGTATTCGTATTTACAGATGGAAGTTTGTTATTAAGGCACATGAAAGTTCACATGTTCCAGAAGGTATTTCTGCCAAATTCCTCTCCTGTGAAGTAGTGATGTGCGACATATGCCTACCTTCCTGAAACGGGTCACATATCAGGCAAAAATATAAAATTCACTGTTTATTCTACCAACAAAAAAAAACTTTTATAAGAGGTTTTAAAAATAGGTTATATTCCATTCCAAATTCCATAAGGCGTTGTTGGCAGAATAGATGGATGCAGTTCAATGCATGATTCATATAACTCACCGATACATTTCTTGGTAGTACAAAACATATTACTATCAGGTTGTAAATCACAGCTGGCCTGGTACATCGTCTGCTGCCTCCATTCAGGATGCACTGGTTCAGTTTCAATGACTCAATATTCTGGACAAAAACAGACCAATGTAACCCAATGCTGGGAATATCAATACAATCAAACTAGCAAGGGCAATGATCACAAGTCAGTTATAACATGGCTAATAGGCTAGCATATCTATTTATTTAGTAGCTAATAACACGGAGCCTAACATTACCTAGCTAGCTGCTGGGAGGACGTCATGTCATTGGACGAGTGGGTAAGTGGCAGAGTCCCACCCCCCATATTGTTTTTCTGTGGCTACAGCTAGAGATGCAGTTGCCAGTTGACTCAGAGGGGTTGAGGGTTAAATGCAGAAGACACATTTCAGTTGAAGGCATTAGTATCCCTCTGTCCCTTTTCATTTGGTTAGCAAGAAATGTGAATCACTTTGCTAGCTACGCTGAACTTGAACGACTGTTATCCACAGTTAACATATCTCTTAGTTGTCAATCAAATTTATTTGGCATCAATCGAATGGGCGGGCAGGCAGATCCCATTCAGTTGTCAAAATGTTGGTTGGGACAAGCATGCTTTGGCAGGCAAGCTGCAGAAGGACGAGCAGGCTACTATTCCCCATCGTTTATCAGTGCAATTATGACGGCCAACTAGCTGGAAAAGTTTTGAGAGAGTTTCTCAGTATTTCCCAAACTCGGTCCTGGGGACCGCACGGGGTACACGTTTCGTTTTGGTTTTTGCCCCCTAGCACGACACAGCTGATTCAAATAATCAAAGCTTGATGATCAGCTGTGTCATGCTAAGGGGCAAAAACCAAAACGTGTACCCCTTGGGGTCCCCAGGACCGAGTTTGGGAAACGCTGGTTTATCTACTCTTACCTCATTAGATTTTATCTCATCTCGCTGTGGCTAGCATTAGTTATTGATCTTGGGGAGGGAGAGATAGCCTACCTGTTCATGGTTGTTTGATCAATAAAGCGGGAATGTTAAAGGACTCCCGTGGTATTTACACCTTTGCAGAAATCCATTCAGGTGTATTTTATGGCTTTTGACCAACGCTTACCAATTGGTTTAAAGTCGCACTGTTGCTACTGCCAAAGTGAAAGATGGAAGGCCCGTGTGTGGCAAATGACTTATAGGCCTGCTGTAGCTCTGATTGGCTGTGACGCACCATTCTGTCTAGAGTCAACACTGATACATTTGCATTAGGATTTATTTTCCCACTCTACAATGCTGTAGAATTTTCCCTAATGCCTTAGTATACGTAACTCCACGTCATTCCCATTCGACAGAAATATGAAAACGTGAAAATATCCATATCTAAGTGCTCGCTTGTCAAACAAAATGCTAACAAATGCGTCTTGTTCTTCCTGGGGGTGTATATGAACAGATTTCTATACGATTTCATTTTCTATACGACTTCACGTAACTAAAACGCTGTCAGTCCCACTTTAAACACCATGCAGGACACCATCTCCTCTCACAGTGTAACACCAAGTGTGACTAAACATTGATACTGTTAAAAATTAGACAAATCCATGCTGAGAAATGTGTCCCTTTTTTTTTTTTAAATTTATATTTTCCCGGTATTCCTATTAATGTATTTATTAACATTTTAGCTTGTAATTAATGTATTTATTAACATTTTAGCTTTTAATTAATGTATTTACGGTGGAACATGTTAGTTTCTAGAGGACAACATTTTGCTTCATAAAGTAGCTAGAAATCCCATATAGGTCCCATATAGGCAGTATCTCAATCAATTAAAAAAAAAAAAAACTAATTTTCTGGTGCTCCTAGATTTCATTTGGTGCTCCTAACTTTTTAAAGTTTGGAGCACCAGTGCTGCCAATGATCAGTGTTCATTTAGAGCCCCCTGCATTTGATACGTATTTACATGTGAACGCGGTTGCATAGGTGGCATATAGTTCCATCGGATACACATCTCTGGGACTATTGAGGTTGAGACACTGAGGTGATAATCTGATTGGACAAATACATCTGTTTATTGAGGTTTACTTAGCCAGGATAGTCCAGTCGGCATCAACTGCCACTGTTTTCCAGGGAGTTGTATGGAAGTTCGGCAAACAGCTCCGCCCCCTCCGCAGCTACTCGCCCAAGCCTCTCTAGGTTCTCCTTTACCCAAATCCAGATAGCAGATGTTCTGAAAGAGCTGCAAAACCTGGACCCGTACAAATCAGCTGGGCTTGACAATCTGGACCCTCTATTTCTGAAACTATCCGCCGCCATTGTCGCAACCCCTATTACCAGCCTGTTCAACCTCTCTTTCATATCGTCTTAGATCCCCAAGGATTGGAAAGCTGCCGCAGTCATCCCCCTCTTCAATGGGGGAGACACCCTGGACCCAAACTGTTACAGACCTATATCCATCCTGCCCTGCCTATCTAAGGTCTTCGAAAGCCAAGTCAACAAACAGGTCACTGACCATCTCGAATCCCACCGTACCTTCTCCGCTGTGCAATCTGGTTTCCGAGCCGGTCACAGGTGGACCTCAGCCACGCTCAAGGTACAAAACGAAATCATAACCGCCATCGATAAAAGACAGTACTGTGCAGCCGTCTTCATCGACCTTGCCAAGGCTTTCGACTCTGTCAATCACCATATTCTTATCGGCAGACTCAGTAGCCTCGGTTTTCCCGATGACTGCCTTGCCTGGTTCACCAACTACTTTGCAGACAGAGTTTAGTGTGTCAAATCGGAGGGCATGCTGTCCGGTCCTCTGGCAGTCTCTATGGGGGTGCCACAGGGTTCAATTCTCGGGCCAACTCTTTTCTCTGTATATATCAATGATGTTGCTCTTGCTGCGGGCGATTCCCTGATCCACCTCTACGCAGACGACACCATTCTGTATACTTCCGGCCCGTCCTTGGACACTGTGCTATCTAACCTCCAAACGAGCTTCAATGCCATACAACACTCCTTCTGTGGCCTCCAACTGCTCTTAAACGCTAGTAAAACCAAATGCATGCTTTTCAACCGTTCGCTGCCTGCACCCGCACACCCGACTAGCATCACCACCCTGGATGGTTCCGACCTAGAATATGTGGACATCTATAAGTACCTAGGTGTCTGGCTAGACTGTAAACTCTCCTTCCAGACTCATATCAAACATCTCCAATCTAAAATCAAATCTAGAATCGGCTTTCTATTCCGCAACAAAGCCTCCTTCACTCACGCCGCCAAACTTACCCTAGTAAAACTGACTATCCTACCTATCCTCGACTTCGGCGATGTCATCTACAAAATAGCTTCCAATACTCTACTCAGCAAACTGGATGCAGTTTATCACAGTGCCATCCGTTTTGTTACTAAAGCACCTTATACCACCCACCACTGCGACCTGTATGCTCTAGTCGGCTGGCCCTCGCTACATATTCGTCTTGGCCAGGTCGCAGTTGCAAATGAGAACTTGTTCTCAACTAGCCTACCTGGTTAAATAAAGGTGTTCTATATAAATAAAGGTGTTAAATAAAGGTGTTCTCAACTAGCCTACCTGGTTAAATAAAGGTAAAATAAAAAGTTGCTACGGTAACGTTATATGGTTTCCAGCTCATAGGAAAAATTATGGGCTGCGGAAAGGAACAAGAAGGGGCTCCTCGATTTCAGAGATTTACAACAGGGATGTACAGAATAGTCAGGATCTCACCAAAGCACCTTATCTCATTTATTGGAAACCCAGAAATCTTTTTCCATTTCAGATTGTTACGGCAGAGAGTGACTGATGCAGAAAATGGAAGGCATTGGTACTTGAGAAATTAGTTTAGTTTGAAAGGACTCTTTATCAGTCTATCTTTCTTAGATTTGGGAGAAATAGTGGATTTGTTGTTTCTCTCCATCTGAATTCACCTGTTCTTTCCCCCTAACAACATTACGAAAAGTACAGGCTTTAGGCAACGTCAACAAAAACACAATTAAGTTTAGAATATTTACTACAGTAACTCATTTGGTGTCCTGGAGTTGTTTTCCATTTAGAGCATTTTATTCTTTCCATTTCTCCCCCTCGGTCTCATGTCATGTTGTGTTCTCATTAGAACCCAGTCAGTTGAGTGATTAGGCTTAATTTTGACTCAGTCCTTCTCTGTCACATTGCATGCCTTGTCACAGTTACAGCATTTAGATTAGAAGACAGTGAGTATCTCATAGATACTGGAACTACAGGCTGTCTCCCTTATACCATATGTACTGGAAAGATGACTACACTGTGGGAAGCACTGCTATACTGTTAGGTAGACTGGAATCCACTCTGACTATCACTCCGTTTCCATTGTATTTGTTTGCTATTTTTTCACTTCAACAATAATGAAATGGAGTTAATTATCATTGTCGATTCCAGGCTTGGTATGTTTCAATCTGGGTTATGTAAATTAACTCAAGGCGATGCTCTCCTTCCAGATATCATGGCTCTCTCTGGATATACTATCTTTGTCCGTACAGCCAGCTGGGTTCTCAGTGTATCGTGCAGATAGAAGTAAAGAACTCTCCGGGAAGAGGAAGTAAGGCGGAGGTGTACAGCGGCTTGCGAAAGTCACATTTTTCCTATTTTGTTGCAATTTTTGGGGGATTTCATGTAATAAATAAAATATATAAAATTATATTATAATAAAATAAATAAAAATGCCAAAGGGGGTGAATACTTTTGCAATGCACTGTATGTTTCATGATTAACTGCTCATGGTGTGATTGTGGTAACATACAGGAACTCAAGTCCTTTTGTTCATCCAACCTAGAATAACTCACAAACAAATTACCTCATGAGAGAATTCACTTTGGCCATCGTCAAGCCATTACCACGGCGGCTCTCAAGGAACCACACTAGACTTTTTGTGTAAACTGAAACCCATATATCCTGAGGCCGCATTTATTGTAGTTGAGGACTTTAATAAAGGCAATCTGAGGAAAACACTACCGATGTCTTATCAACACATTGCCTGCAGTGTTCGTTTGTTGCCATTTTGGATGGCTACTAAGGCCCTCCCCTGCCTTCCCTTCGGCAAATCAGATCACAACTCCATTCTGCTCCTCCCTTCCTATGGACAGAAACTCAAACATGAGGTACCCGTGCTAAGGTCTATTCAACTCTGGTTTGACCAGTCGGAATCCATGCTTCAAGATTGTTTTGTTCATGCGGACTGAGATATGTTCCGAGTTTCCTCTGAGAATAACATTGACGTATACACTGACACGGTGACTGAGTTCATGTGTATGTTGTTCCCACTGTGACGAATAAAATCTATCCAAATGGCAGCATTCGTGCAAAATTGAAAGTGCGTACAACAGAGGTGGCACAGTGGTTAAGGGCACTGTACTGCTGCGCCAGCCGTGCCATCAGAGACTCTGGGTTCGTGCCCAGGCTCTGTCGTAACCAGCTGCGACCGGGAGGTCCATGGGGCGACGCATAATTGGCCTAGCGTCGTCCGGGTTAGAGAGGGTTTGGCCAGTAGTGATGTCCTTGTCTCATCGCGCACCGGCGACTCCTGTGGCGGGCCGGGCGCAGTGCGCGCTAACCAAGGTCGTCAGGTGCACGGTGTTTCCTCCGACACATTGGTGCGGCTGGCTTTCGGGTTGTATGCGCGCTGTGTTAAGAAGCAGTGCGGCTTGGTTGGGTTGTGTATCGGAGGACGCATGACTTTCAACCTTCATCTCTCCCGAGCCCGTACGGGAGTTGTAGCGATGAGACAAGATAGTAGCTACTAAACAATTGGATACCACGAAATTGGGGAGAAAAACGGGGTAAAAAGAACGTTTGAACATTTAACCACAGCAAGGTGACTGGGAATATAGTTGAATATAAACAATGTAGTTATTCCCTCCGTAAGGCAATCAAACAAGAAACATGTCAGTACGAAGACAAAGTGAGTCGCAATTCAACGGCTCAGACATGAGACGTCTGTGGCAGGGACTCCAGACAATTGTGCATACCACCCTGTAGCCATTTGACTGGATGTTCAGGAGTCTTCGGGGTAGAAGATGTTTAGAAGCCTCTTGGACCTAGACTTGGCGCTCCGGTACCGCTTGCTGTGTGGTAGCAGAAAACAGTCTATGACTAGGGTGGCTGGAGTCTTTGACAATTTCTAGGGCCTTCCTCTGACACCGCCTGGTATAGAGGTCCTGGATGGCAGGAAGCTTGGCCCCCAGGGATGTACTGGGCCGTTCGCACTACTCTCTGTAGTGCCTTGCGGTCTGAGACAGAGCAGTTGCCATACCAGGCAGTGATGCAACCAGTCAGGATGCTCTTGATGGTGCAGCTGTAGAACCTTTTGAGGATCTGAGTACCCATGCCAAATCTGTTCAGTCTCCTGAGGGGGAATAGGAGTTGTCGTGCCCACTTCACGACTGTCTTGGTGTGCTTGGACCATGTTAGTTTGTTGGTGATGTGGACACCAAGGAACTTGACGGTCTCAACCTGCTCCATTGCAGCCCCGTCGATGAGAATGGGGACGTGCTCGGTCCTCTTTTTCCTGTAGTCCACAATCATCTCCTTTGTCTTGATCACGTTGAGGGAGAGGTTGTTGTCCTGGCACCACACGGCTAGGTCTCTGACCTCCTCCCTATAGGCTGTCTTGTTGTTGTCGGTGATCAGGCCTACCACTGTTGTGTCATCGGCAAATTGGTGTTGGAGATGTGCCTGGCCGTGCAGTCATGAGTGAACAGGGAGTACAGGAGGGGGCTGAGCACACATCCCTGATGGGCCCCTGTGCTGAGGTTCACCTTGGCGGATGTGTTGTTGCCTACCCTTACCACCTGGGGGCGGCCTGTCAAGAAGTCCAGGATCCAGTTGCAGAGGGAGGTGTTTAGTCCCAGGCTCCTTAGCTTATTGATGAGCTTTGAGGGCACTATGGTGTTGAACGCTGAGCTGTAGTCAATGAATAGCATTCTCACATAGGTGTTCCTTTTGTCCAGGTGGGAAAGGGCAGTGTGGCGTGCAATAGAGATTGCATCATCTGTGGATCTGTTGGGGCGGTATGCAAATTAGGGTGGGTCTAGGATTCCTGGGATGATGGTGTTGATGTGAGCCATGACCAGCCTTTAAAAGCACTTCAAGGCTACAGACGTGAGTAGTCATTTAGGCAGGTTACCTTAGTGTTCATGGGCACAGGCACTATGGTGGTCTGCTTAAAACATGTTGGTATTACAGACTCGGACAGGAATAGGTTGAAAATGTCAGTGAAGACACATGCTAGTTGGTCAGAGAATGCTCCCAGTACACGTCCTGGTAATCCGTCTGGCCCTGCGGCCTTGTGAATGTTGACCGGTCTAAAGGTTTTACTAAAGGTTTTACTCACATCGGCTGCAGAGAGCGTGATCACACGTCTTCCAGTACAGCTGGTGCTCTTATGCATGTTTCAGTGCTATTTGCCTCGAAGGGAGCATAGAAGTAGTTTAGCTCGTCTGGTAGGCCCGTGTCACTGGGCAGCTCTCGGCTGTGCTTCCCTTTGTAGTCTGTGATGGTTTGCAAGCCCTGCCACATCCGACTAGCGTCAGAGCCAGTGTAGTACGACTCAATCTTAGTCCTGTTTTGAAGCTTTGCCTGTTTGATGGTTCGTCAGAGGGCATAGCGGGATTTCTTAAAAGCTTCCGGGTTAGAGTCCCGCTCTTTGAATGTGGCAGCTCTAGCCTTTAGCTCAGTGTGGTTGCTGCCTGTTATCCATGGCTTCTAGTTGAGGTATGTATGTACGGTCACTGTGGGGACGTGGGGACGAACAACAGTGCCTCTTCAATCTCAGGAGGTTGAAGATATTTGGCTTGGCCCCTAAGACACTTACAGACTTTTACAGATGCACCATTGAGAGCATCCTGTCAGGCTATATTACCGCCTGGTACGGCAACTGCATCGTCCGTAAATGCAGGGCTCACCAGAGTGTGATGCAGTCTGCCCCAACGTATCACCGGGGGCACACTGCCCGCCCTCCAGCACATCTACAGCACCCGGTGTCACAGAAACACCAAGAAATTCATCAAGGACCTCAGACACCCGAGCCACGGCCTGTTCACCCTATCATCCAGAAGGCTAGGTCAGTACAGGTGCATCAAAGCTGGGACCGAGAGACTGAAAAACAGCTTCTATATCAATG
>NC_092163.1:78502719-78520219 GCF_045791955.1 Oncorhynchus clarkii lewisi | reverse complement strand
TCTCTCTCTCTGTCTCTCTGTCTCTCTCTCTGTCTCTCTGTCTCTCTCTCTCTCTCTCTGTCTCTCTCTCTGTCTCTCTCTCTCTGTCTCTCTCTCTGTCAATTCAATTCAATTCAAGGGCTTTATTGGCATGGGAAACATGTGTTAACATTGCCAAAGCAAGTGAGGTAGATAATATATAAAGTGAATATATAAAGTGAAATAAACAATAAAAATTAACAGTAAACATTACACATACAGAAGTTTCAAAACAATAAAGACATTACAAATGTAATATTATATATATATACAGTGTGTCTCTCTCTATCTCTCTATATACAGTGTTATAACAATGTACAAATGGTTAAAGAACACAAGGGAAAATAAATAAGCATAAATATGGGTTGTATTTACAATGGTGTGTGTTCTTCACTGGTTGCCCTTTTCTCGTGGCAACAGGTCACAAATCTTGCTGCTGTTAGTGCACACTGTGGAATTTCACCCAGTAGATATGGGAGTTTTTCAAAATTGGATTTGTTTTCTAATTCTTTGTGGATCTGTGTAATCTGAGGGAAATATGTCTCTCTAATATGGTCATACATTGGGCAGGAGGTTAGGAAGTGCAGCTCAGTTTCCACCTCATTTTGTGGGCAGTGTGCACATAGCCTGTCTTCTCTTGAGAGCCATGTCTGCCTACGGCGGCCTTTCTCAATAGCAAGGCTATGCTCACTGAGTCTGTACATAGTCAAAGCTTTCCTTAATTTTGGGTCAGTCACAGTGGTCAGGTATTCTGCCGCTGTGTACTCTCTGTGTAGGGCCAAATAGCATTCTAGTTTGCTCTGTTTTTTTGTTAATTCTTTCCAATGTGTCAAGTAATTATCTTTTTTTTTCTCATGATTTGGTTGGGTCTAATTGTGCTGCTGTCCTCTCTCTCTGTCTCTCTCTCTCTCTCTCTGTCTCTCTCTCTCTCTGTCTCTCTCTCTGTCTCTCTCTCTGTCTTTCTCTCTCTCTCTCTCTCTGTCTCTCTCTCTCTCTCTCTCTCTCTCTCTCTCTCTCTCTCTCTGTCTCTCTCTCTCTCTCTCTCTGTCTCTCTCTCTCTGTCTCTCTCTCTCTCTCTCTCTCTCTCTCTCTCTCTCTTCTCTCTCTCTGTCTCTCTCTCTCTCTCTCTCTCTGTCTCTCTCTCTCTCTCTCGCTCTGTCTCTCGCTCTCTCTCTCTCTGTCGCTCTCTCTGTCTCTCTCTCTCTCTGTCTCTCTCTCTCTCTGTCTCTCTCTCTCTCTCTCTCTCTCTCTCGCTCTCTCTCTCACACACACACTTTTTTTTACTTGAAAGATCTGATTTATTACACAGGTCAAAATGATACATTGGATATAAAATGTAAGGAAACAAAGACTCAAACAAAAAGTAATATCAAATGGTACAGACTGTCCAATAGTACAGTACAAACCCTTTATCTTGTCATTCAACCTTTCCCCCTCTTTAGCTGGTCTCTCTCTCTCTTTAGTCAGGTTGCTGTAGATGGTCTCTCTCTCTCTCTCTTTAGTCAGGTGGCTGTAGCTGGTCTCTCTCTCTCTCTCTTTAGTCAGGTTGCTGTAGCTGGTCTCTCTCTCTCTTTAGTCAGGTTGCTGTAGCTGGTCTCTCTCTCTCTTTAGTCAGGTTGCTGTAGCTGGTCTCTCTCTTTAGTCAGGTTGCTGTAGCTGGTCTCTCTCTTTAGTCAGGTTGCTGTAGCTGGTATCTCTCTCTCTTTAGTCAGGTTGTTGTAGCTGGTCTCTCTCTTTAGTCAGGTTATTGTAGCTGGTCTCTCTCTCTTTAGTCAGGTTGCTGTAGTTGGTCTCTCTCTCTCTTTAGTCAGGTTGTTGCAGCTGGTCTCTCTCTTTAGTCAGGTTGTTGTAGCTGGTCTCTCTCTCTTTAGTCAGGTTGTTGTAGCTGGTCTCTCTCTCTTTAGTCAGGTTGTTGTAGCTGGTCTCTCTCTCTTTAGTCAGGTTGTTGTAGCTGGTCTCTCTCTCTTTAGTCAGGTTGTTGTAGCTGCTCTCTCTCTCTCTCTCTTTAGTCAGGTTATTGTAGCTGGTCTCTCTCTCTTTAGTCAGGTTGTTGTAACTGGTCTCTCTCTCTTTAGTCAGGTTATTGTAGCTGGTATCTCTCTCTTTAGTCAGGTTGTTGTAACTGGTCTCTCTCTCAAGTCAGGTTGTTGTAGCTGGTCTCTCTCTTTAGTCAGGTTGTTGTAGCTGGTCTCTCTCTCTCTTTAGTCAGGTTATTGTAGCTGTTCTCTCTCTCTCATTAGTCAGGTTGTTGTAGCTGGTCTCTCTCTCTTTAGTCAGGTTGCTGTAGCTGGTCTCTCTCTCTCTTTAGTCAGGTTATTGTACCTGGTCTCTCTCTCTTTAGTCAGGTTGTTGTAGCTGGTCTCTCTCTCTTTAGTCAGGTTATTGTAGCTGGTCTCTCTCTTTAGTCAGGTTGTTGTAGCTGGTCTCTCTCTCTTTAGTCAGGTTATTGTAGCTGGTCTCTCTCTCTTTAGTCAGGTTGTTGTAGCTGGTCTCTCTATCTTTAGTCAGGTTGTTGTAGCTGGTCTCTCTCTCTCTTTAGTCAGGTTGTTGTAGCTGGTCTCTCTCTCTCTTTAGTCAGATTGTTGTAGCTGGTCTCTCTCTCTCTTTAGTCAGATTGTTGTAGCTGGTCTCTCTCTTTAGTCAGGTTGTTGTAGCTGGTCTCTCTATCTTTAGTCAGGTTGTTGTAGCTGGTCTCTCTCTCTCTTTAGTCAGATTGTTGTAGCTGGTCTCTCTCTCTCTTTAGTCAGATTGTTGTAGCTGGTCTCTCTCTTTAGTCAGGTTGTTGTAGCTGGTCTCTCTCTTTAGTCAGGTTGCTGTAGCTGGTATCTCTCTCTCTTTAGTCAGGTTGTTGTAGCTGGTCTCTCTCTTTAGTCAGGTTATTGTAGCTGGTCTCTCTCTCTTTAGTCAGGTTGCTGTAGTTGGTCTCTCTCTCTCTTTAGTCAGGTTGTTGCAGCTGGTCTCTCTCTTTAGTCAGGTTGTTGTAGCTGGTCTCTCTATCTTTAGTCAGGTTGTTGTAGCTGGTCTCTCTCTCTCTTTAGTCAGATTGTTGTAGCTGGTCTCTCTCTCTCTTTAGTCAGATTGTTGTAGCTGGTCTCTCTCTTTAGTCAGGTTGTTGTAGCTGGTCTCTCTATCTTTAGTCAGGTTGTTGTAGCTGGTCTCTCTCTCTCTTTAGTCAGGTTATTGTACCTGGTCTCTCTCTCTTTAGTCAGATTGTTGTAGCTGGTCTCTCTCTTTAGTCAGGTTGCTGTAGCTGGTCTCTCTCTCTCTTTAATCAGGTTGTTGTAGCTGGTCTCTCTGCACAGTAATGCTGACCGTTGACTAAGGGAACAATGAACAAGTGAATCAATGACTACGCCATTGATTTTTTACAATGCTTCAGTGGGAACATACTAAACGTACAGTGGACACACAGGACTATGATCTCAGCCAGTAGGGGAACACATAGCCTCAGACGCGTTGCAGTATAATAATATGTTGAAGATAAATGCACAATGCAGAGGATGAGATGACTAAAAACCTAACGGTTAATAGCGAATTATAAGTAGGAGTTGGGTTTCAGTTCAACATCTGTTCAGAATCTGTGGAATGTCACTCCTGACCTCAGAGCGACGTGTGCTACGTGGGCCACGTTTTCATTGGTCTGGAGTGGGATACTTGTTATTTGGCCATTGGCCAAGTTGTCCTGCAAGGACTTCTGATTGGTCAACCCCAGGCTAGGGTGGGGGGTTATAAATGGCCTCCTGCTCCTTTGTTCGGTGGGGAGAAAAGCTGAGGACAGGGGAGACTGAACATCTGAATATCTACCTCCCAGCATAACATCTTGATTTGTCCTTCTCAAATAAACCTATTTTTCTCCCCCCGATTTGCTTTGGAGTTTGTGTTATTGAAGAATAACATAAATTGCTAACAGCAGCAACTCTGGAAGGTCTCTTCCACAACTGAACATGTACTGAATCACAAAGATATTGTCATACAGTCTTTGCACCAACATTCATTGTTGTCCTCTATCTGTGTTTGTATAGACTTCTTGTCCTTTAAAAAAACACTTTAGACCAAAAAAACACTTAAGACCAAAACGTTGAATATGCTAACATGCAAAATAAGCACACAGAAACAGCCAGTTTCTCATACCTTTCCCCAGCCCACAAAATAACAAATGCAATGGGAAACACTCTTACCGTGGTCTTTAATAGCTGAAGATTGATTCATCCAAAATGTGTTGCACTGGTTTGCATTTAAGTAAAAGGGAGGATGGCACATTTTGATCTTGGATTGAATTTTGGGACTTTCTTATTTACACTTGGACATTGGGACGATTGGTTAGGATGATATATGAACTTTATTGTGTGATGATAATCGACATAAAGTTAATTGTTATATTGATTGAAATCCAATTGGTTACAATATATTAATCTTTGCTCCCTTCACATCACTTTGGTTGCACTCATATTGAAACAGTATTTTACTTGAACTTTAACGTTGTAACCTAGTTTGTGATGCTAACCGATCCAGTCTTTGTACGATGATGTGTCACTGAGGGTCTGAGCTTCTGGGAATGACTCATCATGTGGAATTATTTGGGATGTTTGTGAAGGAAGGCGCGCACACTGTTTATGCTCCCAATTCACCTCTTTATTGACAATGCGTCAGGTCAAACAGACTGAATGCTTACATCCCTGAGCAGGCGTGGTTGTGAGACAGGTTGGGCGTACTGCCAAATTCTCCAAAACGATGTTGGAGGTGGCTTATGGTAGAAAAATGAACATTAATTTCACAGGCAACAGCTCTGGTGGACATTCCTGCAGTCAGCTTGCCAATTGCCATGCTCCATAAAAACTTGAGACATCTGTGGTATTGTGTTGTGTGATAAAACTACATATTTTAGAGTGTCCTTTTATTGTCCCCAGCACAAGGTGCACCTGTGTAATGATCTTTCTGTTTAATCAGCTTCTTGATATGCCACACCTGTCAGGTGGATGGATTATCTTGGCAAAGGAGAAATGCTCACTAACAGGGATGTCAACACATTTGTGCACAAAATGTAAGAGAATAATATTTTGTGCATATGGAAAATTTATTTTATTTCTGCTCACGAAATATGGGACCAACACTTTACACGTTGTGTTTATATTTTTGCTCAGTGTACATATATAAAACAATATTCCATTGGAAACTGTTGGAATACCTGCTCAAATGACAATTACACACAGGACGCGCGGTGGCCGTGTGTCACAGCTGTGCGCTACTTACTGGTGCAGAAGTCAGGTGCAGGAGAGCAGAGAGTTGTGATCTACTGGTGTAGGAGTCAGGTGCAGTAGAGCAGAGAGTTGTGATCTACTGGTGTAGAAGTCAGGTGCAGTAGAGCAGAGAGTTGTGATCTACTGGTGTAGAAGTCAGGTGCAGGAGAGCAGAGAGTTGTGATCTACTGGTGTAGAAGTCAGGTGCAGGAGAGCAGAGAGTTGTGATCTACTGGTGTAGAAGTCAGGTGCAGGAGAGCAGAGAGTTGTGATCTACTGGTGTAGAAGTCAGGTGCAGGAGAGCAGAGAGTTGTGTTCAGGCGTACACTTTATTCGTCCGAAGCAAACAACAGACTGACGCAACAGTGTCCAACAAACCTGCAGCCAAAGGCAAAAGTGCAAAGCGCGACAAAGTCACAATGAAGCAGAAATGTTTAACAATTAAACATACTCCGGGTTGAAACATAGTACCCAGGGGAAAACCAGCTTGGCACGTCAATACACAAGGCTGCTATAACTGGCCTGGAGCTGGTCTCTCACTACAGTCAGGCTGCTATAACAGGCCTGTAGATGGTCTCTCTCTTTAGTCAGGCTGCTATAACAGGCCTGTAGCTGGTCTCTCTCTACAGTCAGGCTGCTATAACAGGCCTGTAGCTGGTCTCTCTCTTTAGTCAGGCTGCTATAACTGGCCTGGAGCCGGTCTCTCACTAGAGTCAGGCTGCTATAACAGGCCTGTAGCTGGTCTCTCTCTTTAGTCAGGCTGCTATAACTGGCCTGGAGCCGGTCTCTCTCTACAGTCAGGCTGCTATAACAGGCCTGTAGCTGGTCTCTCTCTTTAGTCAGGCTGCTATAACAGGCCTGTAGATGGTCTCTCTCTTTAGTCAGGCTGCTATAACAGGCCTGTAGCTGGTCTCTCTCTACAGTCAGGCTGCTATAACAGGCCTGTAGCTGGTCTCTCTCTTTAGTCAGGCTGCTATAACAGGCCTGTAGCTGGTCTCTCTCTTAAGTCAGGCTGCTATAACTGGCCTGGAGCCGGTCTCTCACTACAGTCAGGCTGCTATAACAGGCCTGTAGCTGGTCTCTCTCTTTAGTCAGGCTGCTATAACAGGCCTGTAGCTGGTCTCTCTCTTTAGTCAGGCTGCTATAACAGGCCTGTAGCTGGTCTCTCTCTACAGTCAGGCTGCTATAACTGGCCTGGAGCCGGTCTCTCTCTACAGTCAGGCTGCTATAACAGGCCTGTAGCTGGTCTCTCTCTTTAGTCAGGCTGCTATAACTGGCCTGGAGCCGGTCTCTCACTAGAGTCAGGCTGCTATAACAGGCCTGTAGCTGGTCTCTCTCTACAGTCAGGCTGCTATAACTGGCCTGGAGCCGGTCTCTCTCTACAGTCAGGCTGCTATAACAGGCCTGTAGCTGGTCTCTCTCTTCAGTCAGGCTGCTATAACTGGCCTGTAGCTGGTCTCTCTCTACAGTCAGGCTGCTATAACTGGCCAGGAGCCGGTCTCTCTCTACAGTCAGGCTGCTATAACAGGCCTGTAGCTGGTCTCTCTCTTTAGTCAGGCTGCTATAACTGGCCTGTAGCCGGTCTCTCTCTTTATTCAGGCTGCTATAACTGGCCTGTAGCTGGTCTCTCTCTTTAGTCAGGCTGTTTCTCCCATTCTTCTCTGCAGGTTCTCTCTAACTCTGTCAGGTTGGATGGGGAGCATCGCTGCACAGCTATTTTCAGATCTCTTCAGAGATGTTCAGAGACTTGTCCCAAAGCCACTCCTGCGTTGTCTTGGCTGTGTGCTTAGGGTCATTGTTCTGTTGGAAGGTGAACTTTCACCCCAGTCTGAGGTCCTGAGCGCTCTGGACCAGGTTTTCATCAAAGATCTCTCGGTACTTTGCTCCGTTCATCTTTGCCTCGATGATGACTAGTCTCCCAGTCCCTGCCGCTGAAAAACATCCCCATATCATGATGCTTCACTGTAGGCATGGTGCCAGGTTTCCCTCAGATGTGATCCTTGGCATTCAGGCCAAAGATTTCAATCTTCTGGAAGGGTCTCATCTCCACAGAGGAACTCTAGAGCTCTGTCAGAGTGACCATTGGGTTTGTGGTCATCTCCCTGACCAAGGCCCTTCTCCCCCGATTGCTCAGTTTGGCCTGGCGGCCAGCTCTAGGAAGAGTTTTAGTGGTTCCAAACTTCTTCAAATTTAAGAATGATGGAGTCCACTGTGTTCTTGGGGACCTTCAATGCTGCAGAATATTTTTGGTACCCTTCCCCAGATCTCTGCCTCGACACAATCCTGTCTCAGAGCTCTACGGACAATTAATTCGACCTCATAGCTTGGTTTCACATGGTTGTGTTACATCTGCCCCTGCCACGCCCTCTACTGCACATCCTGTGTCTGCCTAACCTGCCGCGACTCCCCCAGTGCTCTCTCCCTCTCTCTCTCTGTGTGAGTGTATCTGATTGTGTGGGTGGAGACAGGTGTGCTTGAGTCAGAGCAGATCCCCACCAGCTGCAACCTGCTCCATAATCAAGACCTCTACTAATACTCAGCCCTGCCACTTCCACGATGCCAGATTGTAACCTATGCTCAGTCAGTCTGCGTTTCAAGCCGTTTGTTCCTGCATAGATCCTGTTATCCTGTACCTGTTTTCACTAGCCTGACGCTGCTTTTCTCCCCACTACAGTTCTGTTCGCTCTGACTCTGGTCCCTGTCTCCAGTCCCTCGTCTCGTCAGTCCTGCTTCCCAGCCCTGGACACCCACTTTACTGCTTCTTTGGATTCCGCTCCCCTTGCCCTGGTCGCAGCCTCAGTCCCTGGTTCCCTGCTACCTGCTCGAGCTTCCCCTGGCCTGCACCCCATCTACCCCCCGCTTTTCAATAAATACCTTGAGTACCTTATCCCTGTCTCCTCGTCTGAGACTCCACTTGGGTTCACCTGCTCCACCCCACATTACAAAGGCTTGGTTTTTGCTCTGACATGCACTGTCAACTGTGGGACCTTATATAGACAGGTGTGTGCCTTTCCAAATCATTTCCAATCAATTGAATTTACCACAGGTGTACTCCAATCAAGTTGTAGAAACATCTCACGGATAATCAATGGAAACATGATGCACCTGAGCTTAATTTTGAGTCTCATAGCAAAGAGTCTGAATACTTATGAATACTTAGTTATGTAAAGGTATTTAGTTTTTTAATTTGTAATACATTTTCAAACATTTCTAAAAATCCTGGTTCCACTTTGTCGTTATGGGTATTGTGTGTAGATTGATGAACATTTTGATTTATTTAATCCATTTTAGTAAAAGTCTGTAACGTAACAAAATGTGGAAAAAGTCAAGGGGTCGAATACATTCCAAAGGAAATGTACACTGTGTGTTCTTTTGTCTGTGAAGGCTTGGTTACTATATAATGTATACTGTCTTTTGGCTGTGAAGGTTTGGTTACTATATAATGTATACTGTCTTTTGCCTGTGAAGGCTTGGTTACTATATAATGTATACTGTCTTTTGGCTGTGAAGGTTTGGTTACTATATAATGTATACTGTCTTTTGGCTGTGAAGGCTTGGTTACTATATAATGTATACTGTCTTCTGGCTGTGAAGGCTTGGTTACTATATAATGTATACTGTCTTCTGGCTGTGAAGGCTTGGTTACTATATAATGTATACTGTCTTTTGGCTGTGAAGGCTTGGTTACTATATAATGAATACTGTCTTCTGGCTGTGAAGGCTTGGTTACTATATAATGTATACTGTCTTTTGGCTGTGAAGGTTTGGTTACTATATAATGTATACTGTCTTCTGGCTGTGAAGGCTTGGTTACTATATAATGTATACTGTCTTCTGGCTGTGAAGGCTTGGTTACTATATAATGAATACTGTCTTCTGGCTGTGAAGGCTTGGTTACTATATAATGTATACTGTCTTTTGGCTGTGAAGGCTTGGTTACTGTATAATGTATACTGTCTTCTGGCTGTGAAGGCTTGGTTACTATATAATGTATACTGTCTTTTGGCTGTGAAGGCTTGGTTACTATATAATGTATACTGTCTTTTGGCTGTGAAGGTTTGGTTACTATATAATGTATACTGTCTTTTGGCTGTGAATTATTGGTTACTATATAATGTATACTGCCTTTTGGTTGTGAAGGTTTGGTTACTATATAATGTATACTGTCTTTTGGCTGTGAATTCTTGGTTACTATATAATGTATACTGTCTTTTGGCTGTGAAGGTTTGGTTACTATATAATGTATACTGTCTTTTGGCTGTGAAGGCTTGGTTACTATATAATGTATAATGTATTTTGCCTGTGAAGGCTTGGTTACTATATAATGTATACTGTCTTCTGGCTGTGAAGGCTTGGTTACTATATAATGTATACTGTCTTTTGGCTGTGAAGGCTTGGTTACTATATAATGTATACTGTCTTATGGCTGTGAAGGCTTGGTTACTATATAATGTATACTGTCTTCTGGCTGTGAAGGCTTGGTTACTATATAATGAATACTGTCTTCTGGCTGTGAAGGCTTGGTTACTATATAATGTATACTGTCTTCTGGCTGTGAAGGCTTGGTTACTATATAATGTATACTGTCTTCTGGCTGTGAAGGCTTGGTTACTATATAATGAATGCTGTCTTCTGGCTGTGAAGGCTTGGTTACTATATAATGTATACTGTCTTTTGGCTGTGAAGGCTTGGTTACTATGTAATGTATACTGTCTTCTGGCTGTGAAGGCTTGGTTACTATATAATGTATACTGTCTTTTGGTTGTGAAGGCTTGGTTACTATATAATGTATACTGTCTTCTGGCTGTGAAGGCTTGGTTACTATATAATGAATACTGTCTTCTGGCTGTGAAGGCTTGGTTACTATATAATGTATACTGTCTTTTGGCTGTGAAGGTTTGGTTACTATATAATGTATACTGTCTTTTGGCTGTGAATTCTTGGTTACTATATAATGTATACTGTCTTTTGGTTGTGAAGGTTTGGTTACTATATAATGTATACTGTCTTTTGGCTGTGAAGGCTTGGTTACTATATAATGTATAATGTATTTTGCCTGTGAAGGCTTGGTTACTATATCATGTATACTGTCTTCTGGCTGTGAAGGCTTGGTTACTATATAATGTATACTGTCTTTTGGCTGTGAAGGCTTGGTTACTATATAATGTATACTGTCATCTGGCTGTGAAGGCTTGGTTACTATATAATGAATACTGTCTTCTGGCTGTGAAGGCTTGGTTACTATATAATGTATACTGTCTTCTGGCTGTGAAGGCTTGGTTACTATATAATGTATACTGTCTTCTGGCTGTGAAGGCTTGGTTACTATATAATGAATACTGTCTTCTGGCTGTGAAGGCTTGGTTACTATATAATGTATACTGTCTTTTGGCTGTGAAGGCTTGGTTACAATATAATGTATACTGTCTTCTGGCTGTGACGGCTTGGTTACTATATAATGTATACTGTCTTTTGGCTGTGAAGGCTTGGTTACTATATAATGTATACTGTCTTCTGGCTGTGAAGGCTTGGTTACTATATAATGTATACTGTCTTCTGGCTGTGAAGGCTTGGTTACTATATAATGTATACTGTCTTCTGGCTGTGAAGGCTTGGTTAGTATATAATGTATACTGTCCATTGACTGTGTTTCTGTGTGTTCTTCTGGCTGTGAAAGCTTGGTTACTATATAATGTATACTGTCTTCTGGCTGTGAAGGCTTGGTTACTATATCATGTATACTGTCTTCTGGCTGTGAAGGCTTGGTTACTATATAATGTATACTGTCTTTTGGCTGTGAAGGCTTGGTTACTATATAATGTATACTGTCATCTGGCTGTGAAGGCTTGGTTACTATATAATGAATACTGTCTTCTGGCTGTGAAGGCTTGGTTACTATATAATGTATACTGTCTTCTGGCTGTGAAGGCTTGGTTACTATATAATGTATACTGTCTTCTGGCTGTGAAGGCTTGGTTACTATATAATGAATACTGTCTTCTGGCTGTGAAGGCTTGGTTACTATATAATGTATACTGTCTTTTGGCTGTGAAGGCTTGGTTACAATATAATGTATACTGTCTTCTGGCTGTGACGGCTTGGTTACTATATAATGTATACTGTCTTTTGGCTGTGAAGGCTTGGTTACTATATAATGTATACTGTCTTCTGGCTGTGAAGGCTTGGTTACTATATAATGTATACTGTCTTCTGGCTGTGAAGGCTTGGTTACTATATAATGCATACTGTCTTCTGGCTGTGAAGGCTTGGTTAGTATATAATGTATACTGTCCATTGACTGTGTTTCTGTGTGTTCTTCTGGCTGTGAAAGCTTGGTTACTATATAATGTATACTGTCCATTGACTCTGTGTTTCTGTGTGTTCTTTTGGCTGTGAAGGCTTGGTTACTTTATAATGTATACCGTCCATTGACTGTGTCTCTGTGTGTTCTTTCGGCTGTGAAGGCTTGGTTACTATATAATGTATACCGTCCATTGACTGTGTTTCTGTGTGTTCTTCTGGCTGTGAAGGCTTGGTTACTATATAATGTATACTGTCCATTGACTCTGTGTTTCTGTGTGTTCTTCTGGCTGTGAAGGCTTGGTTACTATATAATGTATACTGTCCATTGACTCTGTGTTTCTGTGTGTTCTTCTGGCTGTGAAGGCTTGGTTACTATATAATGTATACTGTCCATTGACTCTGTGTTTCTGTGTGTTCTTCTGGCTGTGAAGGCTTGGTTACTATATAATGTATACTGTCCATTGACTCTGTGTTTCTGTGTGTTCTTCTGGCTGTGAAGGCTTGGTTACTATATAATGTATACTGTCCTTTGACTCTGTGTTTGTTTGTTCTTGTGTTTGTGTTTGGGGTAGAAGATCTGCGGGGCGTGACGATAGTGGAGCTGATTAAGAAGGAAGGCAGCACCTTGGGCCTCACCATCTCCGGAGGAACAGACAAGGACGGAAAGCCCCGCGTCTCCAACCTACGACCAGGAGGACTGGCTGCCAGGTGAGATCTACATGTTTTTTTGTGTTTTTTTTACAGTATTCGCTCACTTTTTTTTTACTGAATGTGCACGCGTGTACAGGACATCTTCCTTGACTTACCCCTGAACCTCCATCCCCTCAGTCTCCCAGTCACAGACACAGATGCAGCCATGCTGTATCAGCTAATCAGGCCCTGATGTAGAAACAACCACCTGACGTTTCATTTCACTAGAGGCAGATTTCCACAGGATTGTTTAACGACTAGGAAGACGATGCTAAAAATAGGCGCGTAGTCTTTAAAAAAATTTTTTTTATGTGTAAATCTACTGACGGACCTGTCTGTTTTTTCGAAGAAGTCTCCCCCTCAGGCTTTCCCCCCTCCCCAGATAAAACTTACAGATTAGATGCACTGCAGGCCAACTGTCTGTGTTTGAGCCTTAGCTTGACAATTTATGTAGAAAGTGGATTTTATCCAAAGCTGATTGACTCTGAATAAAGAAAGTGGGACATGTTAAAATCTGAATTAATCTCATGACTGGCATATTTAATGAAGATACAATATCAGCTAAATGAGCAATGTACCAAAGAATAAAACAGTATTCATTGTGTGAGTAGTGTCGCTGTTCAGGCGTCTTGTGCTTCACGGTGACTGTGGGAAGACACTAAAGGTTGAGAATCCTAGATTGCAACATAATAGCCTGTTGGCATTGTTGATCTGTCAGCATGTGTATCTGTCATCACTGTCTTCTCTGGTGGGTGTATGAGAAGTCATTTAATCTAGTGGGTATGAGAAGTCCTTTAATCTAGTGGGTGTATGAGAAGTAATTTAATTAAGTGGGTGTATGAGAAGTCCTTTAATCTAGTGGGTGTATGAGAAGACCTTTAATCTAGTGGGTATGAGAAGTAATTTAATTAAGTGGGTGTATGAGAAGTCCTTTAATCTAGTGGGTGTATGAGAAGTAATTTAATTAAGTGGGTGTATGAGAAGTCCTTTAATCTAGTGGGTATGAGAAGTCCTTTAATCTAGTGGGTATGAGAAGTAATTTAATTAAGTGGGTGTATGAGAAGTCCTTTAATCTAGTGGGTGTATGAGAAGTCCTTTAATCTAGTGGGTGTATGAGAAGTCGTTTAATCTAGTGGGTGTATGAGACATCCTTTAATCTAGTGGGTGTATGAGACATCCTTTAATCTAGTGGGTGTATGAGAAGTCGTTTAATCTAGTGGGTGTATGAGAAGTCCTTTAATCTAGTGGGTGTATAAGAAGTCGTTTAATCTAGTGGGTGTATGAGAAGTAATTTAATCTAGTGGGTATATGAGAAGACCTTTAATCTAGTGGGTATATGAGAAGACCTTTAATCTAGTGGGTATATGAGAAGACCTTTAATCTAGTGGGTATATGAGAAGACCTTTAATCTACTGGGTGTATGAGAAGACCTTTAATCTAGTGGGTATATGAGAAGACCTTTAATCTAGTGGGTATATGAGAAGACCTTTAATCTAGTGGGTATATGAGAAGACCTTTAATCTAGTGGGTATATGAGAAGACCTTTAATCTACTGGGTATATGAGAAGACCTTTAATCTAGTGGGTATATGAGAAGACCTTTAATCTAGTGGGTATATGAGAAGACCTTTAATCTAGTGGGTATATGAGAAGACCTTTAATCTAGTGGGTATATGAGAAGACCTTTAATCTAGTGGGTGTATGAGAAGACCTTTAATCTAGTGGGTGTATGAGAAGACCTTTAATCTAGTGGGTATATGAGAAGACCTTTAATCTAGTGGGTATATGAGAAGACCTTTAATCTAGTGGGTATATGAGAAGACCTTTAATCTACTGGGTGTATGAGAAGACCTTTAATCTACTGGGTATATGAGAAGACCTTTAATCTAGTGGGTGTATGAGAAGACCTTTAATCTAGTGGGTGTATGAGAAGACCTTTAATCTAGTGGGTATATGAGAAGACCTTTAATCTAGTGGGTATATGAGAAGACCTTTAATCTAGTGGGTATATGAGAAGACCTTTAATCTAGTGGGTATATGAGAAGACCTTTAATCTACTGGGTATATGAGAAGACCTTTAATCTACTGGGTGTATGAGAAGACCTTTAATCTAGTGGGTGTATGAGAAGACCTTTAATCTAGTGGGTATATGAGAAGACCTTTAATCTAGTGGGTATATGAGAAGACCTTTAATCTACTGGGTATATGAGAAGACCTTTAATCTAGTGGGTATATGAGAAGACCTTTAATCTAGTGGGTATATGAGAAGACCTTTAATCTAGTGGGTATATGAGAAGACCTTTAATCTAGTGGGTATATGAGAAGACCTTTAATCTAGTGGGTGTATGAGACATACTTTAATCTAGTGGGTGTATGAGACATCCTTTAATCTAGTGGGTGTATGAGACATCCTTTAATCTAGTGGGTGTATGAGACATCCTTTAATCTAGTGGGTGTATGAGACATCCTTTAATCTACTGGATGTATGAGAAGACCTTTAATCTAGTGGGTGTATGAGACATCCTTTAATCTAGTGGGTGTATGAGACATCCTTTAATCTAGTGGGTGTATGAGACATCCTTTAATCTACTGGATGTATGAGAAGACAGGAGCTTGCTTTCTGTTTTCATTTAGAACGTTAAGTAACTAGCAACATCATATTGTTAAGCTATATACAGTAGGTAGATCATTATTTGCAACAAAATGTAACTTATTGTTAATCACAGTCGTACTGTGGTAGAGGGTTAGGCTTTGTAACATGGGATATTTGATTGACGTTCTCTTTACTTGTTGACAAACTCTCTCCTTTCTCAAACTCTCTACCTACATGTACCGCTCCACCTCACAATCCTACTATAAGAAACGCTGCAACAAAAACTATTTTCCTGTGGAGTCCGCCTTGAATACTTCAAACCACAAGTTATCTACCTGGCAATCACAACCAACAAAGAACTTATCGATTAACTCTGTCTGGTCCTATCTGTTTGTCTGTTTGGAACTCAGAACCAGAATGTTATTGTTGTAGAATAGATGGAATAGATTTTTTTGTCCTGAAATTAGTTTTCTCCCAAACTAGTTGCCAAACTATATAGTTTGATTGTTATCGATTAGGAAAGTATTGATTTCTAATTCTGTTTTTTTGAGAGTAGATTTTAACCAACGTCATGCTATTCATCTGTCGTGGATCCTGAAGCCTGTAGGTTTAATGAAAGGTGGGATATATATTATTATCAGCTAGATAATGTTCTATCTACAGTATGGTCCTGTCTAATGAGTGATCAGCTAGATAATGTTGTATCTCTGGTCCTGTCTAATGAGTGATCAGCTAGATAATGTTGTATCTCTGGTCCTGTCTAATGAGTGATCAGCTAGATAATGTTGTATCTACAGTATGGTCCTGTCTAATGAGTGATCAGCTAGATAATGTTGTATCTCTGGTCCTGTCTAATGAGTGATCAGCTAGATAATGTTGTATCTCTGGTCCTGTCTAATGTGTGATCAGCTAGATAATGTTGTATCTACAGTATGGTCCTGTCTAATGTGTGATCAGCTAGATAATGTTGTATCTCTGGTCCTGTCTAATGAGTGATCAGTTAGATAATGTTGTATCTCTGGTCCTGTCTAATGAGTGATCAGCTAGATAATGTTGTATCTACAGTATGGTCCTGTCTAATGAGTGATCAGCTAGATAATGTTGTATCTCTGGTCCTGTCTAATGAGTGATCAGCTAGATAATGTTGTATCTCTGGTCCTGTCTAATGAGTGATCAGCTAGATAATGTTGTATCTACAGTATGGTCCTGTCTAATGAGTGATCAGCTAGATAATGTTGTATCTCTGGTCCTGTCTAATGAGTGATCAGCTAGATAATGTTGTATCTCTGGTCCTGTCTAATGAGTGATCAGCTAGTTAATGTTGTATCTCTGGTCCTGTCTAATGAGTGACCATCTAGATAATGTTGTATCTCTGGACCTGTCTAAGGAGTGATCAGCTAGATAATGATGTATCTACAATATGGTCCTGTCTAATGAGTGATCAGCTAGATAATGTTGTATATCTGGTCATGTTTAAGGAGTGATCAGCTAGATCATGATGTATCTACAATATGGTCCTGTCTAATGAGTGATCAGCTAGATAATGTTGTATCTACAGTATGGTCCTGTCTAATGAGTGATCAGCTAGATAATGTTGTATCTACAGTATGGTCCAGTCTAGTGAGTGATCAAATAGATCATGTTGTATCTCTGGTCCTGTCTAATGAGTGATCAGCTAGATAATGTTGTATCTCTGGTCCTGTCTAATGAGTGATCAGCTAGATAATGTTGTATCTACAGTATGGTCCTGTCTAATGTGTGATCAGCTAGATAATGTTGTATCTACAGTATGGTACAGTCTAATGTGTGATCAGCTAGATAATGTTGTATCTACAGTATGGTCCTGTCTAATGTGTGATCAGCTAGATAATGTTGTATCTACAGTATGGTCCAGTCTAATGAGTGATCAGCTAGATAATGTTGTATCTACAGTATGGCCCTGTCTAATGTGTGATCAGCTAGATAATGTTGTATCTACAGTATGGTCCTGTCTAATGTGTGATCAGCTAGATAATGTTGTATCTACAGTATGGTCCAGTCTAGTGAGTGATCAGCTAGGTAATGTTGTATCTCTGGTCCTGTCTAATGAGTGATCAGCTAGATAATGTTGTATCTACAGTATGGTCTAGTCTAATGAGTGATCAGCTAGCTAATGTTATTGTTGTAGAATAGATGGAATAGATTTTTTGTCCTGAAATTAGTTTTCTCCCAAACTAGTTGCCAAACTATATAGTTTGATTGTTATCGATTAGGAAAGTATTGATTTCTAATTCTGTTTTTTTGAGAGTAGATTTTAACCAACGTCATGCTATTCATCTGTCGTGGATCCTGAAGCCTGTAGGTTTAATGAAAGGTGGGATATATATTATTATCAGCTAGATAATGTTCTATCTACAGTATGGTCCTGTCTAGTGAGTGATCAGCTAGGTAATGTTGTATCTCTGGTCCTGTCTAATGAGTGATCCGCTAAACGTTGGTGACTGCATCAAGTCAGTCAATGGCATCAACCTGACCAAGCTGATCTAAAATTATGACAATCATATTAGATAATTGATGTTTTATGTACTATATGTCTATATGTTCCTGTCCTAGGAGTGATCAGTTGAACGTGGGCGACTACATCAAGTCAGTGAATGGTATCAACCTGACTAAGCTGAGAC
>NC_092163.1:78490219-78500219 GCF_045791955.1 Oncorhynchus clarkii lewisi | reverse complement strand
CCCTATCGGCTCTGGTCAAATGTAGTGCACCCTATTCCCTATGGGCTTTGGTCAAAAGTAGTGCACTATGTAGGGAATAGGGTGCTATTTGGGATGGACCCTATACACTCATTTCACAACATGTGTCAAACTCATTCCACGGAGGGCCGAGTGTCTGCAGGTTTTCGTTCCACCCTTGTACTTGATTGATGGATTAAGGTCACTAATTAGTAAGGAACTCCCGTCACCTGGTTGTCTAGGTCTTAATTGAATGGGGAAAAAAAAAAAAAAAACAGCAGACACTCAATGAGTTTGACACCCCTGCATTACACAGACAACCCTGGCACCCGCCCGTTCCCACTACAGTCTAGGTTGATTGTGTTTCAGTCACAGCTGACCCATAAAGGAAGAACACTCTAAATTAATTTAAGATAGCCTCAGCAGTCCACCGATTGGAAATGCTAATTTCTTAACAACGCCATCCACAGATCAATAAAAGACAAAGTAATTTAGGCTGTAGGGAAATCAATTCATCGTTTACAGCACAGTTAGCATGGCAGACTTGTTTTAACTGTGGATGGCATAAAAGATGAGTGAAATATTCTTCAGATTCTTCAATGCATACTTTTATTACACAATAGTTTTGATGCAAATTAATATACTGTATATAATATAAGAAATGCCGTTTAGCTGACGCTTTCTCCAACTTACAGTCATATGGGTGGCCCTCAGTGGGAATCGAACCCACGACCCTTAGCGTTGCAAGCACCATGCTCTACCAACTGGGCCACACGGGACCAAATTGATGTTGGTCAGGCAGATGCCCTATTAAAAGTGATGCCATACTGTATAGCCAAACCATTTCCTCAAGCGTTCAATGTGTTTAATGTGATGTTTCAGGGGGCTCACACGAAGACTGGAACAAATCTCGCCCCCTAGTGGTGACATACGTCAGACCAGGAGGTCCTGCAGACAGGTGATGTGGATCATGGTGTGACAACTTATTCCCCAGGAGTACAGGGTCAGCTAGAGCACAGGATCAGCTGGAGCACAGGGTCAGCTAGAGCACAGGGTCAGCTGGAGCACAGGGTCAGCTGGAGCACAGGGTCAGCTAGAGCACAGGGTCAGCTGGAGGAGCACAGGGTCAGCTGGAGCACAGAGGAGCACAGGTTCAGCTAGAGCACAGGGTCAGCTAGAGCACAGGGTCAGCTAGAGCACAGGGTCAGCTGGAGGAGCACAGGGTCAGCTGGAGCGCAGAGGAGCACAGGTTCAGCTAGAGCACAGGGTCAGCTAGAGCACAGAGGAGCACAGGGTCAGCTAGAGCACAGGGTCAGCTGGAGGAGCACAGGGTCAGCTGGAGCACAGAGGAGCACAGGGTCAGCTAGAGCACAGGGTCAGCTAGAGCACAGAGGAGCACAGGGTCAGCTAGAGCACAGGGTCAGCTAGAGCACAGAGGAGCACAGGGTCAGCTAGAGCACAGGGTCAGCTGGAGGAGCACAGGGTCAGCTGGAGCACAGAGGAGCACAGGGTCAGCTAGAGCACAGGGTCAGCTGGAGGAGCACAGGGTCAGCTGGAGCACAGAGGAGCACAGGGTCAGCTAGAGCACAGGGTCAGCTAGAGCACAGAGGAGCACAGGGTCAGCTAGAGCACAGGGTCGGCTGGAGGAGCACAGGGTCAGCTGGAGCACAGAGGAGCACAGGGTCAGCTAGAGCACAGGGTCGGCTAGAGCACAGAGGAGCACAGGGTCAGCTAGAGCACAGGGTCAGCTGGAGGAGCACAGGGTCAGCTGGAGCACAGAGGAGCACAGGGTCAGCTAGAGCACAGGGTCAGCTAGAGCACAGAGGAGCACTGGGTCAGCTAGAGCACAGGGTCAGCTAGAGCACAGGGTCAGCTAGAGCACAGAGGAGCACAGGGTCAGCTGGAGGAGCACAGGGTCAGCTGGAGCGCAGAGGAGCACAGGGTCAGCTAGAGCACAGGGTCAGCTAGAGCACTTAGGAGCAAAGGGTCAGCTAGAGCACAGGGTCAGCTAGAGGACAGGGTCAGCTAGAGGACAGGGTCAGCTAGAGCACAGGGTCAGCTAGAGGACAGGGTCAGCTGGAGCACAGGGTCAGCTAGAGCACAGGGTCAGCTGGAGCACAGGGTCAGCTAGAGGACAGGGGTCAGCTAGAGGACAGAGGAGAACAGGGTCAGCTAGAGGACAGGGTCAGCTAGAGGACAGAGGAGCACAGGGTCAGCTGAAGCTACAGTACACCTACTAATTTCTTTATTCTTTATTTTTACTATTTTCTACATTGTAGTATAATAGTGAATACATCAAAACTATGAAATAACACATATGGAATCATGTAGGAACCAAAAAATTGTTGAGCAAATAAAAATATATTTTAGATTCTTCAAACCCGTTGCCTTTGCCTTGATGACAGCTTTGCACACTCTTGGCATTTTCTCAACTAGCTTCATGAGGAATTCTTTTCCAACAGTCTTGAAGGAGTTCCCACATATGCTGAGCACTTGTTGGCTGCTTTTCCTTCATTCTGCGGTCCAACTTATCCCAAACCATCTCAATTGGGTTGAGGTCGGACGATTGTGGAGGCCAGGTCATCTGATGCAGCACTCCATCACTCTCCTTCTTAGTAATATAGCCCTTACACAGCCTGGAGGTGTGCTGGGTCATTGTCCTGTTGAAAAACAAATGATTGTCCCACTAAGCCCAAACCAGATGGTATGGCGTATCGCTGCAGAATGCTGTGGTAGCCATGCTGGTTAAGTGTGCCTTGAATTTAAAAAAAATCACTGACAGTGTCACCATCAAAGCACCCCCACACCATCACACCTCCTCCTCCAGGCTTCATGGTGGGAACCACACATGTAGAGATCATCTGTTCACCTACTCTGCGTCTCACAAAGAAATTGGCGTTTGTAACCAAAAATCTCAAATTTGGACTCATCAGATCGAAGGACAGATTTCCACCTGTCTAATGTCAATTGCTCGTGTTTCTTGGCCCAAGCAAGTCTCTTCTTATTATTGGTGCACTTTAGTAGGTGTTTTTTTGCAGCAATTCGACCATGAAGTCTTGATTGACTCAATCTCCTATGAACAGTTGATGTTGAGATGTGTCTGTTACTTGAATTCTGTGAAGCATTTATTTGGGCTGCAATCTGAGGTGCAGTTAAATCTAATGAACTTATCGTCTGCAGCAGAGGTTACTCTGGGTCTTCCTTTCCTGTGGCGGTCCTCATGAGAGCCAGTTAAATCTAATGAACTTATCCTCTGCAGCAGAGGTAACTCTGGGTCTTCCTTTCCTGTGGCGGTCCTCATGAGAGCCAGTTAAATCTAATGAACTTATCGTCTGCAGCAGAGGTAACTCTGGGTCTTCCTTTCCTGTGGCGGTCCTCATGAGAGCCAGTTAAATCTAATGAACTTATCGTCTGCAGCAGAGGTAACTCTGGGTCTTCCTTTCATGTGGCGGTCCTCATGAGAGCCAGTTAAATCTAATGAACTTATCGTCTGCAGCAGAGGTAACTCTGGGTCTTCCTTTCCTGTGGCGGTCCTCATGAGAGCCAGTTAAATCTAATGAACTTATCGTCTGCAGCAGAGGTAACTCTGGGTCTTCCTTTCCTGTGGCGGTCCTCATGAGAGCCAGTTAAATCTAATGAACTTATCGTCTGCAGCAGAGGTAACTCTGGGTCTTCCTTTCCTGTGGCGGTCCTCATGAGAGCCAGTTAAATCTAATGAACTTATCGTCTGCAGCAGAGGTAACTCTGGGTCTTCCTTTCCTGTGGCGGTCCTCATGAGAGACAGTTTCATCATTGATGGTTTTTGTGACTGCACTTGAAGAAACTACTTAAATTCTTGAAGTTTTCCGGATTGACTGACCTCCATGTCTTAAAGTAACGATATTTAAGATTGAAGAATCTTAAATATATTTTGATTTGTTTAACACTTTTGTTGGTTCCTACATGATTCCATATGTGTTATTTCATAGTGTTGATGTCTTCACTATTATTCTACAATGTAGAAAATAGTTTAAAATATAAAGAAAAACCCTTTGTTCTAAACCTTTGACTGGTACTGTATGTTATAGTGCACTGCTATGTAGGGTGCATATGTAGTGCACTGCTATGTAGGGTGCATATGTAGTGCACTGCTATGTAGGGTGCATATGTAGTGCACTGCTATGTAGGGTGCATATGTAGTGCACTGCTATGTAGGGTGCATATGTAGTGCACTGCTATGTAGGGTGCATATGTAGTGCACTGCTATGTAGGGTGCATATGTAGTGCACTGCTATGTAGGGTACATATGTAGTGCACTGCTATGTAGGGTGCATATGTAGTGCACTACTATGTAGGGTGCATATGTAGTGCACTACTATGTAGGGTGCATATGTAGTGCACTGCTATGTAGGGTGCATATGTAGTGCACTGCTATGTAGGGTGCATATGTAGTGCACTGCTATGTAGGGTGTATATGTAGTGCACTGCTATGTAGGGTGCATATGTAGTGCACTGCTATGTAGGGTGCATATGTAGTGCACTGCTATGTAGGGTGCATATGTAGTGCACTACTATGTAGGGTGCATATGTAGTGCACTGCTATGTAGGGTGCATATGTAGTGCACTACTATGTAGGGTGCATATGTAGTGCACTGCTATGTAGGGTGCATATGTAGTGCACTACTATGTAGGGTGCATATGTAGTGCACTGCTATGTAGGGTGCATATGTAGTGCACTGCTATGTAGGGTGCATATGTAGTGCACTGCTATGTAGGGTGCATATGTAGTGCACTGCTATGTAGGGTGCATATGTAGTGCACTGCTATGTAGGGTGCATATGTAGTGCACTGCTATGTAGGGTGCATATGTAGTGCACTGCACTGTAGGGTGCATATGTAGTGCACTACTATGTAGGGTGCATATGTAGTGCACTGCTATGTAGGGTGCATATGTAGTGCACTGCTATGTAGGGTGCATATGTAGTGCACTGCTATGTAGGGTGCATATGTAGTGCACTGCTATGTAGGGTGCATATGTAGTGCACTGCTATATAGTGCACTTCTATGTAGTGCACTGCTATGTAGGGTGCATATGTAGTGCACTGCTATGTAGTGCACTGCTATGTAGGGTGCATATGTAGTGCACTGCTATGTATAGCACTGCTATGTAGTGCACTGCTATGTAGTGCACTGCTATGTAGGGTGCATATGTAGTGCACTGCTATGTAGTGCACTGCTATGTAGTGCACTGCTATGTAGTGCACTACTGTTGTCATTTGAGACAGGACCTGTGTTCCATTTTTCTGTGTGGGTTTGGCTGAGAGGGATATTGAATATGTCTCCTGAATATGTCGGCTGGTGCTAGTTACATATGAATATGTTTTCACTCTTCACACCCACATGTAAAATACGAGGGATGAGACATTTCAGCCGACGCTGAAGTGAGAGAGTGTGCGAGAGATAGAGAGCGAGGGATCGAGTAGACAGAGGAAAGGTAGAGGTAGGAGGAGAGAGAGAGGAGAGGAAGTGGTAGAAGGAGAGAGAGAGGAGGGGTTGAAGGAGGGAGAGGAGTAGGTAGGAGGAGAGAGAGAGGAGAGGAAGGGGTAGAAGGAGAGAGAGAGGAGGGGTAGAAGGAGAGAGAGAGGAGGGGTTGAAGGAGAGAGAGGGGAGGGGTAGAAGGAGAGAGAGAGAAGGGGTAGAAGGAGAGAGAGGAGGGGTAGAAGGAGAGAGAGTAGGGGTAGAAGGAGAGAGAGGAGTGGGTAGAAGGAGAGAGAGGAGGGGTAGAAGGAGAGAGAGAGGAGAGGAAGGGATAGAAGGAGAGAAAGGAGTGGGTAGAAGGAGAGAGAGATGAGAGGAAGGGGTAGAAGGAGAGAGAGAGGAGGGGTAGAAGGAGAGAGAGGAGGGGTAGAAGGAGAGAGAGTAGGGGTAGAAGGAGAGAGAGAAGTGGGTAGAAGGAGAGAGAGGAGGGGTAGAAGGAGAGATAGAGGAGAGGAAGGGATAGAAGGAGAGAAAGGAGTGGGTAGAAGTAGAGAGAGATGAGAGGAAGGGGTAGAAGGACAGAGAGAGGAGGGGTAGAAGGAGAGAGAGGGGAGGGGTAGGAGAGATAGAGGATGGGTAGAAGGAGAGAGAGGAGTGGGTAGAATGAGAGAGACAGGAGGGGTAGAAGAAGAGAGAGAGGAGAGGAAGGGGTAGAAGGAGAGAGAGAGGAGGGGTAGAAGGAGAGAGAGAGGAGAGGAATGGGTAGAAGGAGAGAGAGAGGAGGGGTAGAAGGAGAGCGAGAGGAGGGGTAGAAGGAGAGAGAGGGGAAGGGTAGAAAGAGAGAGAGAGGAGGGGTAGGAGAGAGAGAGGAGAGGAAGGAGAGAGGAGACGAGAGGAAAGGTAGGAGAGGTAGAAGGAGAAAGAGAGGAGAGGTAGGAGATAGAGGAGAGAAGAGAGGAGAGGTAGAAGGAGAAAGAGGAGAGAAGAGAGGAGATGCAGAATGAGAGAGGAGAGGAGACAGAGGGAGAGGAGAGGTAGAAGGAGAGAAAGAGAGGAGGGGACATGCAGAAGGAGAGAGGAGAGGAGACAGAAGGAGAGGAGAGGTAGAAGGAGAAAAAGAGAGGAGAGGAGATGCAGAAGGAGAGAGGAGAGGAGACAGAAGGAGAGGAGAGGTAGAAGGAGAGAAAGTAGATCAGAGGGTGCAGTCTGCCATAATGAAACTGGATTTATTCAGTGTACCACTTTGGCACAAGGAATGGAAATGCTGCTTGGGTTTTCTCTGCCATTTGTATGATAGTCCAAGAATTTAGTTACAGAACATTGTTGGAGAGGAGGTCCCTTAAATACAATGTGACAGGATGCAGAAAGTGGAAGAGAATATGCCATGCTTCTCCCTCCCTCCATCTCTCCTTCCCTCTGTCCTTTGCTCACTCTCCTTCTCCCCCCCCCCCCCATCTCTCTCTCTCTCTCTCTCTCTCTCTCTCTCTCTCTCTCTCTCGCTCAACTACGAGGCTGTTATGTAGGCTGAGACATCTTCCATCTCTGTCTTTGGTTCAGTCTATCAGGTGTGAAGGTAAGACCCAGATGCAGACGACGTCGAATTAACAATGGTTTAATAATCCAACAGGGGCAGGCAATACACAGGTCAAGGGGTCAGTAAACCAGAGGTGGGGCAACGGTACCGGACGGCAGGCAGGGTCAGGGTCAGGGTCAGGGTCAGGGTCAGGGTCAGGGTCAGAGTCAGGACAGGCAAGGGTCAAAAACCAGGAGGGCGAGAAATAGAGAGACTCATAAAAGCAGGAGCTGAGACAAAACCACTGGTCGACTTGACAAACAAGACGAACTAGCAACAGACAAACGGAGAACACAGGTATAAATACCCAGGGGATAATGGGGAAGATGGGCGACACCTGAAGGGGGGTGGAGACAATCACAAAGACAGGTGAAATAGATTAGGGTGTTACACAGTCAGCGTTCCTTTGTGTCTCCTCTGTTGTCTCCTAGGACTGTGGTCAAATGTCACAAAATCGCCTGACAGTTGTTTAAAAGTCATTTTAGATAGCTTGGGTTGGATAGAAGCCATCTTCATTTCCTCCTTTTTCCTTTTACAACAAGGAAGTTGTTATGAACTCTGAAAAGGATCTACCCTGTGCATCTGCCACCATATGTCTTGTATAACATCTCTGGTCAGGTCACATGGTCAGGAACAAAATATGGATTTACTAGTTCATCTATCCTTGTTTATTGAACCAAATAACAGTGACCCCTTCTTCGTTTCTGCCCATCTCTACCATTTCTCTTTCTCTACCTTCCTGTGTCTCCCCTCTCCATGTGTGTCTCTCTCTTCTCCCTTCCTCTCTCTCCTCTGCCTCTATCTGCCCCCCCCCCCCCCCCGTCCTACTTCAGAGAGGGTAGCCTGAAGCCGGGGGATCGTCTGATGTGTGTAGACGGGGTGCCCCTCCACAGTGCCAACCACAGGGATGCCCTCAACGTGCTCAACCAGTGTGGTCAGGAGGCCCTCCTACAGATCGAGTATGACGTCTCTATCATGGGTAAGAGAAACCGTCCAAAATATAATGTATTCTATTCTAGTCATTCTATCTCTATCAGAGTTCACACTCTCCTGGAGAAATAAATAAGTAATACCTCATTTAAATAATGTCAGCTTATTTTGTGTCATCCAGGCTGAATATTATTTGTTTATAGTTCTTCAACTTCACTGAAAGGTGAAACAAAGTGGATAGTGAGTAGTAATGTGTTGGGATCCCAGACAGTGTGTTTTATTTGCAGCTCTCAAAGGGAAGCAACTAGACTTAATAATAAATCCCAGTCACTTCACTGACTTTCTTCACCTGGAACCAGCCATAAGGAGAATACCAGACAGTACCTGCCTACCTGGGCTGCAGGACTTTGATACTTGACTGTCTATTCATTTATATTGACTCAACAGACCCCAGAGGCAAGGGAAACAGCAGCTGTTGTCTCTTTCTCCTCCAAACTTTATCCAATATTACAATTATCAACTATCACAGTATAGTGTAAAAAATGCGCTATTCAATAGCTGTATTTTCCTGGCCACAATTCTGCTGTTTTCCGTCCTTCCCCACTAATCAGGGATTCTGACCTGGGACACCAGATGAGTGGACAAAACACTCTGGTTATGAATACGGCAGGGTAGCCTAGTGGTTAGAGTGTAGAGGAGGCAGGGTAGCCTAGTGGTTAGAGTGTAGAGGAGGCAGGTAGCCTAGTGGTTAGAGTGTAGAGGAGGCAGGTAGCCTTGTGGTTAGAGTGTAGAGGCAGGTAGCCTAGTGGTTAGAGTGTAGAGGAGGCAGGGTAGCCTAGTGGTTAGAGTGTAGAGGAGGCAGGGTAGCCTAGTGGTTAGAGTGTAGAGGAGGCAGGTAGCCTAGTGGTTAGAGTGTAGAGGAGGCAGGGTAGCCTAGTGGTTAGAGTGTAGAGGAGGCAGGTAGCCTAGTGGTTAGAGTGTAGAGGAGGCAGGGTAGCCTAGTGGTTAGAGTGTAGAGGAGGCAGGGTAGCCTAGTGGTTAGAGTGTAGAGGAGGCAGGTAGCCTAGTGGTTAGAGTGTAGAGGAGGCAGGGTAGCCTAGTGGTTAGAGTGTAGAGGAGGCAGGTAGCCTAGTGGTTAGAGTGTAGAGGAGGCAGGGTAGCCTAGTGGTTAGAGTGTAGAGGAGGCAGGGTAGCCTAGTGGTTAGAGTGTAGAGGAGGCAGGGTAGCCTAGTGGTTAGAGTGTAGAGGAGGCAGGTAGCCTAGTGGTTAGAGTGTAGAGGCGGCAGGGTAGCCTAGTGGTTAGAGTGGAGGGGAGGCAGGGTAGCCTAGTGGTTAGAGTGGAGGGGCAGGCAGGGTAGCCTAGTGGTTAGAGTGTAGAGGAGGCAGGTAGCCTAGTGGTTAGAGTGGAGGGGCGGCAGGGTAGCCTAGTGGTTAGAGTGGAGGGGAGGCAGGGTAGCCTAGTGGTTAGAGTGGAGGGGCGGCAGGGTAGCCTAGTGGTTAGAGTGGAGGGGTGGCAGGGTAGCCTTGTGGTTAGAGTGGAGGGGCGGCAGGGTAGCCTAGTGGTTAGAGTGGAGGGGCGGCAGGGTAGCCTAGTGTTTAGAGTGTTGGACTAGTAACCGGAAGGTTGCAAGTTCAAATCCCCGAGCTGACAAGGTACAAATCTGTCGTTCTGCCCCTGAACAGGCAGTTAATCCACTGTTCCTAGGCCGTCATTGAAAATAACATTTTGTTCTTAACTAGTTACATAAAGGTAAAAAAATAAAATGACAGTAATTGACCAATTATGGTAAATCAGGTAAAAAATAAAATCACTTCAGTCCTCAAGGGCTGGAACTGAACTTCCCTGGACCATAATGACAGCTAATTGTCCCATGTTCCTGCTGTTAACCTCTCATTGTAATACATTTCTGGGAGGTGGACTCTGAATGCCATATCGTAGTCATCATACAGTTGCAGGAATTAAAACGTTTAAAATGTGGAACAGTTTTTTTTGTGTCTAACTATCCATAAGATATGCATTGCATGAGTATTGTGAGAATTATT
>NC_092163.1:78442719-78485219 GCF_045791955.1 Oncorhynchus clarkii lewisi | reverse complement strand
CTAGAGCAGGACAAACTAGAGCAGGACAGACTAGAGCACATCAGACAGACAGGACAGACTAGAACACAGACTAGAGCAGGACAGACTAGAGGAGGACAGACTAGAGCAGGACAGACTAGAGGAGGACAGACTAGAGCACAGACTAGAGCAGGACAGACTAGAAGAGGACAGACTAGAGCAGGACAGACTAGAGCAGGACAAACTAGAGCAGGACAGACTAGAGCACATCAGACAGACAGGACAGACTAGAACACAGACTAGAGCAGGACAGACTAGAGGAGGACAGACTAGAGCACAGACTAGAGCAGGACAGACTAGAGGAGGACAGACTAGAGCAGGACAGACTAGAGGACAGACTAGAGCAGGACAGACTAGAGCAGGACAGACTAGAGCAGGACAGACTAGGACACAGTCTAGAGCAGGACAGACTAGAGGAGGACAGACTAGAGCACAGAATAGAGCAGGGCAGACTAGAGGAGGACAGACTAGAGCAGGCTAGACTAGAGGAGGACAGACTAGAGCACAGACTAGAGCAGGACAAACTAGAGGAGGACAGACTAGAGCAGGACAGACTAGAGCAGGACAGACTAGAGGAGGACAGACTAGAGCAGGACAAACTAGAGGAGGACAGACTAGAGCAGGACAGACTAGAGCAGGACAGACTAGAGCAGGACAGACTAGAGGAGGACAGACTAGAGCAGGACAGACTAGAGCAGGACAAACTAGAGCAGGACAGACTAGAGCACATCAGACTAGAGCAGGACAGACTAGAGCAGGACAGACTAGAGTAGGACAGACTAGAGCACATCAGACTAGAGCAGGACATACTAGAGCAGGACAGACTAGAGCAGGACAGACTAGAGCACAACAGACTAGAGCAGGACAGACTAGAGCAGGACAGACTAGAGAAGGACAGACTAGAGCAGGACAGACTCGAGCAGGACAGACTAGAGCACACCAGACTAGAGCAGGAAAGACTAGAGCAGGACAGACTAGAGCAGGACAGACTAGAGCACATCAGACAGACAGGACAGACTAGAGCAGGACAGACTAGAGCACAACAGACAGACAGGACAGACTTGAGCAGGACAGACTAGAGCAGGACAGACTAGAGCACATCAGACAGACAGGACAGACTAGAGAACATCAGACAGACAGGACAGACTAGAGCACATCAGACAGACAGGACAGACTAGAGCACATCAGACAGACAGGACAGACTAGAGAACATCAGACAGACAGGACAGACTAGAACACATCAGACTAGAGCAGGACAGACTAGAACACAGACTAGAGCAGGACAGACTAGAGGAGGACAGACTAGAGGAGGACAGACTAGAGGAGGACAGACTAGAGGAGGACAGACTAGAGCAGGACAGACTAGAGCAGGACAGACTAGAGGAGGACAGACTAGAGCACATCAGACTAGAGGAGGACAGACTAGAGCACAGACTAGAGCAGGACAGACTAGAGGAGGACAGACTAGAGCAGGACAGACTAGAGGAGGACAGACTAGAGCAGGACAGACTAGAGGAGGACAGACTAGAGCAGAGACTAGAGCAGGACAGACTAGAGGAGGACAGACTAGAGCAGGACAGACTAGAGGACAGACTAGAGCAGGACAGACTAGAGCAGGACAGACTAGAGCAGGACAGACTAGAGCAGGACAGACTAGGACACAGTCTAGAGCAGGACAGACTAGAGGAGGACAGACTAGAGCACAGAATAGAGCAGGGCAGACTAGAGGATGACAGACTAGAGCAGGCTAGACTAGAGGAGGACAGACTAGAGCACAGATTAGAGCAGGACAGACTAGAGGAGGACAGACTAGAGCAGGACAGACTCGAGCAGGACAGACTAGAGGAGGACAGACTAGAGCAGGACATACTAGAGCAGGACAGACTAGAGCAGGACAGACTAGAGCACAACAGACTAGAGCAGGACAGACTAGAGCAGGACAGACTAGAGAAGGACAGACTAGAGCAGGACAGACTCGAGCAGGACAGACTAGAGCACACCAGACTAGAGCAGGACAGACTAGAGCAGGACAGACTAGAGCAGGACAGACTAGAGCACATCAGACAGACAGGACAGACAAGAGCAGGACAGACTAGAGCACAACAGACAGACAGGACATACTTGAGCAGGACAGACTAGAGCAGGACAGACTAGAGCACATCAGACAGACAGGACAGACTAGAGAACATCAGACAGACAGGACAGACTAGAGCACATCAGACAGACAGGACAGACTAGAGCACATCAGACAGACAGGACAGACTAGAGAACATCAGACAGACAGGACAGACTAGAACACATCAGACTAGAGCAGGACAGACTAGAACACAGACTAGAACAGGACAGACTAGAGGAGGACAGACTAGAGGAGGACAGACTAGAGCAGGACAGACTAGAGGAGGACAGACTAGAGCACATCAGACTAGAGGAGGACAGACTAGAGCAGGACAGACTAGAGCAGGACAGACTAGAGCAGGACAGACTAGAGGAGGACAGACTAGAGCAGGACAGACTAGAGGAGGACAGACTAGAGCACAGACTAGAGCAGGACAGACTAGAGGAGGACAGACTAGAGCAGGACAGACTAGAGGAGGACAGACTAGAGGAGGACAGACTAGAGCAGGACAAACTAGAGGAGGACAGACTAGAGCAGGACAGACTAGAGCAGGACAGACTAGAGCAGGACAGACTAGAGCAGGACAGACTAGAGCAGGACAAACTAGAGCAGGACAGACTAGAGCACATCAGACAGACAGGACAGACTAGAGAACATCAGACAGACAGGACAGACTAGAACACATCAGACTAGAGCAGGACAGACTAGAACACAGACTAGAGCAGGACAGACTAGAGGAGGACAGACTAGAGGAGGACAGACTAGAGCAGGACAGACTAGAGGAGGACAGACTAGAGCACATCAGACTAGAGGAGGGCAGACTAGAGCAGGACAGACTAGAGCAGGACAGACTAGAGCAGGACAGACTAGAGGAGGACAGACTAGAGCAGGACAGACTAGAGGAGGACAGACTAGAGCACAGACTAGAGCAGGACAGACTAGAGGAGGACAGACTAGAGCAGGACAGACTAGAGGAGGACAGACTAGAGGAGGACAGACTAGAGCAGGACAAACTAGAGGAGGACAGACTAGAGCAGGACAGACTAGAGCAGGACAGACTAGAGCAGGACAGACTAGAGCAGGACAAACTAGAGCAGGACAGACTAGAGCACATCAGACAGACAGGACAGACTAGAACACAGACTAGAGCAGGACAGACTAGAACACAGACTAGAGCAGGACAGACTAGAGGAGGACAGACTAGAGCACAGACTAGAGCAGGACAGACTAGAAGAGGACAGACTAGAGCAGGACAGACTAGAGCAGGACAAACTAGAGCAGGACAGACTAGAGCACATCAGACAGACAGGACAGACTAGAACACAGACTAGAGCAGGACAGACTAGAGGAGGACAGACTAGAGCACAGACTAGAGCAGGACTGACTAGAGGAGGACAGACTAGAGCAGGACAGACTAGAGGACAGACTAGAGCAGGACAGACTAGAGCAGGACAGACTAGAGCAGGACAGACTAGAGCAGGACAGACTAGGACACAGTCTAGAGCAGGACAGACTAGAGGAGGACAGACTAGAGCACAGACTAGAGCAGGGCAGACTAGAGGAGGACAGACTAGAGCAGGCTAGACTAGAGGAGGACAGACTAGAGCACAGACTAGAGCAGGACAGACTAGAGGAGGACAGACTAGAGCAGGACAGACTAGAGCAGGACAGACTAGAGGAGGACAGACTAGAGCAGGACAAACTAGAGGAGGACAGACTAGAGCAGGACAGACTAGAGCAGGACAGACTAGAGCAGGACAGACTAGAGGAGGACAGACTAGAGCAGGACAGACTAGAGCAGGACAAACTAGACCAGGACAGACTAGAGCACATCAGACTAGAGCAGGACAGACTAGAGCAGGACAGACTAGAGTAGGACAGACTAGAGCACATCAGACTAGAGCAGGACAGACTAGAGCAGGACAGACTAGAGCACAACAGACTAGAGCAGGACAGACTAGAGCAGGACAGACTAGAGAAGGACAGACTAGAGCAGTACAGACTCGAGCAGGACAGACTAGAGCACACCAGACTAGAGCAGGACAGACTAGAGCAGGACAGACTAGAGGAGGACAGACTAGAGCACAGACTAGAGCAGGACAGACTAGAGGAGGACAGACTAGAGCAGGACAGACTAGAGGAGGACAGACTAGAGGAGGACAGACTAGAGCAGGACAAACTAGAGGAGGACAGACTAGAGCAGGACAGACTAGAGCAGGACAGACTAGAGCAGGACAGACTAGAGCAGGACAGACTAGAGCAGGACAAACTAGAGCAGGACAGACTAGAGCACATCAGACAGACAGGACAGACTAGAACACAGACTAGAGCAGGACAGACTAGAACACAGACTAGAGCAGGACAGACTAGAGGAGGACAGACTAGAGCACAGACTAGAGCAGGACAGACTAGAAGAGGACAGACTAGAGCAGGACAGACTAGAGCAGGACAAACTAGAGCAGGACAGACTAGAGCACATCAGACAGACAGGACAGACTAGAACACAGACTAGAGAAGGACAGACTAGAGGAGGACAGACTAGAGCACAGACTAGAGCAGGACAGACTAGGACACAGTCTAGAGCAGGACAGACTAGAGCAGGACAGACTAGAGGACAGACTAGAGCAGGACAGACTAGAGCAGGACAGACTAGAGCAGGACAGACTAGAGCAGGACAGACTAGGACACAGTCTAGAGCAGGACAGACTAGAGGAGGACAGACTAGAGCACAGACTAGAGCAGGGCAGACTAGAGGAGGACAGACTAGAGCAGGCTAGACTAGAGGAGGACAGACTAGAGCACAGACTAGAGCAGGACAGACTAGAGGAGGACAGACTAGAGCAGGACAGACTAGAGCAGGACAGACTAGAGGAGGACAGACTAGAGCAGGACAAACTAGAGGAGGACAGACTAGAGCAGGACAGACTAGAGCAGGACAGACTAGAGCAGGACAGACTAGAGGAGGACAGACTAGAGCAGGACAGACTAGAGCAGGACAAACTAGAGCAGGACAGACTAGAGCACATCAGACTAGAGCAGGACAGACTAGAGCAGGACAGACTAGAGTAGGACAGACTAGAGCACATCAGACTAGAGCAGGACATACTAGAGCAGGACAGACTAGAGCACAACAGACTAGAGCAGGACAGACTAGAGCAGGACAGACTAGAGAAGGACAGACTAGAGCAGTACAGACTAGAGGAGGACAGACTAGAGCACATCAGACTAGAGCAGGACAGACTATAGCACATCAGACAGACAGGACAGACTAGAGCTGGACAGACTAGAGCACATCAGACAGACAGGACAGACTAGAACACAGACTAGAGCAGGACAGACTAGAACACAGACTAGAGCAGGACAGACTAGAGGAGGACAGACTAGAGCACAGACTAGAGCAGGACAGACTAGAAGAGGACAGACTAGAGCAGGACAGACTAGAGCAGGACAAACTAGAGCAGGACAGACTAGAGCACATCAGACAGACAGGACAGACTAGAACACAGACTAGAGAAGGACAGACTAGAGGAGGACAGACTAGAGCACAGACTAGAGCAGGACAGACTAGGACACAGTCTAGAGCAGGACAGACTAGAGCAGGACAGACTAGAGGACAGACTAGAGCAGGACAGACTAGAGCAGGACAGACTAGAGCAGGACAGACTAGAGCAGGACAGACTAGGACACAGTCTAGAGCAGGACAGACTAGAGGAGGACAGACTAGAGCACAGACTAGAGCAGGGCAGACTAGAGGAGGACAGACTAGAGCAGGCTAGACTAGAGGAGGACAGACTAGAGCACAGACTAGAGCAGGACAGACTAGAGGAGGACAGACTAGAGCAGGACAGACTAGAGCAGGACAGACTAGAGGAGGACAGACTAGAGCAGGACAAACTAGAGGAGGACATACTAGAGCAGGACAGACTAGAGCAGGACAGACTAGAGCAGGACAGACTAGAGGAGGACAGACTAGAGCAGGACAGACTAGAGCAGGACAAACTAGAGCAGGACAGACTAGAGCACATCAGACTAGAGCAGGACAGACTAGAGCAGGACAGACTAGAGTAGGACAGACTAGAGCACATCAGACTAGAGCAGGACAGACTAGAGCAGGACAGACTAGAGCACAACAGACTAGAGCAGGACAGACTAGAGCAGGACAGACTAGAGAAGGACAGACTAGAGCAGTACAGACTCGATCAGGACAGACTAGAGCACACCAGACTAGAGCAGGACAGACTAGAGCAGGACAGACTAGAGCACATCAGACTAGAGCACATCAGACTAGAGCAGGACAGACTAGAGCAGGACAGACTAGAGCAGGACAGACTAGAGCAGGACAGACTAGAGCAGGACAGACTAGAGCACATCAGACTAGAACACATCAGACTAGAGCAGGACAGACTAGAGGAGGACAGACTAGAGCACATCAGACTAGAGCAGGACAGACTAGAGCAGGACAGACTAGAGGAGGACAGACTAGAGCACATCAGACTAGAGCAGGACAGACTAGAGCAGGACAGACTAGAGCAGGACAGACTAGAGGAGGACAGACTAGAGCACATCAGACTAGAGCAGGACAGACTAGAGCAGGACAGACTAGAGCAGGACAGACTAGAGCACATCAGACTAGAGCAGGACAGACTAGAGCAAGACAGACTAGAGCAGGACAGACTAGAGCAGGACAGACTAGAGCAAGACAGACTAGAGCAGGACAGACTAGAGGAGGACAGACTAGAGCACATCAGACTAGAGCAGGACAGACTATAGCACATCAGACAGACAGGACAGACTAGAGCTGGACAGACTAGAGCACATCAGACTAGAGCAGGACAGACTAGAGCACATCAGACAGACAGGACAGACTAGAGCTGGACAGACTAGAGGAGGACAGACTAGAGCACATCAGACTAGAGGAGGACAGACTAGATCAGGACAGACTAGAGCACATCAGACTAGAACACATCAGACTAGAACACATCAGACTACAGCAGGCTAGTGCAGGGCAGACTAGAGCACATCAGACTAGAGCAGGACAGACTAGGGCACATCAGACTAGAACACATCAGACTAGAGCAGGACAGACTAGAGGAGGACAGACTAGAGGAGGACAGACTAGAACAGGACAGACTAGAGCAGGACAGACTAGTGCAGACTAGTGCAGGCTAGAGCAGACTAGTGCAGGGCAGGCTAGAGCAGGCTAGAGCAGACTATAGCAGACTAGTGCAGGGCAGACTAGAGCAGATTAGGGCAGGCTAGAGCAGACTAGTACAGGGCAGACTAGAGCAGACTAGTACAGGGCAGACTAGAGCAGGCTAGAGCAGAGCAGAGCAGATCAGGGCGGATCAGAGTAGAGCAGTACAGAACACAACAGAGTAGAGCAAGGCAGACTAGATTAGGGCACAGTAGAGCAGGGCAGACCAGAGCATAGCAGATCAGATCAGAGTAGAGCAGAGCAGAACACAGCAAACTAGAGCAGGGCAGAGTAGAACAGAACAACGCTCCCAGCCCTCAATGTGTGGAAGAATAAGAGGTCTCTGATACACCCAGACAGGCAGTATCTTACAGGATCTGATTCATGCCTGCTATGTGGGTCAGTTTATGCAAAAGGCTGCACTAGACATGCACAATCATCTGATGTTAGGGCAGTGAAAGAGTTTATGACTGGCTCAATTCAGTAGTGTGGTTAAACCATAGAGATACAGTATATAGTAAACTCTAGACACTGTACTTCAACTGTTACGTGTTATTTCAGTCCCATTCTATTCAATTCCATTCTTTTCAGTTCGCTTCTATTCAGTTCCATTCTATTCAGTTCCCTTCTATTCAGTTCCCTTCTATTCAGTTCCCTTCTATTCAGTTCGCTTCTATTCAGTTCCATTCTATTCAGTTCCATTCTATTAAGTTGCCTTCTATTCAGTTCCCTTCTATTCAGTTCCCTTCTATTCAGTTCCCTTCTATTCAGTTCCCTTCTATTCAGTTCCCTTCGATTCAGTTACATTCTATTCAGTTACCTTCGATTCAGTTCGCTTCTATTCAGTTCCCTTCTATTCAGTTCCCTTCTATTCAGTTCACTTCTATTCAGTTCCCTTCTATTCAGTTCCCTTCTATTCAGTTCCCTTCTATTCAGTTCCCTTCTATTCAGTTTGCTTCTATTCAGTTCGCTTCTATTCAGTTCCCTTCTATTCAGTTCCCTTCTATTCAGTTCCCTTCTATTCAGTTCGCTTCTATTCAGTTCGCTTCTATTCAGTTCCCTTCTATTCAGTTCCATCTTCAACATGATTTAAGGATTAAGTAAGAACATGCCAGGTCCCGTTGGTATCCTTCACTATACACTGTACATACTGTAGCAGTTCTCCCAGAATGAAACAGCTTCAAAAATGTTTTCCTACTGTATCATGTACACTATGTTATGTTACTGTGAGGATTATATCAAATCTTTGCATGGGTTGGTACACGCTACATGCTACACGCTAAATGCTACATGTTCCAGGGAGAACACAAGGCCTGTACTGCAGCTTTTTGTTTCCCTTGAATCCTTTGTATTTATTTTATTTTATTACTAATTTAAAAAATATATATACTTTTACCCCTTTTTCTCCCCAATTTCTTGGTATCCAATTGGTAGTTACAGTCTTGTCTCATCGCTGCTACTCCAATACGGACTCGGGAGAGGCGAAGGTCAAGAGCCATGTGTCCTCCGAAATACTTCCGAAATATGACCCAACAAAGCTTCTTCACACAATGTCACTTAAACCGGAAGCCAGCCACACCAATGTGTCGGAGGATCACCGTGCACCTGGCGAGCGTGTCAGCGTGCATTGCGCCCGGCCTGCCACAGGAGTCGCTATAGAGCGATGGGACAAGGAAATCCCTCCTTTTGCCAAACCCTCCCCTTGTGAAGATGGCACCGAAGGAGATGGCAGCATCGCGACTAGCTCTTAGAAAACTTTGCAGTATTTTGTTTTTATGTATACTATTTTTTACATTATTAGCTCAGGAATTGTTTTGTGTCATTACATACAGCCGGGAAGAACTATTGGATATTAGAGCGGCGGTAAACTCACCAGAACTACCAGCATTACGACCAGAAATATGACTTTATGGAGCAGATCATTTGTTCAGTCTCCCCAAAACAATTTAACTTATTCCAGAGCCTGACACAAAACATCGCCGGCAGAGGAGAAGCACTCGAGGCGGCCGGCTGGTTCGACTTAGGAGGCACGCACACCACCCACCGCTTCCGAATATATTACTTGCTAATGTTCAGTCTTTGGATAACAAAGTTGATGAGCTTAGAGCAAGGATTCCTTTCCGGAGAGCCATCGGAATAATTGTCTCTCCGGGAAGCACAAGGGCGGGAGGGGTGTGTTTTAATGATTAACGACTCATGGTGTAACTCTAGGAACATAGGAACATACAGGAACTCAAGTAATTTTGTTCACCCGATCTAGAGTACCTCACAATTAAATGCAGACCGTATTATCTCCCAAGAGAATTCTCCTCTGTCATCGCCACAGCCACGGCCCTCAAAGAACTTCACTGGACTTTATGCAAACTGGAAACCACATATCCTGAGGCTGCATTTATTGTAGCTGGGGATTTTCACAAAGCAAATCTGAGGACTAGGCTGCCAAAATTCGATCAACATGTTGACTGTCCTACTCGCCCTACTAAGACTCTCAACCATTGCTATTCAAATGGGATACTTACAAGGCCCTCCCCTGCCCTCCTTTCGGCAAATCTGACCACGACTCCATCTTACTCCTCCCGTCCTATTGGCAGAAACTCAAACAGGAAGTGCCCGTGCTTCATACTATTCAATGCTGGTCTGACCAATTGGAATCCATGCTTCAGGATTGTTGATCACGTGGACTGAGATATGTTCCGGGTAGCGTGCGAAAATAATCTAGACACAAACACAGATACGGTGACTGAGTTCATAGGGAAGTGTATAGGAGATGTAGTACCCACTGTGACTATTAAAACCTACCCTAACCAGAAACCGTGGATAGATGGTAGCATTCGTGCGCAACTGAAAGTGCAAACCATCGCATTTAACAATGGCAAAGCGACTGGTAATATGGCAGAATATAGACAGTGTAGTTTTTCACTCCCCAAAGCAATCAAACAAGCTAAACGTCAGACACAAGACAACAGTTGACAAACAGTTGAAGTTGGAAGTTTACATAACACCTTAGCCAAATACATTTAAACTCAGTTTTTCACAATTCCTGACATGTAATCCTAGTAATTCCCTGTCTTAGGTCAGTTAGGATCACCACTATATTTTAAGAATGTGAAATGTCAGAATGATAGTAGAGAGAATCATTCATTTCAGCTTTTATTTCTTTCATCACATTCCCAGTGGGTCAAAGTTTACATAAGCTCAATTAGTATTTGGTAGCATTGCCTTTAAATTGTTTAACTTGGGTGAAACGTTTCGGGTAGCCTTCCACAAGCTTCCCACAATAAGTTGGGTGAATTTTGGCCCATTCCTCCTGACAGAGCTGGTGTAACTCAGTCAGGTTTGTAGGCCTCCTTGCTCGCACATGCTTTTTCAGTTCTGTCCACACATTTTCTAAGGGATTGAGGTCAGGGCTTTGTGATGGCCCCTCCAATACCTTGACTTTGTTGTCCTTAAGCCAACTTTGGAATTATGCTTGGGGTCATTGTCCATTTGGAAGACCCATTTGCAACCAAGCTTTCACTTCCTGACTGATGTCTTGAGATGTTGCTTCAATATATCCACATAATTTTCCTTTCCTCATGAAGCCGTCTATTTTGTGAAGTGCACCAGTCCCTCCTGCAGCAAAGCACCCCCACAACATGATGCTGCCACCCCAGTGCTTCACGGTTGGGATGGTGTTCTTCGGCTTGCAAGCCTACCACTTTTTCCTCCTAACATAACAATGGTCATTATGGCCAAACAGTTCTATTTTTGTTTCATCAGACCAGAGGACATTTCTCCAAAAAGTCCGATCTTTGTCCCCATGTGCAGTTGTAAACTGTAGTCTGGCTTTTTTATGGCGGTTTTGGAGCAGTGACTTCTCCTTGCTGAGCGGTCTTTCAGGTTATGTCGATATAGGACTTTTACTGTGGATATAGATACTTTTGTACCTGTTTCCTCCAGCATCTTCACAAGGTCCTTTGCTGTTGTTCTGGGATTGATTTGCACTTTTCACACCAAAGTACGTTCATCTCTAGGAGACAGAACGTGTCTCCTTCCTGAGCGGTATGGCGGCTGCGTGGTCCCATGGTGTTTATACTTGCATACTATTGTTTGTACAGATGAACATGGTACCTTCAGGCGTTCGGAAATTGCTCCCAAGGATCAACCAGACTTGTGGAGGTCTTCAATTCTTTTTCTGACATCTTGGCTGATTTCTTTTGATTTTCCTATGATGTCAAGCAAAGAGGCACTGAGTTTGAAGGTAGGCCTTGAAATACATCCACAGGTACACCTCCAATTGACTCAAGTTATGTACATTAGCCTATCAGAAGCTTCTAAAGCCATGACATCATTTTCTGAAATTCTCCAAGCTGTTTAAAGGCACAGTCAACTTAGTGTATATCTGTATATGTGTACAGTGCTTTCAGAACGTATTCACACCCCTTGACTTTTCCCACATTTTTCCAGACGGAATTTAAATTTGATTAAATTAACATTTTGCCTCACTGGACTACACCCAATACCCTTTTAAATTGTTTTCGTTTGACAAGTCAGTTAAGAACAAATTTTTATTTACAATGACGGCCTACCAAAAGGCAAAAGGCCTCCTGTGGGGATGGGAGATGGGATTAAAAAAATAAAATAAATACAATATAAATATAGAAACACACATCACGACAAGAGAGACAACACAACAATATATAAAGAGAGACCTAAAACAACAACATAGCATGGCAGCAACACAACATGACAACAACATGGTAGCAACACAACATGGCAGCAGCACAACATGGTAGCACCACAAAACATGGTACAAACATTATTGGAAACAGACAACAGCACAAAGGTCAAGAAGGTAGAGACAACAATACATCAAACAAAGCAGCCACAACTGTCAGTAAGAGTGTCCACGATTGAGTGTTTGAATGAAGAGATGGAGATAAAACTGTCCAGTTTGAGTGTTTGTTGCAGCTCGTTGAAGTCGCTAGCTGCAGTGAACTGAAAAGAGGAGCGACCCAGGGATGTGTGTGCTTTGGGGACCTTTAACAGAATGTGCCTGGCAGAACGGGTGTTGTATGTGAAGAATGAGGGCTGCGGTAGATATCTCAGACATGGGGGAGTGAGGTCTAAGAGGGTTTTATAAATAAACATTAACCAGTGGGTCTTGCGACAGGTACACAGAGATGACCAGTTTACAGAGGAGTATAGAGTGCAGTGATGTGTCCTATAAGGAGCATTGGTGGCAAATCTGATGGCCGAATGATAAAGAAGATATAGCCGCTCGAGAGCAGCTTTACCTGCCTATCTATAAATTATGTCTCCGTAATCTAGCATGGGTAGGATGGTCATCTGAATCAGGGTTAGTTTGGCAGCTGGGTGAAAGAGGAGCGATTATGATAGAGGAAACCAAGTCTAGATTTAACCTTAGCCTACAGCTTTGATATGTGCGGAGAGAAGGACAGTGCACCATTTAGCCATACTCCAAAGAACTTGAATGAAGTGACTACCTCAAGTTCTAAACCCTCAGAGCTAGTAATCACACCTGTGGGAAGAGGGCCATTCTTCTTACCAAACTACGTGACCTTTGTTTTGGAGGTGTTTAGAACAAGATTAAGGGTAGAGAAAGCTTGTTGGACACTAAGAAAGCTTTGTTGTAGAGCGATTAACACAAACTCCGGGGAGGAGCCAGCTGAGTATAAAATACTGTATCATCTGCATATAAATGGATGGAGAGAGCTTCCTACTGCCTGAGCTATGTTGTTGATGTAAATTGAGAAGAGCGTGGGACCTAGAATCGAGCCTTGGGGTACTCCCTTGGTGACAGGCAGTGGCTGAGACAGCAGACGTTCGAGCCTTGGGGTACTGCCTCCTGAACAGCTAATCAAAGGGCCATCCCCTCTTTTACGCTGCTGCTGCTACTGTCTGTGTATTATCTATGCTCTTTTCTTGTCCCTTTAACCTACATGTACACTACTGTTCAAAAGTTCTGGGGCCACTTAGAAATGTCCTTGTTTTCCATGAAAACATAAATACATGAAATGAGTTGCAAAATGAATAGGAAATATAGTAAAGATGATGACAAGGATGTAAATAGTGATTTTTAATTGAAATAATAATTTGTTCCTCAAACTTTGGTTTCGTCAAAGTTTCCTCCATTTGCAGCAATTACAGCCTTGCAGACCTTTGGCATTCTAGTTGTCAATTTGTTGAGGTAATCTGAAGAGATTTCACCCCATGCTTCCTGAAGCACCTCCCACAAGTTGGATTGGCTTTGTGAGCACTTCTTACCTACCATACAGTAGCTGCTCCCACAACAGCTCAATAGGGTTGAGATCCAGTGACTGTGCTGGCCACTCCGTTATAGACAGAACACCAGCTGACTGCTTCCTTGCAAAATAGTCATTGCATAGTTTGGAGCTCTGGTTTGGGTTATTGTCCTGTTGTATGAAGAAATCGGCTCCAATTAAGCGCCGTCCACAGGGTATGGCAAGCCGTTGCAAAATGGAGTGATAGCCTTCCTTCTTCATGATCCCTTTTACCCTGTACAAATCTCCCACCCCTGACCATCATATTGCCTCCACCATGCTTGATAGATGGCGTCAAGCACTCCTCCAGCATCTTTTCATTTTTTATGTGTCTCACAAATGTTCTTCTTTGTGATCCGAACACCTCAAACTTAGATTTCTCTGTCTATAACACTTTTTTCCAATCTTCCTCTGCCCAGTGGCTGTGTTCTTTTGCCAATCTTAATCTTTTATTTTTATTGGACAGTCTGAGATATGGCTTTTTCTTTGCAACTCTGCCTAGAAGGCCAGCATCCCGGAGTCGCCTCTTCACTGTTGACGTTGTGGCTGGTGTTTTGCGTGTACTATTTAATGAATTGGCCAGTTGAGGACTTGTGAATTGTCTGTTACTCATACTAGACACTCTAATGTACTTGTCCTCTTGCTCAGTTGTGCACCGGGGCCTGCCACTCCTCTTTCTATTCTGGTTAGAGCCAGTTTGCGCTGTTCTGTGAAGGGAGTAATAAACAGCGTTGTACGAGATCATAAGTTCATTTCTCACATGGACTAGCCTTCAATTCTCAGAACAAGAAGAAAGTTCTTTGTTTCTGGCCATTTTGAACCTATAATCGAACCCACAAATGCTGATGCTCCAGATACTCAACTAGTTTAAGAAGGACAGTTTTATTGCTTCTTTAATCAGAACAGCAGTTTTCAGCTGTGCTAACATAATTGCAAAAGGGTTTTCTAATTAGCCTTTTAAAATGATAAACTTGGAGTGGCTAACAACGTGCCATTGGAACACAGGAGTGATGGTTGCTGATAATGGGCCTCTGTTCGCCAATGTAGATATTCCACAAAAAATAAGCCGTTTCTAGCTACAATAGTCATTTACAACATTAACAATGTCTACACTGTATTTCTGATCAATTTGATGTAATTTTAATGGACAAAACATTTCCTTTTCTTTCAAAAACAAGGACATTTCTAAGTGACCCCTAACTTTGAACGGTACTGTACAGGTTACCTCAATTACCTTAACTAATCGGTGCCCCCGCACATTGACTCTGTACCGGTACCCCTGTATATAGCCTCACTATTGTTATTTTACTGTTGCTGTTTCATTTTTTTTTTTTTTTAATTTTATTGACTCATCTATTTTTTACTTAACATTTATTTTTCTTATAACTTCTTAAAGCATTGTTGGTTAAGGGCTTGTATGTAAGCATTTAACTGTAAAGTGACAAATATAATTTGATTTCATTTGATTTGGTGACAGGCTGAGAGTGTGGGGCCTAGAATCGAGCCTTGGGGTACTCCCTTGGTGACAGGCAGCGGCTGAGAGTGTGGGGCCTAGAATCGAGCCTTGGGGTACTCCCTTGGTGACAGGCAGTGGCTGAGACAGACAGACTGATTTTATACACTGCACTCTCTGAGAGAGGTAGTTAGCAAACCAGCCCAAAGACCCCTCAGAGAAACCAATACGCCGGCCCACAAGAATGGAATGGTCTACCATATCAAAAGTTTGCATAGCAGAGAGAGTACTACTGACATCAAGAAAGCCAGTCAGTTGATTATTGACAAGTTTTTCCAACACTTTTGATTAACAGGGCAAAATAGAAATTGACCTATAACAGTTAGGATCAGCTTGACCTCCTTTAAATAAAGGACGCACAGTGGCTGCATTCCAAGCAATGGGAACCTTGCCAGAGAGGAGAGACAGGTTAAAAAGGTCAGAGATTGGCTTGGCGATGATAGGAGCTTCAACCTTAAAGAAGAATGGATCCATCTGACCCAGATGTTTTTTTGGGGGTCAAGTTTAAGGACCTCAGACTCAGTGCCAGAGGGAGAAACTTGGTGGCGGGTAGTGATTTATTATTATTATTATCATTATTATTGCTGAAGGTGTAAACCCATTTTTTTAGCAAGAGATAGCACTTGTATAATCTAAGAAAGTAGCAGAAATTTGCAGAAAGTCGTTTTGGAAACCATTTATTTAATGGAAACAATAATGTTCTTGAACTTTTTTTGGCAACATGATATATTCTTATTACTGTACAATGAGGAATTCAACTACAAAATACTAGTCTTCTCCCATTTGTTTAACCATTGCCCCCAACCACAACGTGTATAAACAACAACAATAAATTAGAATAAAACAAGATAATAGATACAAAACAAAAATGTGAAGAACATAAATCAATCAACTCTAATTAGCACGTCGGACAATATGCAAGTGTGTGTGAATGGACTTTGCAGCTGCATCAGATTTAGCCCCATGAACAGCTTTCACAAGCGCTGCAGAGGCTGCTGTGCGGGGGAGGCGTTCCCTTCTTTGAATGTGTGGGGTTACAAGTTCCTTTCCCAGCTGCTCCAGGAACACCCTGCTCTTGTTCCGCTTATCAGGCATCCAAGTAGGGTCGATCTTGTTCCATATCACAAAGGCATTGTATCATCGATGATGTTATGGAAGATGACCAGGGGCCAGCGGGCAGTCATCCTCCTGCAACTGTTAGTTCCAATCACCTTGTCCAGGTTGTCCACACCTCCTTTGTTGTGGTTGTAGTCCATGATGATGGCTGGCTTCCTATCCTCACGATCACGGATCTCAGCCATTTTGTCCAGTGTGCTCAGGACGACCATATTCTTGTTCCTCTTTGTTCCTCTTTGGGAGGTAAGAAACTAGACTGGTGGTGGTGGTGGTGGTGAAGGCAAACTTTGATGAGAAGGCCCCTTGTTTGTGAAGCGTGCAGGGGGGAGCTCAGGCTTGTTCTTTCTGACTGTGCCAACCATAGTGATCTTTTTCTTCAGGAGCTGCTGGCTGAGTTCAATCAGTAGCACGTGCTGCTGTTTTTGTGGTGTGTAAATGATTTTATAACTGCTGGGTCAAAAATGACTCTAAGACAATCTTTGTACCCTGGTGGTGTACAGCTTCAATGGAAATATTAACAAAGGAGATGTTTCACTTTGTCTGATGTTGGGGGTCACTCTAGGAAAAGTAATCCAATTTCAAGTTAAAATAATATCATTTAGGGGGGTTTTCTCTGCTGTTAAACATAGTGGTGAGTCATTTTTTTGACCCTTAAGAGCCCACAAGGGTAAATGGCTGTGATAGGAGAAAACTGAGGATGGATCAACAACATTGTAGTTACTCTACAATACTAACCTAAAGGAAAGAGTGAAAAGATGGAAGCCTGTACAGAATAAAAATATTCCAAAAACATATATTCTGTTTGCAACAAGGCACTATAGTAAAACTGCAAAATATAAATCAACTTCATGTTCTGAATATGCATTATGTTGGGCCAAATCCAACACATCACTGAGTACCACTCTTCATATTTTCAAGCATGGTGGTGGCTGTTATGGAATGCTTGTCATCGGCACAGACTATGGTGTTTTTTGGGGGGATTAAAGATAAACGGAATAGAGCTAAGCTCAAGCAAAGTCCCATAGGGAAACCTGGTTCAGTCTGCTTTCCAACAGACACTGGGAGACAAATTCACCTGTCAGCAGGACAATAACCTAAAACACAAGGCCAAATATACACTGGAGTTGGTTACCAAGACGACATTGAATGTTCCTAAGTGACGTAGTTACAGTTTTGACTTAAATTGTCTTGAAAATCAATGGCAAGACCTGAAAATGGCTATCTAACAATAATTAACAGCCAACTTGACAGAGCTTGAAGAATTTTTTAAATATTGATGTGCAAATATAGTATTTACCCAGAAAGACTCACAGCTGTAATCACTGCCAAAGGTGATTCTAACATGTATTGTGTCACACCCTGACCATAGTTTGCTTTGTATGTTTCTATGTTTTGTTTGGTCAGGGTGTGATCTGAGTGGGCATTCTATGTTGTGTGTCTAGTTTGTCTGTTTCTGTGTTTGGCCTGATATGGTTCTCAATCAGAGGCAGGTGCTAGTCATTGTCTCTGATTGGGAACCATATTTAGGTAGCCTGTTTGGTGTTGGGTTTTGTGGGTGATTGTTCCTGTATCTGTGTTTGCACCAGATAGGGCTGTTTTGGTTTTTTCACATTTCTTGTTTTGTTAGTTTATTCATGTATAGAGTCTTTATTAAAGAAACATGAATAATCACCACGCTGCGTTTTGGTCCGCCTCTCCTTCGACTCAAGAAAACCGTTACATATTGACTCAGGGGGTGTGAATACTTATATAAATTAGATATTTCTGTATATAATTTTCTATAAATGTGCTAAAATTTCTAACTTTGTCATTATGAGGTATTGTGTAGATGTGTGAGAGAGAGAAAAAAAATGATTTCGTCCATTTTGAATTTCAGGCTGTAACACAACAAAATGTAGAATAAGTCAAGGGGGTATGAATACTTTCTGAAGGTACTGTGTGTGTGTGTGTGTGTGTGTGTATGTGTGTGTGTGTGTGTGTTTCCAAGAGACTCGTGCAGTACCAGATGAATTACCCTGAGCTGCAGAACAGAACAGAGCAGCAGGATTAGCATTCTCTGGTTTGAGTTCTGTTTTCTCATTGGTTTAAAAACCTTGTGGCTGAATATCTGGAATACTGTAGCAGCCCCTGTCATGGTGGCTGTCATTGTATTATAGAAGGGGATAATGCACTGGGTGTGTGTGTGTAGTCTGTGTGTGTACGTGTGTGTGTTGTGTGTGTGTTGTGTGTGCGTGTATTTGTGTTTGTGTGTAGTGTGTCCGTGTGTGTGTGTCACCAGATCTAAACGCTGTTTAGTGAAGTTGAGAGGTCGCAAAGCTTGGATTAGAAAAAGGGGGAAGATGAGAAAAAAAAGGGGAGACGAAATTGGGGAGAAAAAGGGGTAAAATTCAACAAAAAAAAAAGAAACTCTTAGTACCCCCGCCTCCTGTCAGTAAAGTCATTACATTGACATCAGGTACTGTAGTCTACACACGCAGACAATGAATGAAGCAATAGCACATGCCAAGTGTATTGCATTGTACTTTTTAGCCTAGTGGGTAAGAGTGTTGGGGCCAGTAACTGAGAGGTTTCTGGTTCGAATCCCCGAGCCGACTAGGTGAAAAAGTTGTCAATGTGACCTTGAGCGAGGTACTCTAATTGCGCCTGTAAATTCCTCTGTATTAGAGCGTTTGCTAAATGACTAAAATGTACAATTTTTATAAACCATTAATAATCCCAATGCTAAATCCCTGTTTAATAAACCATTAATAATCCCAATTCTAAATCCCTGTTTAGTAAACCATTAATAATCCCAATTCTAAATCCCTGTTTAATAAACCATTAATAATCCCAATTCTAAATCCCTGTTTAGTAAACCATTAATAATCACAATTCTAAATCCCTGTTTAGGAAACCATTAATAATCCCAATTCTAAATCCCTGTTTAATAAACCATTAATAATCCCAATTCTAAATCCCTGTTTAATAAACCATTAATAATCCCAATTCTAAATCCCTGTTTAATAAACCATTAATAATCCCAATTCTAAATCCCTGTTTAATAAACCATTAATAATCCCAATTCTAAATCCCTGTTTAGTAAACCATTAATAATACCAATTCTAAATCCCTGTTTAGTAAACCATTAATAATCCCAATTCTAAATCCCTGTTTAATAAACCATTAATAATCCCAATTCTAAATCCCTGTTTAATAAACCATTAATAATCCCAATTCTAAATCCCTGTTTAATAAACCATTAATAATCCCAATTCTAAATCCCTGTTTAGTAAACCATTAATAATCCCAATTCTAAATCCCTGTTTAATAAACCATTAATAATCCCAATGCTAAATCCCTGTTTAGTAAACCATTAATAATCCCAATTTTAAATCCCTGTTTAATAAATCATTAATAATCCCAATGCTAAATCCCTGTTTAATAAACCATTAATAACCCCAATGCTAAATCTCTGTTTAAAAAACCATTAATAATCTCAATGCTAAATCTCTGTTTAGTAAACCATTAATAATCCCAATTCTAAATCCCTGTTTAGTAAACCATTAATAATCCCAATTCTAAATCCCTGTTTAATAAACCATTAATAATCCCAATTCTAAATCCCTGTTTAATAAACCATTAATAATCCCAATTCTAAATCCCTGTTTAATAAACCATTAATAATCCCAATTCTAAATCCCTGTTTAGTAAACCATTAATAATCCCAATTCTAAATCCCTGTTTAATAAACCATTAATAATCCCAATGCTAAATCCCTGTTTAGTAAACCATTAATAATCCCAATTTTAAATCCCTGTTTAATAAATCATTAATAATCCCAATGCTAAATCCCTGTTTAATAAACCATTAATAACCCCAATGCTAAATCTCTGTTTAAAAAACCATTAATAATCTCAATGCTAAATCTCTGTTTAGTAAACCATTAATAATCCCAATTCAAAATCCCTGTTTAATAAACCATTAATAATCCCAATGTTAAATCCCTGTTTAGTAAACCATTAATAATCTCAATGCTAAATCCCTGTTTAATAAACCATGAATAATCCCAATTCTAAATCCCTGTTTAATAAACCATTAATAATCCCAATGCTAAATCCCTGTTTAATAAACCATTAATAATCCCAATGCTAAATCCCTGTTTAATAAACCATTAATAATCCCAATGCTAAATCCCTGTTTAATAAACCATTAATAATCCCAATGCTAAATCCCTGTTTAATAAACCATTAATAATCCCAATGCTAAATCCCTGTTTAGTAAACCATTAATAATCTCAATGCTAAATCTCTGTTTAATAAACCATTAATAATCCCAATTCCTAATCCCTGTTTAATAAACCATTAATAATCCCAATGCTAAATCCCTGTTTAATAAACTATTAATAATCCCAATGCTAAATGTCTGTTTAATAAACCTGTGTGGGCTGTTCTCCAGTCCTATTACTGAGATAAGGACCGGCCTTAATACCAAGTGATTGAAAAATGTGTTATGTGAAACAATGCCAGAGCTGTGTGTGTGTGTGTGTGTGTGTGTGTGTGTGTGTGTGTGTGTGTGTGTGTGTGTGTGTCGGTGTGTGTCGGTGTGTGTGTGTGTGTGTGTTTGTGTGTGTGTGTGTGTGTGTGCGTGTGTGGGTGGATGGGTGCTGAAACAATGCCTGAGCTGACGAACTAATGAAGTCCCTGCCTGCTGCCATAGGCACACTAGCAGGTTAATTACAGGGAGGGAGAGAGAGAAAGAGAAGGGAGGGAGAGAGAGGGGGAGAAGCAGGGAGAGAGGGGGAGAAGCAGGGAGGGAGAGAGATATAAAGAGAAGGGAGGGAGAGAGAGGGGGAGAAGCAGGGAGAGAGATAAAGAGAAGGGAGGGAGAGAGAGGGGGAGAAGCAGGGAGAGAGATAAAGAGAAGGGAGGGAGAGAGAGGGGGAGAGATAAAGAGAAGGGAGGGAGAGAGAGGGGAGAAGCAGGGAGAGAGATAAAGAGAAGGGAGGGAGAAAGAGGGGGAAGGGAGGTAGAGAGATAAAGAGAAGTTAGGGGGAGAGAGGGGGAGGAGGATGTGTGGCTTAACTTGTGCTCCTTTACTCCTTCTTTTTGCAGAGTAGAGTAGAGCAGAGTTCAGCAGAGTAGAGTAGAGTTCAGTAGAGTAGAGCAGAGTACAGTAGAGCAGAATAGAGTTCAGTAGAGTAGAGCAGAGCAGAGTTCAGTAGAGCAGAGTACAGTAGAGCAGAGTACAGTAGAGTAGAGTTCAGTAGAGCAGAGTACAGTAGAGTAGAGTACAGTAGAGTAGAGCAGAGTTCAGCAGAGTAGAGCAGAGTTCAGCAGAGTAGAGTAGAGTTCAGTAGAGTAGAGTAGAGTTGAGCAGAGTACAGTAGAGTTCAGTAGAGTAGAGAAGAGTACAGTAGAGCAGAATAGAGTTCAGTAGAGCAGAGTACAGTAGAGCAGAGTACAGCAGAGCAGAGTTCAGTAGAGTAGAGCAGAGTTCAGCAGAGCAGAGTAGAGCAGAGTACAGTAGAGCAGAATAGAGTTCAGTAGAGTAGAGTACAGTAGAGCAGAGTACAGCAGAGCAGAGTTCAGCAGAGTAGAGTAGAGTTCAGCAGAGTAGAGCAGAATACAGTAGAGCAGAGCAGAGTGCAGTAGAGCAGAGTACAGTAGAGCAGAATAGAGTTCAGTAGAGTAGAGTAGGGCAGATTAGAACAGAGCAAAGTAGAGTGCAGTAGAGCAGAATACAGCAGAGCAGAGTACAACAGAGCAGAGTGCAGCAGAGCAGAGTAGAGTGCAGTTGAGTAGAGCAGATTAGAGCCGAGCAAAGTAGAGCAGAGTACAGTAGAGCAGAGCGGAGTGCAGCAGAACGGAGTACAGCAGAGCAGAGTAGAGTAGGGTACAGTAGAGTACAGTACAGTACAGTAGAGTAGAGCAGAATAGATTTCAGTAGAGTAGAGCAGAGCAGAATACAGTAGAGCAGAGCAAAGTGCAGTAGAGCAGAGTACAGTAGAGCAGAGTACAGTAGAGTACAGTACAGTACAGTAGAGTAGAGCAGAATAGATTTCAGTAGAGTAGAGCAGAGCAGAATACAGTAGAGCAGAGCAGAGTGCAGTAGAGCAGAGTACAGTAGAGCAGAGTAGACTGCAGTAGAGCAGAGTACAGTAGAGCAGAATAGAGTTCAGTAGAGTAGAGCAGATTAGAGCAGAGCAAAGTAGAGTGCAGTAGAGCAGAATACAGCAGAGCAGAGTACAACAGAGCATAATGCAGTAGAGCAGAGTGCAGCAGAGCAGAGTAGAGTGCAGTTGAGTAGAGCAGATTAGAGCAGAGCGAAGTAGAGCAGAGCACAGTAGAGCATAGCGGAGTGCAGCAGAACAGAGTACAGCAGAGCAGAGTAGAGTAGAGTACAGTAGAGTAGAGTAGAGTACAGTAGAGTAGAGTACAGTAGAGCAGAGTGCAGTAGAGTAGAGTACAGTAGACCAGAGCAGAGTACAGTAGAGTAGATTAGAGTAGAGTAGAGCAGAGTGCAGTAAAGTACAGTTGAGCAGAGTACAGTACAGTAGAGCAGAGTACAGTAGAGCAGAGTACAGTATAGCAGAGTCCAGTAGAGTAGAGTAGAGCAGAGTTCAATAGAGTACAGTAGAGCAGAGTCTAGCAGAGTTCAGTAGAGCAGAGTACAGTAGAGCACAGTACAGTAGAGCAGAGTAGAGCAGAGTACAGTAGAGTAAAGTACAGTAGATCAGAGTACAGTAGAGCAGAGTACAGTAGAGCAGAGTACAGTACAGTAGAGCAGAGTACAGTACAGTAGAGTACAGTAGAGTAGAGTAGAGTAGAGCAGAGTGCAGTAAAGTACAGTACAGTAGAGTAGAGTACAGTTGAGCAGAGTACAGTACAGTAGAGCAGAGTAGGGTAGAGCAGAGTACAGTACAGTAGAGCAGAGAACTGTAGAGTAGAGCAGAATACAGTAGAGTAGAGCAGAGTACAGTAGAGCAGAGTACAGTAGAGTAGAGTACAGTACGGTAGAGCAGAGTACAGTACAGTACAGTAGAGCAGAGTACAGTAGAGTAGAGTACAGTAGAGCAGAGTACAGTAGAGTAGTGCAGAGTACAGTAGAGTAGAGCAGAGTACAGTAGAGTACAGTAGAGCAGAGTCTAGCAGAGTTCAGTGGAGCAGAGTACAGTAGAGCAGAGCAGGGATGTCTGGCCCCTTGGGCCATGCTACACAATGGCTGCAGGGCCAGAATCTGAGCCAGTGTGGCTACATCCCACAATATTTTAGTTAGCTGTAAACTATGTCACCCACTTTGCTGAAAACACTCCGCTCCAGTCCAGTCCTGTCCAGTCGGGTTGGTGCTAGATCGAACCGGGTGACAATACGGAAGAAAAATAGTTCACTCTATAATTCTGTGTTTCAGGAAAAGTCCTACTCATGGGACCCCTTGTTTGATCTAGTGTCTAGGTTTTAGCTCAACAGGTTAACACACAGTGTTGTGACCACGTGTTCGAATCCAGTCGTTTACACTTCTCTCTGTTTTGTGTTTCAGTGAAGGTTCAGAAGAGTGACCACCCTCACTCGTGGGACCCCTGTGTGAACTACTGTCCCCCCCAGCACCCCTCCTCTCACTGTAAGACCTGGACCACCTCCAACAACCCCTCCAGCACACAGGAATACTGCAAATGTAAGTATCGCCTCTGCTTCTGTTTTCTGTCTCCCCAGAAAACAACAAACTGGTTCTGTGAAAAGTTCCCAGAAATTCTTCTCATAACACAAAAAAACTGTCCAGTTGTGCTGAACAAAACATTTATTTGATGTTACAAGAGTGTTGATAGAACAGCCTTACTGAGTTCTTTAAAACTAGAACCCCGCCTGGCCTTTCAGCCTATCAGGACCCGCTAGAGAACATTGAAAACTAGAACCCCGCCTGGCCTTTCAGCCTGTCAGTACCCGCTAGAGAATGTTGAAAACTAGAACCTGGCCTTTCAGCCTATCAGGACCCGCTAGAGAACGTTGAAAACTAGAACCCGCCTGGCCTTTCAGCCTATCAGGACCCGCTAGAGAACGTTGAAAACTAGAACCCCGCCTCTCAGCCTATCAGGACCCGCTAGAGAACATTGAAAACTAGAATCCCGCCTTTCAGCCTATCAGTACCCGCTAGAGAACGTTGAAAACTAGAACCCCGCCTTTTAGCCTATCAGGACCCGCTAGAGAACGTTGAAAACTAGAACCCCGCCTCTCAGCCTATCAGGACCCGCTAGAGAACGTTGAAAACTAGAACCCCGCCTTTCAGCCTAACAGGACCCGCTAGAGAACGTTGAAAACTAGAACCCCACCTTTCAGCCTATCAGGACCCGCTAGAGAACATTGAAAACTAGAACCCTGCCTGGCCTTTCAGCCTGTCAGGACCCGCTAGAGAACGTTGAAAATTAGAACCCCGCCTCTCAGCCTATCAGGACCCGCTAGAGAACGTTGAAAACTAGAACCCCGCCTCTCAGCCTATCAGGTCCCACTAGAGAACGTTGAAAACTAGAACCTTGCCTTTCAGCCTATCAGGAACCACTAGAGAACGTTGAAAACTAGAACCCCGCCTCTCAGCCTATCAGGACCCGCTAGAAAACGTTGAAAACTAGAACCCTGCCTTTCAGCCTATCAGGACCCGCTAGAGAACGTTGAAAACTAGAACCCCGCCTCTCAGCCTATCAGGACCCGCTAGAGAACGTTGAAAACTAGAACCCCGCCTCTCAGCCTATCAGGACCCGCTAGAGAACGTTGAAAACTAGAACAACGCCTTTCAGCCTATCAGAACCCGCTAGAGAACGTTGAAAACTAGAACCCCGCCTATCAGGACCCGCTAGAGAACGTTGAAAACTAGAATCCCGCCTCTCAGCCTATCAGGACCCGCTAGAGAACGTTGAAAACTAGAACCCCGCCTCTCAGCCTATCAGGACCCACTAGAGAACGTTGAAAACTAGAACCCCGCCTTTCAGCCTATCAGGACCCGCTAGAGAACTTTGAAAACTAGAACCCCGCCTCTCAGCCTATCAGGACCCGCTAGAGAACGTTGAAAACTAGAACAACGCTTTTCAGCCTATCAGGACCCACTAGAGAACGTTGAAAACTACAACAACGCCTTTCAGCCTATCAGAACCCGCTAGAGAATGTTGAAAACTAGAACCCCGCCTCTCAGCCTATCAGGACCCACTAGAGAACGTTGAAAACTAGAACCCCGCCTCTCAGCTTATCAGGACCCGCTAGAGAACTTTGCCAGACATCAGATGCATATCGACCCTCAAGGCGCTGCAAACATGAGCACCAGCCCTAGATAAATAATACGTACACTATTGTAAAGGATTCATTGCGTGAAGAAATATTTGCAGAAATATATCAATTAAAAAATGTTTTTATTTTAATTTATTTGTTTAGATAAAGTCAAAGATATGTTTTGTATAATTCTACAAAGTCCTAGAAAACAAAGTAGGCCTGTGGCCTGTTTTAGTTTCCGTTACAATAAAAACATTACAATCCATTCGATCCACTTTATTTATAGATTCGATTAGTAATATAATTATACAAATTCATAAAGTTCAGTTACAGCGTCTTTTGAAAAAAAATAGAAACTAAAAATAATAATATAACCAGCCAGGTGAAATGATTTGATGTGTTCCTAAACACAAGCACCAGTGAATAAACAATTATAAAGGAAGAATTGCATAAATAAATATCAGTGGAAATATATTCATGACAAGATATACAAACAGTCATTTCTTGATTGTACCCAACACTGTATTGTGCCCATATACCTTTAGTCATGAATTAATGTCGTCTTCTCTCCACGCTCTGGGTTCCCAGTCAGCGTACAGCTTCAGGGCTTTGTGTGAACAAGCCCCACTAACACATCGATGGCACTACACACAGTTTCCATGGGCCTTGTTTCGTGTGCACCTACTGCATGGTGTCGCACAATCTCTGTTGAAGCGAGTGCGTGGCGTGGTCCACGGGAGGAAAAGTCCATACCATAACTATCAGACCAAAATAACTCAACATCCATGCTCTTCCCGCTGGATGCCACCCCCACCCCCCCTCCGCGGACATCCATGCTCTTCCCGCTGGATGCCACCCCCACCCCCCCCTCCGCGGACATCAATGCTTTCATCCATAGACATAGTCTCACGTTCTGTTTCCTTTTTATGTGCTAATGAGCAAACGGGAACCATCTCTGATGTGCTGCAACATTTGCATGTCACATAAACTCGTGGTGGTAGTTGGGATCATCGTCTCAGTTGGTTCTGTTCTGGTTTTTCTGAGGCGAGGCTCAGGCATCAGAGGCTCCAAGTCAACATCAGAATCCGATGAAGACTCTTCATCAGTAACAGCGACCGCAACTCATTTAAATTCGGCGGCATTTGCAATGCTGTCAGTGCTTCCGTTCGTTTGGTCGGGCCATTGAACTGCACACAGTGTATGTTGTACTCAGTGTCTGATTTGACTCTCTGAGGGGAAATGATGTACCATTTCCAGCCTTTCATAATAAAATAATGAGACCGCCCACAACGGCCACAATTCTTCATCGTCATTACACTATTGTTCTAAATTCAATCATCCTCTTCAACCTCATCGTGGCTCCCGAGTGGCACAGCGGTCTAAGGCTCTGCATCTCAGTGCTACAGGCGTCACTACAGACCCTGGTTCCATCCTGGGCTGTTTCACAACTGGTCATGATCAGGAGTCCCACAGGGCGTTGTACACTTTGCCTGGTGTCGTCCGGGTTTGGCCTGGGTAGGCCGCCATTGTAAAATAAGAATTTGATCTTAACTGACTTGCCTGATTAAATACTTTAAAAAAAATAATTGATTAATCATTCAGTTCATTGACGTCACATGCACCATTTTCACCTTCTATCTGGTTTCCATCTCCCATTTTCACCTTCTATCTGGTTTCCATCTCCCATTTTCACCTTCTATCTGGTTTCCATCTCCCATTATCACCTTCTATCTGGTTTCCATCTCCCATTATCACCTTCTATCTGGTTTCCATCTCCCATTTTCACCTTCTATCTGGTTTCCATCTCCCATTATCACCTTCTATCTGGTTTCCATCTCCCATTTTCACCTTCTATCTGGTTTCCATCTCCCATTTTCACCTTCTATCTGGTTTCCATCTCCCATTTTCACCTTCTATCTGGTTTCCATCTCCCATTTTCACCTTCTATCCTGTTTCTATCGCCCATTATCACCTTCTATCTGGTTTCCATCTCCCATTTTCACCTTCTATCTGGTTTCCATCTCCCATTATCACCTATCTGGTTTCCATCTCCCATTATCACCTATCTGGTTTCCATCTCCCATTATCACCTTCTATCTGGTTTCCATCTCCCATTATCACCTTCTATCCTGTTTCTATCGCCCATTATCACCTTCTATCTGGTTTCCATCTCCCATTTTCACCTTCTATCTGGTTTCCATCTCCCATTTTCACCTTCTATCTGGTTTCCATCTCCCATTTTCACCTTCTATCTGGTTTCCATCTCTCATTTTCACCTTCTATCCTGTTTCTATCGCCCATTATCACCTTCTATCTGGTTTCCATCTCCCATTTTCACCTTCTATCCTGTTTCTATCGCCCATTATCACCTTCTATCTGGTTTCCATCTCCCATTTTCACCTTCTATCTGGTTTCCATCTCCCATGATCACCTATCTGGTTTCCATCTCCCATTTTCACCTTCTATCTGGTTTCCATCTCCCATTATCACCTTCTATCCTGTTTCTATCGCCCATTTTCACCTTCTATCTGGTTTCCATCTCCCATTTTCACCTTCTATCTGGTTTCCATCTCCCATTATCACCTTCTATCTGGTTTCCATCTCCCATTTTCACCTTCTATCTGGTTTCCATCTCCCATTATCACCTTCTATCTGGTTTCCATCTCCCATTTTCACCTTCTATCTGGTTTCCATCTCCCATTTTCACCTTCTATCTGGTTTCCATCTCCCATTTTCACCTTCTAACTGGTTTCCATCTCCCATTTTCACCTTCTATCCTGTTTCTATCGCCCATTATCACCTTCTATCTGGTTTCCATCTCCCATTTCCACCTTCTATCTGGTTTCCATCTCCCATTATCACCTATCTGGTTTCCATCTCCCATTATCACCTATCTGGTTTCCATCTCCCATTATCACCTTCTATCTGGTTTCCATCTCCCATTAGCACCTTCTATCCTGTTTCTATCGCCCATTATCACCTTCTATCTGGTTTCCATCTCCCATTTTCACCTTCTATCTGGTTTCCATCTCCCATTATCACCTTCTATCTGGTTTCCATCTCCCATTTCACCTTCTATCTGGTTTCCATCTCCCATTTTCACCTTCTATCCTGTTTCTATCGCCCATTATCACCTTCTATCTGGTTTCCATCTCCCATTTTCACCTTCTATCCTGTTTCTATCGCCCATTATCACCTTCTATCTGGTTTCCATCTCCCATTTTCACCTTCTATCTGGTTTCCATCTCCCATTATCACCTTCTATCTGGTTTCCATCTCCCATTATCACCTTTTATCTGGTTTCCATCTCCCATTTTCACCTTCTATCTGGTTTCCATCTCCCATTACCACCTTCTATCCTGTTTCTATCGCCCATTATCACCTTCTATCTGGTTTCCATCTCCCATTATCACCTTATATCCTGTTTCTATCGCCCATTATCACCTTCTATCTGGTTTCCATCTCCCATTATCACCTTCTATCTGGTTTCCATCTCCCATTTTCACCTTCTATCTGGTTTCCATCTCCCATTTTCACCTTCTATCTGGTTTCCATCTCCCATTTTCACCTTCTATCCTGTTTCTATCGCCCATTATCACCTTCTATCTGGTTTCCATCTCCCATTATCACCTTCTATCTGGTTTCCATCTCCCATTATCACCTATCTGGTTTCCATCTCCCATTATCACCTATCTGGTTTCCATCTCCCATTTTCACCTTCTATCTGGTTTCCATCTCCCATTATCACCTTCTATCCTGTTTCTATCGCCCATTATCACCTTCTATCTGGTTTCCATCTCCCATTTTCACCTTCTATCTGTTTTCCATCTCCCATTATCACCTTCTATCTGGTTTCCATCTCCCATTTCACCTTCTATCTGGTTTCCATCTCCCATTTTCACCCTCTATCCTGTTTCTATCGCCCATTATCACCTTCTATCTGGTTTCCATCTCCCATTATCACCTTCTATCCTGTTTCTATCGCCCATTATCACCTTCTATCTGGTTTCCATCTCCCATTTTCACCTTCTATCTGGTTTCCATCTCCCATTATCACCTTCTATCCTGTTTCTATCGCCCATTATCACCTTCTATCTGGTTTCCATCTCCCATTATCACCTTCTATCTGGTTTCCATCTCCCATTATCACCTTCTATCTGGTTTCCATCTCCCATTATCACCTAATATCCTGTTTCTATCGCCCATTATCACATTCTATCTGGTTTCCATCTCCCATTATCACCTTCTATCCTGTTTCTATTGCCCATTATCACCTTCTATCTGGTTTCCATCTCCCATTATCACCTTCTATCCTGTTTCTATCGCCCATTATCACCTATCTGGTTTCCATCTCCAATTATCACCTTCTAACCTGTTTCTATCGCCCATTATCACCTTCTATCTGGTTTCCATCTCCCATTATCACCTTCTATCTGGTTTCCATCTCCCAGTATCACCTTCTATCTGGTTTCCATCTGCCATTTTCACCTTCTATCTGGTTTCCATCGCCCATTATCACCTTCTATCTGGTTTCCACCTCCCATTATCACCTTCTATCTGGTTTCCATCTCCCATTATCACCTTCTATCTGGTTTCCATCTCCCATTTTCACCTTCTATCTGGTTTCCATCTCCCATTATCACCATCTATCTGGTTTCCATCTCCCATTATCACCTTCTATCCTGTTTCTATCGCCCATTATCATCTTCTATCTGGTTTCCATCTCCCATTATCACCTATCTGATTTCCATCTCCCATTATCACCTTCTATCTGGTTTCTATCGCCCATTATCACCTTCTTTCTGGTTTCCATCTCCCATTTTCACCTTCTATCTGGTTTCCATCTCCCATTTTCACCTTCTATCTGGTTTCCATCTCCCATTATCACCTTCTATCTGGTTTCCACCTCCCATTTTCACCTTCTATCTGGTTTCCATCTCCCATTATCACCTTCTATCTGGTTTACATCTCCCATTATCACCTTCTATCCTGTTTCTATCGCCCATTATCACCTTCTATCTGGTTTCCATCTCCCATTATAACCTTCTATCCTGTTTATATCGCCCATTATCACCTTCTATCTGGTTTCCATCTCCCATTATCACCTTCTATCTGGTTTCCATCTCCCATTATCACCTTCTATCTGGTTTCCATCTGCCATTATCACCTTCTATCTGGTTTCCATCTCCCATTATCACCTTCTATCCTGTTTCTATTGCCCATTATCACCTTCTATCTGGTTTATATCTCCCATTATCACCTTCTATCTGATTTCCATCTCCCATTATCACCTTCTATCTGGTTTCCATCTCCCATTATCACCTTCTATCTGGTTTCCATCTGCCATTATCACCTTCTATCCTGTTTCTATTGCCCATTATCACCTTATATCTGGTTTATATCTCCCATTATCACCTTCTATCTGGTTTCCATCTCCCATTATCACCTTCTATCTGGTTTCCATCTCCCAGTATCACCTTCTATCTGGTTTCCATCTGCCATTTTCGCCTTCTATCTGGTTTCCATCGCCCATTATCACCTTCTATCTGGTTTCCACCTCCCATTATCACCTTCTATCTGGTTTCCATCTCCCATTATCACCTTCTATCTGGTTTCCATCTCCCATGTTCACCTTCTATCTGGTTTCCATCTCCCATTATCACCATCTATCTGGTTTCCATCTCCCATTATCACCTTCTATCCTGTTTCTATCGCCCATTATCATCTTCTATCTGGTTTCCATCTCCCATTATCACCTATCTGATTTCCATCTCCCATTATCACCTTCTATCTGGTTTCTATCGCCCATTATCACCTTCTTTCTGGTTTCCATCTCCCATTTTCACCTTCTATCTGGTTTCCATCTCCCATTTTCACCTTCTATCTGGTTTCCATCTCCCATTATCACCTTCTATCTGGTTTCCACCTCCCATTTTCACCTTCTATCTGGTTTCCATCTCCCATTATCACCTTCTATCTGGTTTACATCTCCCATTATCACCTTCTATCCTGTTTCTATCGCCCATTATCACCTTCTATCTGGTTTCCATCTCCCATTATCACCTTCTATCCTGTTTATATCGCCCATTATCACCTTCTATCTGGTTTCCATCTCCCATTATCACCTTCTATCTGGTTTCCATCTCCCATTATCACCTTCTATCTGGTTTCCATCTGCCATTATCACCTTCTATCTGGTTTCCATCTCCCATTATCACCTATCTGGTTTCCATCTGCCATTATCACCTTCTATCTGATTTCCATCTCCCATTATCACCTTCTATCTGGTTTCTATCGCCCATTATCACCTTCTTTCTGGTTTCCATCTCCCATTTTCACCTTCTATCTGGTTTCCATCTCCCATTTTCACCTTCTATCTGGTTTCCATCTCCCATTATCACCTTCTATCTGGTTTCCACCTCCCATTTTCACCTTCTATCTGGTTTCCATCTCCCATTATCACCTTCTATCTGGTTTACATCTCCCATTATCACCTTCTATCCTGTTTCTATCGCCCATTATCACCTTCTATCTGGTTTCCATCTCCCATTATAACCTTCTATCCTGTTTATATCGCCCATTATCACCTTCTATCTGGTTTCCATCTCCCATTATCACCTTCTATCTGGTTTCCATCTCCCATTATCACCTTCTATCTGGTTTCCATCTGCCATTATCACCTTCTATCTGGTTTCCATCTCCCATTATCACCTTCTATCCTGTTTCTATTGCCCATTATCACCTTCTATCTGGTTTATATCTCCCATTATCACCTTCTATCTGATTTCCATCTCCCATTATCACCTTCTATCTGGTTTCCATCTCCCATTATCACCTTCTATCTGGTTTCCATCTGCCATTTTCGCCTTCTATCTGGTTTCCATCGCCCATTATCACCTTCTATCTGGTTTCCACCTCCCATTATCACCTTCTATCTGGTTTCCATCTCCCATTATCACCTTCTATCTGGTTTCCATCTCCCATTTTCACCTTCTATCTGGTTTCCATCTCCCATTATCACCATCTATCTGGTTTCCATCTCCCATTATCACCTTCTATCCTGTTTCTATCGCCCATTATCATCTTCTATCTGGTTTCCATCTCCCATTATCACCTATCTGATTTCCATCTCCCATTATCACCTTCTATCTGGTTTCTATCGCCCATTATCACCTTCTTTCTGGTTTCCATCTCCCATTTTCACCTTCTATCTGGTTTCCATCTCCCATTTTCACCTTCTATCTGGTTTCCATCTCCCATTATCACCTTCTATCTGGTTTCCACCTCCCATTTTCACCTTCTATCTGGTTTCCATCTCCCATTATCACCTTCTATCTGGTTTACATCTCCCATTATCACCTTCTATCCTGTTTCTATCGCCCATTATCACCTTCTATCTGGTTTCCATCTCCCATTATCACCTTCTATCCTGTTTATATCGCCCATTATCACCTTCTATCTGGTTTCCATCTCCCATTATCACCTTCTATCTGGTTTCCATCTCCCATTATCACCTTCTATCTGGTTTCCATCTGCCATTATCACCTTCTATCTGGTTTCCATCTCCCATTATCACCTATCTGGTTTCCATCTGCCATTATCACCTTCTATCTGGTTTCCATCTCCCATTATCACCTTCTATCTGGTTTCCATCTCCCATTATCACCTTCTATCTGGTTTCCATCTCCCATTATCACCTAATATCCTGTTTCTATTGCCCATTATCACATTCTATCTGGTTTCCATCTCCCATTATCACCTTCTATCCTGTTTCTATTGCCCATTATCACCTTCTATCTGGTTTCCATCTCCCATTATCACCTTCTATCCTGTTTCTATCGCCCATTATCACCTATCTGGTTTCCATCTCCAATTATCACCTTCTAACCTGTTTCTATCGCCCATTATCACCTTCTATCTGGTTTCCATCTCCCATTATCACCTTCTATCTGGTTTCCATCTCCCAGTATCACCTTCTATCTGGTTTCCATCTGCCATTTTCACCTTCTATCTGGTTTCCATCGCCCATTATCACCTTCTATCTGGTTTCCACCTCCCATTATCACCTTCTATCTGGTTTCCATCTCCCATTTTCACCTTCTATCTGGTTTCCACCTCCCATTATCACCTTCTATCCTGTTTCTATCGCCCATTATCATCTTCTATCTGGTTTCCATCTCCCATTATCACCTATCTGATTTCCATCTCCCATTATCACCTTCTATCTGGTTTCTATCGCCCATTATCACCTTCTTTCTGGTTTCCATCTCCCATTTTCACCTTCTATCTGGTTTCCATCTCCCATTTTCACCTTCTATCTGGTTTCCATCTCCCATTATCACCTTCTATCTGGTTTCCACCTCCCATTTTCACCTTATATCTGGTTTCCATCTCCCATTATCACCTTCTATCTGGTTTACATCTCCCATTATCACCTTCTATCCTGTTTCTATCGCCCATTATCACCTTCTATCTGGTTTCCATCTCCCATTATAACCTTCTATCCTGTTTATATCGCCCATTATCACCTTCTATCTGGTTTCCATCTCCCATTATCACCTTCTATCTGGTTTCCATCTGCCATTATCACCTTCTATCCTGTTTCTATTGCCCATTATCACCTTATATCTGGTTTATATCTCCCATTATCACCTTCTATCTGGTTTCCATCTCCCATTATCACCTTCTATCTGGTTTCCATCTCCCAGTATCACCTTCTATCTGGTTTCCATCTGCCATTTTCACCTTCTATCTGGTTTCCATCGCCCATTATCACCTTCTATCTGGTTTCCACCTCCCATTATCACCTTCTATCTGGTTTCCATCTCCCATTATCACCTTCTATCTGGTTTCCATCTCCCATTTTCACCTTCTATCTGGTTTCCATCTCCCATTATCACCATCTATCTGGTTTCCATCTCCCATTATCACCTTCTATCCTGTTTCTATCTCCCATTATCACCTTCTATCTGGTTTCCATCTCCCATTATCACCTATCTGATTTCCATCTCCCATTATCACCTTCTATCTGGTTTCTATCGCCCATTATCACCTTCTTTCTGGTTTCCATCTCCCATTTTCACCTTCTATCTGGTTTCCATCTCCCATTTTCACCTTCTATCTGGTTTCCATCTCCCATTATCACCTTCTATCTGGTTTCCACCTCCCATTTTCACCTTCTATCTGGTTTCCATCTCCCATTTTCACCTTCTATCTGGTTTACATCTCCCATTATCACCTTCTATCCTGTTTCTATCGCCCATTATCACCTTCTATCTGGTTTCCATCTCCCATTATCACCTTCTATCCTGTTTATATCGCCCATTATCACCTTCTATCTGGTTTCCATCTCCCATTATCACCTTCTATCTGGTTTCCATCTCCCATTATCACCTTCTATCTGGTTTCCATCTGCCATTATCACCTTCTATCCTGTTTCTATTGCCCATTATCACCTTCTATCTGGTTTATATCTCCCATTATCACCTTCTATCTGATTTCCATCTCCCATTATCACCTTCTATCTGGTTTCCATCTCCCATTATCACCTTCTATCTGGTTTCCATCTGCCATTATCACCTTCTATCTGGTTTCCATCTCCCATTATCACCTATCTGGTTTCCATCTCCCATTATCACCTTCTATCCTGTTTCTATCGCCCATTATCGCCTTCTATCTGGTTTCCATCTCCCATTATCACCTTCTATCTGGTTTCCATCGCCCATTATCACCTGTCTGGTTTCCATCTGCCATTATCACCTTCTATCCTGTTTCCATCTCCCATTATCACCTTCTATCTGGTTTCCATCTGCCATTATCACCTTCTATCCTGTTTCTATCGCCCATTATCGCCTTCTATCTGGTTTCCATCGCCCATTCATCCATTGACGACAGAATAGCATATTTTAATTTTAAGTTTATTACATTACTCGTTTTTGCTTAGTAGCCAGAGTAATACGGCCGCCGAGTGGTCATGTGCTGAATCCAGAGTAATACTGCCTCCTAGTGGTCAGGTGCTGAATTCAGAATAATACTGCCTCCTAGTGGTCAGGTGCTGAATTCAGAATAATACTGCCTCCGAGTGGTCATGTGCTGAATTCCGAGTAATACTGCCTCCTAGTGGTCAGGTGCTGAATTCAGAATAATACTGCCTCCGAGTGGTCATGTGCTGAATTCCGAGTAATACTGCCTCCTAGTGGTCAGGTGCTGAATCCAGAATAATACTGCCTCCGAGTGGTCATGTGCTGAATCCAGAGTAATACTGCCTCCTAGTGGTCAGGTGCTGAATCCAGAATAATACTGCCTCCGAGTGGTCATGTGCTGAATCCAGAGTAATACTGCCTCCGAGTGGTCAGGTGCTGAATCCAGAGTAATACTGCCTCCTAGTGGTCAGGTGCTGAATCCAGAATAATACTGCCTCCGAGTGGTCAGGTGCTGAATCCAGAGTAATACTGCCTCCTAGTGGTCAGGTGCTGAATCCAGAGTAATACTGCCTCCGAGTGGTCAGGTGCTGAATCCAGAGTAATACTGCCTCCGAGTGGTCATGTGCTGAATCCAGAGTAATACTGCCTCCTAGTGGTCAGGTGCTGAATCCAGAGTAATACTGCCTCCGAGTGGTCAGGTGCTGAATCCAGAGTAATACTGCCTCCGAGTGGTCAGGTGCTGAATCCAGAGTAATACTGCCTCCGAGTGGTCATGTGCTGAATCCAGAGTAATACTGCCTCCTAGTGGTCAGGTGCTGAATCCAGAGTAATACTGCCTCCGAGTGGTCAGGTGCTGAATCCAGAGTAATACTGCCTCCGAGTGGTCAGGTGCTGAATCCAGAGTAATACTGCCTCCGAGTGGTCAGGTGCTGAATCCAGAGTAATACTGCCTCCTAGTGGTCAGGTGCTGAATCCAGAGTAATACTGCCTCCTAGTGGTCATGTACTGAATCCAGAGTAATACTGCCTCCTAGTGGTCATTTACTGAATCCAGAGTAATACTGCCTCCTAGTGGTCAGGTGCTGAATCCAGAGTAATACGGCCGCCGAGTGGTCATGTGCTGAATTCATGGACAGCGCGGATATTCTTGGAAAAAGTGAAATGTGGAAATGGAGCTTGCACCTCTTGAATTTTGAGTTATTTGACAAATATAAGTGTCATAGAAACTTCAGAATATGCACTTTCTGATACTATATAGAAATCAAAATGTTTTACCTGCATGTGATTCTGAAGGAAGATTTGATAATGTGATGCTCTTTTCCCCAGCATCTGTCAATTACAAGATGCGCCCATCTCTTCATGTAAAAATGGACAACTGATTGGTTTAATATTGTCACTCATCAGATTATTGTCAACTTAATATTGTCTATGGACAAACTCTTATTATGTATGGGCCGACTGTGCAGGTTGACTGAGTTTAGGTGTAGTTTGGATGGGCCGGCTGTGCATGTTGACTGAGTTAAGGTCTAGTTTGGATGGGCCGGCTGTGCAGGTTGACTGAGTTTAGGTGTAGTTTGGTTGGGCCGGCTGTGCAGGTTGACTGAGTTTAGGTGTAGTTTGGATGGGCCGGCTGTGCAGGTTGACTGAGTTTAGGTGTAGTTTGGATGGGCCGGCTGTACAGGTTGACTGAGATTTGGTGTAGTTTGGATGGGCCGGCTGTACAGGTTGACTGAGTTTAGGTGTAGTTTGGATGGGCCGGCTGTGCAGGTTGACTGAGTTTAGGTGTAGTTTGGATGGGCCTGCTGTGCAGGTTGACTGAGTTTAGGTGTAGTTTGGATGGGCCGGCTGTGCAGGTTGACTGAGTTTAGGTGTAGTTTGGATGGGCCTGCTGTGCAGGTTGACTGAGTTTAGGTGTAGTTTGGATGGGCCTGCTGTGCAGGTTGACTGAGTTTAGGTGTAGTTTGGATGGGCCTGCTGTGCAGGTTGACTGAGTTTAGGTGTAGTTTGGATTGGCCGGCTGTGCAGGTTGACTGAGTTTAGGTGTAGTTTGGATGGGCCTGCTGTGCAGGTTGACTGAGTTAAGGTGTAGTTTGGATGGGCCGGCTGTGCAGGTTGACTGAGTTTTGGTGTAGTTTGGATGGGCCGGCTGTGCAGGTTGACTGAGTTTAGGTGTAGTTTGGATGGGCCTGCTGTGCAGGTTGACTGAGTTTAGGTGTAGTTTGGATGGGCCGGCTGTGCAGGTTGACTGAGTTTAGGTGTAGTTTGGATGGGCCTGCTGTGCAGGTTGACTGAGTTTAGGTGTAGTTTGGATGGGCCTGCTGTGCAGGTTGACTGAGTTTAGGTGTAGTTTGGATGGGCCGGCTGTGCAGGTTGACTGAGTTTAGGTGTAGTTTGGATGGGCCTGCTGTGCAGGTTGACTGAGTTTAGGTGTAGTTTGGATTGGCCGGCTGTGCAGGTTGACTGAGTTTAGGTGTAGTTTGGATGGGCCTGCTGTGCAGGTTGACTGAGTTAAGGTGTAGTTTGGATGGGCCGGCTGTGCAGGTTGACTGAGTTTAGGTGTAGTTTGGATGGGCCGGCTGTGCAGGTTGACTGAGTTTAGGTGTAGTTTAGATGGGCCGGCTGTGCAGGTTGACTGAGTTTAGGTGTAGTTTGGATGGGCCTGCTGTGCAGGTTGACTGAGTTTAGGTGTAGTTTGGATGGGCCGGCTGTGCAGGTTGACTGAGTTTAGGTGTAGTTTGGATGGGCCTGCTGTGCAGGTTGACTGAGTTTAGGTGTAGTTTGGATGGGCCTGCTGTGCAGGTTGACTGAGTTTAGGTGTAGTTTGGATGGGCCGGCTGTGCAGATTGACTGAGTTTAGGTGTAGTTTGGATGGGCCGGCTGTGCAGGTTGACTGAGTTTAGGTGTAGTTTGGATGGGCCGGCTGTGCAGGTTGACTGAGTTTTGGTGTAGTTTGAATGGGCCGACTGTGCAGGTTGTCTGAGTTTAGGTGTAGTTTGAATGGGCTGACTGTGCAGGTTGACTGAGTTTCGGTGTAGTTTAGGTGTAGTTTGAATGGGCCGACTGTGCAGGTTGACTGAGTTTAGGTGTAGTTTGGATGGGCCGGCTGTGCAGGTTGACTGAGTTTAGGTGTAGTTTGGATGGGCCGGCTGTTCAGGTTGACTGAGTTTAGGTGTAGTTTGGATGGGCCGGCTGTGCAGGTTGACTGAGTTTAGGTGTAGTTTGGATGGGCCGGCTGTTCAGGTTGACTGAGTTTAGGTGTAGTTTGGGAGTAGTTTGGATGGGCCGACTGTAAAGGGTTACTGGCGTCGTTTGTTTTCCGCTCATCAACTTGGAGTCAAGGCCTTGTTTAGTATTATTCTAAAAGGCCGACTGCAACACACAGCACGTTTTCAACCCCCTTACATTTGATTATTAATATAGTTACAGTGAATACAGAAGTTTATGTTAACAAACCAGAAATGGTATCAACCCGCTCAAATTATTAACATGAGCGCCAACGGCTGATCAATAGGCATAACACAAACATTTCTACATTGTTGCACAATGTTCCCCAGTTTCCAAATTAGTATGTTTGTATGACATTCACAACCTATTTGTTTTAGGTTGAACATAATATTCCATTGATGTCCTCAGAACATTTCAAGAACATTAATAAAATGTTATATTTAAGTTTTTACCTAATATTACCACAACATTCTCAGCATGCAAATTTGTCAGCCTTTAAAAGCAGATTGGACGTTTCTATCCAGTTTTAACGGTAATTCTCATATATAGAGACATATGGCATTTCAAATTTCATTCATAAGACATTTTGAACAACATTTAATCATACAAACACAACCACATTTTTTTTAAACAATTTGGATGTTGACAATTTGGGGTTTGCACCTGCAATGTTTGGTTCCCAAGTCAAGTCTTTCCTCCTCTGAACCAGCAGAGAAGCACTCGTATATCTTATTTTTCAGTATATAGCCATGGCAGTATGGTCAATCAGGAATTCTGTGCTTCCTTTTTAGCCTTAACACAACTGGACTGTGTTTTTGTGTGTTTTGGGAACATATCTTTAGTGATGTTCCCACCAAACAATGTTCCCACCAAATAATGTTCCCACCAAACAATGTTCCCACCAAATAATGTTCCCACCAAACAATGTTCCCACCAAACAATGTTCCCACCAAACAATGTTCCCACCAAATAATGTTCCCACCAAACAATGTTCCCACCAAATAATGTTCCCACCAAATAATGTTCCCACCAAACAATGTTCCCACCAAATAATGTTCCCACCAAACAATGTTCCCACCAAACAATGTTCCCACCAAACAATGTTCCCACCAAATAATGTTCCCACCAAACAATGTTCCCACCAAACTGTTCCCACAACCTAATGAAACATTCTGGGAACCTTTAAATGACACAGACAAAATATGTTCTGGAAAAGTTATTGTAACATCAGGTGAATGTTTTATAGAAACAAATATTATACACTACATGGCCAAGAGTATGCGGACACCCTTTCAAATTAGGGGATTCGGCTATTTAGGCCACACCCGTTGCTGAAAGGCATATTAAATCGAGCACACTGCCATGCAATCTCCATAGACAAACATTGGCAGTAGAATGGCCCGTACTGAAGAGCTCAGTGACTTTCAACGTGGCACCGTCATAGAATGCCACTTTTCCAACAAGTCAGTTTGTCAAATGTCTGCCCTGCTAAAGCATCCCCGGTCAACTGTAAGTGCTGTTATTGTGAAGTGGAAACGTCTAGGAGCAACAACGGCTCAGCCACGAAGTGGTAGGCCACACAAGATCATAGAACGGGACCGTTGAGTACTGGAAAAATCTTCTGTCCTTGGCAACACTCATTACAGAGTTCCAAACTGCCTCTGGAAGCAAAGTCAGCACAAGAACTGTTCATCGGGAGCTTCATGAAATGGGTTTCCGTGGCCGAGCAGCCGCACACAAGCTTAAGATCACCATGCACAATGCCAAGCATTGGCTGGAGGGTGTAAAGCTCACCGCCACTGGACTCTGGAGCAGTGGAAACACGTTCTCTGGAGTGATTAATCACACTTCATCATCTGGCTGTCCGACGCACGAACCTGGGTTTGGCGGATGCCAGGAGAACACTACCTGAGTTTTGGTGGAGGAGGAATAATGGTCTGGGGCTGTTTTTCATGGTTTGGACTAGGCCCCTTAGTTCCAGTGAAGGGAAATCTTAATGCTACAGCATACAATGACATTCTAGACGATTCTGTGTTTCAAACTTTGTGGCAACAGTTTGGGGAAGGCCCTTTCCTGTTTCAGCATGACAATGCACAAATTGAGGTATACACAGAAATGGTTTGTCGAGATTGTTGTGGAATAACTTGACTGGCCTGCATGGTGACCTGACCTCAACCCCATCGAACAACTTTTGGGATGAATTGGAACGCCAACTGCGAGCCAGGCTTAATCACCCAACATCAGTGCCTGACCTCACTAATGCTCTTGTGGCTGAATGGAAGCAAGTCCACCCACAGCCTTCCCAGAAGAGTCTCTCACTCCCTCTCTCTCTTTCTCTAGCCATAGTGACACTTCTCTCTCTCCTTTCTCTCTCTCCAGCACTAGTGACTTCTCTCTATCTCTCTCCACAGCCCTAGTGTCTACCAACTTCTCCCCTGGTTCCACCACCACCACATCAGGCCCTGGGTCGACGAGCCAGATCTCCAGTACGCTGCCCCGTACAGCCGTCCCCATGAGCCCACGCAACTCCCTGATGAAGAGACGACAGAGGAAAAAAGAGCATAAGAGCTCATGTATGTATAGCCCCTCATAGTAGCCCCTCATAGTAGCCACTAATAGTAGCCCCTAATAGCAGCCCCTCATAGTAGCCCCTCATAGTAGCCCCTCATAGCAGCCCCTCATAGTAGCCCCTCATATTAGCCCCTCATAGTAGCCCCTCATAGTAGCCCCTCATAGCAGCCCCTAATAGTAGCCCCTCATAGTAGCCCCTAATAGTAGCCCCTCATAGCAGCCCCTCATAGTAGCCCCTCATAGTAGCCCCTAATAGTAGCCCCTCGTAGTAGCCCCTAATAGTAGCCCCTCGTAGTAGCCCCTAATAGTAGCCCCTCATAGCAGCCCCTCATAGTAGCCCCTAATAGTAGCCCCTCATAGCAGCCCCTCATAGTAGCCCCTCCTAGTAGCCCCTCATAGTAGCCCCTCATAGCAGCCCCTCATAGTAGCCCCTCATAGCAGCCCCTCATATTAGCCCCTCATAGTAGCCCCTCATAGTAGCCCCTCATAGTAGCCCCTCATAGTAGCCCCTCATGATAGCCCCTCTTAGTAGCCCCTCATAGTAGCCCCTCATAGTAGCCCCTCATATTAGCCCCTCATAGTAGCCCCTCATAGCAGCCCCTAATAGTAGCCCCTCATAGTAGCCCCTAATAGTAGCCCCTCATAGCAGCCCCTCATAGTAGCCCCTCATAGTAGCCCCTAATAGTAGCCCCTCATAGTAGCACCTAATAGTAGCCCCTCATAGTAGCCCCTAATAGTAGCCCCTCATAGCAGCCCCTCATAGTAGCCCCTCCTAGTAGCCCCTCATAGTAGCCCCTCATAGCAGCCCCTCATAGTAGCCCCTCATAGCAGCCCCTCATAGTAGCCCCTAATATTAGCCCCTCATAGTAGCCCCTCATAGTAGCCCCTCATAGTAGCCCCTCATAGTAGCCCCTCATATTAGCCCCTCATAGTAGCCCCTCATAGCAGCCCCTCATAGTAGCCCCTCATATTAGCCCCTCATAGTAGCCCCTCGTAGCAGCCCCTCGTAGTAGCCCCTAATAGTAGCCCCTCATAGTAGCCCCTAATAGTATCCCCTCATAGCAGCCCCTCATAGTAGCCCCTCATAGTAGCCCCTAATAGTAGCCCCTCATAGCAGCCCCTCATAGTAGCCCCTCCTAGTAGCCCCTCATAGTAGCCCCTCATAGCAGCCCCTCATAGTAGCCCCTCATAGCAGCCCCTCATAGTAGCCCCTCCTAGTAGCCCCTCATAGTAGCCCCTCATATTAGCCCCTCATAGTAGCCCCTCATAGTAGCCCCTCATAGTAGCCCCTCATATTAGCCCCTCATAGCA
>NC_092163.1:78392719-78437719 GCF_045791955.1 Oncorhynchus clarkii lewisi | reverse complement strand
CATTACACCCATTACTACCATTACACCCATTACTACCCATTACAACCCATTACTACCCATTTCAACCCATTACTACCATTACACCCATTACTACCCATTACAACCCATTACTACCCATTACAACCCATTTCAACCCATTGCAACCCATTACACCGCATTACTACCATTACAACCCATTACTACCCATTACAACCCATTTCAACCCATTACTACCATTACACCCATTACTACCATTACACCCATTACTACCCATTACAGCCTATTTCAACCCATTTCAAAACATTTCAACCCATTACAACCCATTACTACACATTAAAACCCATTACAACCCATTACTACCCATTACTACCCATTGCAACCCATTGCAACCCATTACAACCCATTACTACCCATGACAACCCATTACTACACATTACACCCCATTACTGCCCATTACTACCCATTGTGACCCATTACTACCCATTGCAGCCCATTACAACCCATTGCAACCCATTACTACCTGTTACAACCCATTACCAGCCATTACCATCAACCTGTTCCGACCCGTTTCAACCCGTTCCAACCCATTAAAACCCATTGCAACCCGTTACAACCCATTGCAACCCATTACAACCCGTTGCTACCCTTTACGACCCGTTACGACCCGTTACAACCCATTCGAGCCTTGTATAAGATGAGTCAACGCTACTTTGTCTTTTCTTCTTTCTGCAAAACCCTCCTCCAGCGAAGCTGCCACTTAAAAATGGTTTCCTGAGTAGGGGCTGTAAAGACTGTCTAATTCCAGTCACAGACAGACAGCTCTACTGAGAGGTGGGGTGTACAGACAGACAGCTCTACTGAGAGGTGAGGTGTACAGACAGACAGCTCTACTGAGAGGTGAGGTGTACAGACAGACAGCTCTACTGAGAGGTGGGGTGTACAGACAGACAGCTCTACTGAGAGGTGAGGTGTACAGACAAACAGCTCTACTGAGAGGTGGGGTGTACAGACAGACAGCTCTACTGAGAGGTGGGGTGTACAGACAGACAGCTCTACTGAGAGGTGAGGTATACAGACAGACAGCTCTACTGAGAGGTGAGGTATAAGGTTTAAAAATGGTTTCCTGAGTAGGGGCTGTAAAGACTGTCTAATTCCAGTCACAGACAGACAGCTCTACTGAGAGGTGGGGTGTACAGACAGACAGCTCTACTGAGAGGTGGGGTGTACAGACAGACAGCTCTACTGAGAGGTGGGGTGTACAGACAGACAGCTCTACTGAGAGGTGGGGTGTACAGACAGACAGCTCTACTGAGAGGTGGGGTGTACAGACAGACAGCTCTACTGAGAGGTGAGGTATAAGGTTTAAAAATGGTTTCCTGAGTAGGGGCTGTAAAGACTACCGTCTAATTCCAGTCACAATGGGGATGGTCTGTTAGTAAAAGCTGTGTATTTATGTAGGGACATGGTAGCTAAACAGGCCTGTTGATTCGCCTTAAAAAGAGGCTGGTGATTAGCGCCGGTTGAGATCATTGAGTGGGTGGTTAATGGAATGGCCTCAGACCCCCGAACAGCATTTACACTGTCAATTGTTCAAACATCAACATCACAACTCTGTGTGTGTGTGTGTGTGTGTGTGTGTGTGTGTGTGTGTCTACAGCCCTCTGCTGTAGATATGCTGACCTCCAAAGCCCTTCTGTAAACTATAGTAACTCTATCCTCCTCCTCATTTCAAACCGCCCATGTCCTGCAGAACAATGATGAATCGGCAATACAGCTAACAAGGGTGTGTGTGTGTGTGTGTGTGTGTGTGTTTGCAGCATATCTCTGTGTGTATGTGTGTGTGTGTGTGTGTGCACGCGTGCGTGCGTGTGTGTGTGTGTGTTCTGTCAATTGAATCAAAAAGAATCACAGCACCTCCACCGATGCATCCTCGATCTGATAAAGAGGGTGTTTGTTTCAAACTCTGCTTTCATATTTTCCCCTCTATCTTTCTCCCTCCCTGTCTCCCTGTATCTCTTTCTCTCTCTCTCTCTCTCTCTCTCTCTCTCTCTCTCTCTCTCTCTCTCCCTTTATCTTTCTCCCTCCCTGTCTCCCTGTATCTCCCTCCCTCCCTCCCTCCCTCCCTCCCTGTATCTCTCTCTCTCTCTCTCTCTCTCTCTCTCTCTCTCTCTCTCTCTCTCTCTCTCTCTCTCTCTCTCTCTCTCTCTGTAAATCTGACCTGTTCACTCTCCAGTGCCTTTTCAATGACTCTCCAGAATGATTTGTAATAAGATGCATGTGCTTTGCTTCCCTGGAGGTTACTGTAGTCATTAAAACACAGTCTTAACTCTGCAGACTTTTCCATCTCCTTTCATTTCTTCCTTATTTCTCTGACTGTTACAACTGAAAAGTACAAATCCAATCCAAAAAAATGTTCGATTTTGATTTGAATTAAATAATGAAATTCTACTGCCTGTTTAAATCCTGGATATTCATATGAAAGTTACTGGTAAAAATTACATCTTTTTTTTATTCCAATTGAAGCACTTGGCAGACCATATGTTTTCCTACAGGGGCTCATTACATATCATGTATACCTGCAGTTATGCACCCGACTGCAGCTTCTGACTGACAGATTGATTGATTTTGTCTTGACAGGTGCGGACTGCTGCAGGTGGGAGACAGACTCCTGTCCATCAACGGAATCCCCACGGAGGACGGAACTCTGGAGGAAGCGAATCAGCTTCTCCGAGATGCGGCTCTGACCAATAAGGTCTCCCTGGAGGTGGAGTTTGACGTCGCAGGTTGGTCACTGGGGCTTAGGCCTCTCATTAGGCTATAAATACCAGCATGTGATAGTAATAAATTCATAGAAAAGGTTGAAAATGAACCTAATTAGTGTGAGTAATAGTTTAGTGGTAATCGTTATAATGAGCAGACCTAAAGAATCTGCATGTTGCACAACATTAATTAGAGTTGTCCTTTCAGATAACTGTGTTCAGATTCACAGCAAACATGATTAAACAGACCTTGATCAGGAACGATAGATAGTATGTTATACAGCTAATGAGTTACCTTTATGGCTTGAATCCAAAATGGCACCCTATTCTCTACATAGTGCGCTACTGTTGAAAAAAGCCCTATGTGCCCCGGTCTAAAGCAGTGCACTACTTTGTCCCTATAGTTCCTGGTCTAAAGTAGTGCACTACTTTGTCCCTATAGGTCCTGGTCTAAAGTAGTGCACTACTTTGTCCCTATAGGTCCTGGTCTAAAGTAGTGCACTACTTTGTCCCTATAGGTCCTGGTCTAAAGTAGTGCACTACTTTGTCCCTATAGGTCCTGGTCTAAAGTAGTGCACTACTTTGTCCCTATAGGCCCTGGTCTAAAGTAGTGCACTACTTTGTCCCTATAGGTCCTGGTCTAAAGTAGTGCACTACTTTGTCCCTATAGGTCCTGGTCTAAAGTAGTGCACTACTTTGTCCCTATAGGTCCTGGTCTAAAGTAGTGCACTACTTTGTCCCTATAGGTCCTGGTCTAAATTAGTGCACTACTTTGTCCCTATAGGTCCTGGTCTAAAGTAGTGCACTACTTTGTCCCTATAGGTCCTGGTCTAAATTAGTGCACTACTTTGTCCCTATAGGTCCTGGTCTAAAGTAGTGCACTGCATTTTTTAAATTGTATTTAATTTCACCTTTACTTAACCAGGGAGGCCAGTAGAGAACACCTTTATTTAACCAGGTAGTCCAGTTGAGAACACCTTTATTTAACCAGGTAGTCCAGTTGAGAACACCTTTATTTAACCAGGTAGTCCAGTTGAGAACACCTTTATTTAACCAGGTAGTCCAGTTGAGAACACCTTTATTTAACCAGGTAGTCCAGTTGAGAACAAGTTCTCATTTACAACTGCGACCTGGCCAAGATAAAGCAAAGCAGTTCGACACATACAACGACACAGAGTTACACATAGAATAAACAAACATACAGTCAATAATACAGTAGAGAAGGTCTATATACAGTATGTGTAAATGTGGTATGATAAGGGAGGTTAGGCAATAAATAGGCCATGGTGGCGAAGTAATTACAATATAGCAATTAAACACTGGAGTGATTGATGTGCAGAAGATAAATGTGCAGATATAGATACTGTGGTGCAAATGAGCAAGATAAATAAATAAATACAGTATGGGGATGAGGTAGATTGGATGGGCTATTTACAGATGGGCTATGTACAGGTGCAGTGATCTGTGAGCTGCTCTGACAGCTGGTGCTTACATAGGCAATTGGGTGCCATTTGGGACTCAGACTAGACTATTATCTCCTGTAAATAACTTCCTGTAATGCCAGTTATGATGTGTGTTGTGTTGTGTTGTGGTGTGTTGTAGAGTCTGTTGTGCCCAGTAGTGGAACGTTCCATGTTAAACTACCTAAGAAGAGAGGGGTGGAGCTGGGCATCACCATCAGTGGTAAGGCTTAGTACACACACACACACACACACACACACACACACACACACACACACACACACACACACACACACACACACATGCAGGCAAACACACATACACGTGTACACACACACACACGCAGGTACACACCCACACGCAGGCAGACACACACACACACACACACAGGCAGACACACACATATTATCACACATGCAAGCACACATGCGTACACACACACACACACACACGCTTATATACACACACACACACTTGTATTAAATAACGGTTAAATAAAGATTAGATAAAAAATAAACATACACACTTCCTGTACCATCATGTCTTAATGATCTATCATGGACAGTCAGGAGAAACTATTTATCCTGTTTCTCAAGGACGTGGGTTTATTTTATCACTAGACCACCCAGTGTTACTCCGTGGTTGCATCTTAAGTTACACCCTATTGCTTATATAGTGCACTACTTTTGTTCAGGGCCCATCGCCTTCTGTAGGAAATAGGGTGTAATTTGGAACGAAGCCTCCACTAATCCTCTTCACTCTCCCTGTGCCTGCAGAAGACTGACTGCCTTGGGAACGTACCCAGCTGCTACAGCTCTGTTTATGCACAAGCAGATATCTGAAGGGTTGTTGACTTTATTAAAAGGGCATGAAGTATCACTCTTCTGATCTATTCCCTGGGTGTTCTCCTAGCTGCCCCTTAAACAAAAATAACAGCAATGGGATTTTCTTCTCCTCCTCCCCTTTAAGTCTTCTTCTCCCTTTAAGTCTTCTCCTCTCCTTTAAGTCCTCTCCTCCCCTTTAAGTCTTCTCCTCCCTTTAAGTCTTCTCCTCCCCTTTAAGTATTCTCCTCCCCTTTAAGTATTCTCCTCCCCTTTAAGTCTTCTCCTCCCCTTTAAGTCTTCTTCTCCCTTTAAGTCTTCTGCTCCCCTTTAAGTCTCCTCCTCCCCTTTAAGTTTCCTCCTCCCCTTTTAGTCTTCTCCTCTCCTTTAAGTCTTCTGCTCCCCTTTAAGTATTCACCTCCCCTTTAAGTCTTCTCCTCCCCTTTAATTCCTCCACTTTAAGTATTTTCCTCCCCTTTAAGTCTTCTCCTCCCCTTTAAGTATTCACCTCCCCTTTAAGTCTTCTCCTCCCCTTTAATTCCTCCCCTTTAAGTATTTTCCTCCCCTTTAAGTCTTCTCCTCCCCTTTAAGTATTCACCTCCTCTTTAAGTCTTCTCCTCCCCTTTAATTCCTCCCCTTTAAGTCTTCTCCTCCCCTTTAAGTATTCTCCTCTCCTTTAAGTATTCTCCTCCCCTTTAATTCCTCTCCTTTAAGTCCTCTCCTCTCCTTTAAGTCTGCTCCTCTCCTTTAAGTCCTCTCCTCTCCTTTAAGTCTTCTCCTCCCCTTTAAGTCTTCTCCTCTCCTTTAAGTCTTCTCCTCCCCTTTAAGTATTCTCCTCCCCTTTAATTCCTCTCCTTTAAGTCCTCTCCTCTCCTTTAAGTCTGCTCCTCTCATTTAAGTCCTCTCCTCTCCTTTAAGTCTTCTCCTCTCCTTTAAGTCTTCTGCTCCCCTTTAAGTATTCACCTCCCCTTTAAGTCTTCTCCTCCCCTTTAATTCCTCTCCTTTAAGTCTTCTCCTCCCCTTTAAGTATTCTCCTCCCCTTTAAGTCCTCTCCTCCCCTTTAAGTCTTCTTCTCCCTTTAAGTCTTCTGCTCCCCTTTAAGTCTCCTCCTCCCCTTTAAGTTTCCTCCTCCCCTTTTAGTCTTATTCGCCCCTTTAAGTCTTCTCATCCCCTTTAAGTCTCCTCCTCCCCTTTAAGTCTTCTCCTCCCCTTTAATTCCTCTCCTTTAAGTCTTCTCCTCCCCTTTAAGTATTCTCCTCCCCTTTAAGTCCTCTCCTCCCCTTTAAGTCTTCTTCTCCCTTTAAGTCTTCTGCTCCCCTTTAAGTCTCCTCCTCCCCTTTAAGTTTCCTCCTCTCCTTTAAGTCTTTTCCTCCCCTTTAAGTCTTCTCATCCCCTTTAAGTCTTCTGCTCCCCTTTAAGTCTCCACCTCCCCTTTAAGTTTCCTCCTCTCCTTTAAGTCTTTTCCTCCCCTTTAAGTCTTCTCATCCCCTTTAAGTTTCCTCCTCTCCTTTAAGTCTTTTCCTCCCCTTTAAGTCTTCTCCTCCCCTTTAAGGTTAAATGAAATAAAAATGAATAAAGGTTAAATAAAATAAAATAAAATAAATAATGGGATAGTTAAAAAAAAAAGACAAATAATCCAAAAGTATCTCAAAATGATTGTGAATTTTAAGAAAGTCACTTATAGATGATTTTAACAGATCCCCAAACAATTCTGATGTCGGTCCCCGGACTTGAATGGTATTTGTGCCACAAATGCTAAATATTAGCATGTGGAAACAGTGTCAGGGAAACTAAACCAAAGCATGAATTGTTGTCATACCTTGACCATAGACTGCTTACAGGGTAAGGAAACCAATGTGTCATTCTGTCTTCAGGTTCTGTCTTCAGTAGCGGAACCCCACAAGGGTCTCCACGTTGTATATTGGAGAGTTTCTTCTGGAACATTACCAATAGCCAGCTGTTGATCTGCCTTTTTCACTTCAATCTCAGTTTTTCTTTTGACAACAAAATAGCATAAATATTTTTTGGACAACATATGAGTATACATATATATATATATACACAGACACATACCTTAGCCAAATACATTTAAACTCAGTTTTTCACAATTCCTGACATTTAATCCAAGTAAAAATTCCCTGTTTTAGGTCAGTTAGGATCAACACTTTATTTTAAGAATGTGAAATGTCAGAATAATAGTAGAGAGAATGATTTATTTCAGCTTTTATTTCTTTCATCACATTCCCAGAGGGTCAGAAGTTTACATACACTCAATTAGTATTTGGTAGCATTGCTTGGGTCAAACGTTTCGGGTAGCCTTCCACAAGCTTCCTACAATAAGTTGGGTGAATTTTGGCCCATTCCTCCTGACAGAGCTGGTGTAACTGAGTCAGGTCTGTAGGCCTCCTTGCTCACACACACTTTTTTAGTTCTGCCCACAAATTTTCTATGGGATTGAGGTCAGGGCTTTGTGATGGCCACTCCAATACCTTGACTTTGTTGTCCTTGAGCCATTTTGCCACAACTTTGGAAGTATGCTTGGGGTCATTGTCCATTTGGAAGACCCATTTGCGACCAAGCTTTAACTTCCTGACTGATGTCTTGAGATGTTGCTTCAATATATCCACATAATTTTCCGCTCTCATGATGCCATCTATTTTGTGAAATGCACCAGTCCCTCCTGCAGCAAAGCACCCCCACAACATGATGCTGCCACCCCTGTGCTTCACAGTTGGGACGGTGTTCTGTGGCTTGCAAGCCTCCCCCTTTTTCCTCCAAACATAACGACGGTCATTATGGCCAAACAGTTCTATTTTTTTTCATCAGACCAGAGGACATTTCTCCAAAAGTATGATCTGTGCCCCCATGTGCAGTTGCAAACCGTAGTCTGGCTTTTTTATGGTGGTTTTGGAGCAGTGGCTTCTTCCTTACTGAGCGGCCTTTCAGGTTATGTCGATATAGGGCTTGTTTAACTGTGAATATAGATACTTTTGTACCTGTTTCCTCCAGCATCTTCACAAGGTCCTTTGCTGTTGTTCTGGGTTTGATTTGTACTTTTCGCACCAAAGTACGTTCATCTCTAGGAGACAGAACGTGTCTCCTTCCTGAGTGGTATGACAGCTGCGTGGGTCCATGGTGTTTATACTTGCGTACTATTGTTTGTACAGATGAACGTGGTACCTTCAGGCGTTCGGAAATTGCTCCCAAGGGTGAACCAGACTTGAACAAGAAATTTGTGGAGTGGTTGAAAAAGGAGTTTTAATGACAACATAACTGTATGTAAACTTCCGACTTCAACTGTACATATGTTACCACACACACACACACACACACACACACACACACACACACACACACACACACACACACACACACACACACACACACACACACACACACACACACACACACACACACACACACACACACACAGAGAGAGAAAGAGCCAACATTTGATAAAACTATGTGCATCAGTAACTAACATTAGCTGACCTCTCTCTTCCTCATCCTCTCTTCTCTTGTCCCTCACAGCCAGTAAGAAATCTGGAGAGCCGTTAATCATCTCAGACATTAAGAAAGGCAGCATGGCTCACAGGTACAGTATGATACAGGAAAATGGGTGGCTTCAGGCCACAGACAGGTACAGTATGAATGGGTTCAGGCCAGAGATATATGACTTGGGTTAAATTGTTCGAGAGAGAGACAGTAATGTAGTCCTCCCACAGAGAGAGACAGTAATGTAGTCCTCCTATAGAGAGAGACAGTAATGTAGTCCTCCTACAGAGAGAGACAGTAATGTAGTCCTCCTACAGAGAGAGACAGTAATGTAGTCCTCCTACAGAGAGAGACAGTAATGTAGTCCTCCTACAGAGAGAGACAGTAATGTAGTCCTCCCACAGAGAGAGACAGCAATGTAGTTCTCCTATAGAGAGAGACAGTAATGTAGTCCTCCCACAGAGAGAGACAGTAATGTAGTCTTCCCACAGAGAGAGACAGTAATGTAGTCCTCCTACAGAGAGAGACAGTAATGTAGTCCTCCCACAGAGAGAGACATTAATGTAGTCCCCCCACAGAGAGAGACAGTAATGTAGTCTTCCCACAGAGAGAGACAGTAATGTAGTCCTCCTACAGAGAGAGACAGTAATGTAGTCCTCCCACAGAGAGAGACATTAATGTAGTCCTCCTATAGAGAGAGACAGTAATGTAGTCCTACAGAGAGAGACAGTAATGTAGTCCTCCCACAGAGAGAGACAGTAATGTAGTCCTCCCACAGAGAGAGACAGTAATGTAGTCCTACAGAGAGAGACAGTAATGTAGTCCTCCTACAGAGAGAGACAGTAATGTAGTCCTCCTACAGAGAGAGACAGTAATGTAGTCCTCCCACAGAGAGAGACAGTAATGTAGTCCTCCCACAGATAGAGACAGTAATGTAGTCCTCCTATAGAGAGAGAGACAGTAATGTAGTCCTCCCACAGAGAGAGACAGTAATGTAGTCCTCCTACAGATAGAGACAGTAATGTAGTCCTCCTACAGAGAGAGAGACAGTCATGTAGTCCTCCCACAGAGAGAGACAGTAATGTAGTCCTCCTATAGAGAGAGACAGTAATGTAGTCCTACAGAGAGAGACAGTAATGTAGTCCTCCCACAGAGAGACAGTAATGTAGTCCTCCTACAGAGAGAGACAGTAATGTAGTCCTCCCACAGAGAGAGACAGTAATGTAGTCCTCCTATAGAGAGAGACAGTCATGTAGTCCTCCTACAGAGAGAGACAGTAATGTAGTCCTCCTACAGAGAGAGACAGTAATGTAGTCATCCTACAGAGAGAGACAGTAATGTAGTCCTCCTACAGAGAGAGACAGTAATGTAGTCCTCCTACAGAAAGAGACAGTAATGTAGTCCTCCCACAGAGAGAGACAGTAATGTAGTCCTCCTATAGAGAGAGACAGTAATGTAGTCCTCCCACAGAGAGAGACAGTAATGTAGTCTTCCCACAGAGAGAGACAGTAATGTAGTCCTCCTACAGAGAGAGACAGTAATGTAGTCCTCCTACAGAGAGAGACAGTAATGTAGTCCTCCCACAGAGAGAGACAGTAATGTAGTCCTCCCACAGATAGAGACAGTAATGTAGTCCTCCTATAGAGAGAGAGACAGTAATGTAGTCCTCCCACAGAGAGAGACAGTAATGTAGTCCTCCTACAGATAGAGACAGCAATGTAGTCCTCCTACAGAGAGAGAGACAGTAATGTAGTCCTCCCACAGAGAGACAGTAATGTAGTCCTCCTACAGAGAGAGACAGTAATGTAGTCCTCCCACAGAGAGAGACAGTAATGTAGTCCTCCTATAGAGAGAGACAGTCATGTAGTCCTCCTACAGAGAGAAACAGTAATGTAGTCCTCCTACAGAGAGAGACAGTAATGTAGTCATCCTACAGAGAGAGACAGTAATGTAGTCCTCCTACAGAGAGACACAGTAATGTAGTCCTCCTACAGAAAGAGACAGTAATGTAGTCCTCCCACAGAGAGAGACAGTAATGTAGTCCTACTACAGAGAGAGACAGTAATGTAGTCCTCCTACAGAGAGAGACAGTAATGTAGTCCTCCTACAGAGAGAGACAGTAATGTAGTCCTCCTACAGAGAGAGACAGTAATGTAGTCCTCCTACAGAGAGAGGCAGTAATGTAGTCCTCCTACAGAGAGAGACAGTAATGTAGTCCTCCTCCAGAGAGAGACAGTAATGTAGTCCTCCCACAGAGAGAGACAGTAATGTAGTCATCCTACAGAGAGAGACAGTAATGTAGTCCTCCTACAGAGAGAGACAGTAATGTAGTCCTCCTACAGAAAGAGACAGTAATGTAGTCCTCCCACAGAGAGAGACAGTAATGTAGTCCTCCTATAGAGAGAGACAGTAATGTAGTCCTCCCACAGAGAGAGACAGTAATGTAGTCTTCCCACAGAGAGAGACAGTAATGTAGTCCTCCTACAGAGAGAGACAGTAATGTAGTCCTCCTACAGAGAGAGACAGTAATGTAGTCCTCCCACAGAGAGAGACAGTAATGTAGTCCTCCCACAGATAGAGACAGTAATGTAGTCCTCCTATAGAGAGAGAGACAGTAATGTAGTCCTACAGAGAGAGACAGTAATGTAGTCCTCCTACAGAGAGAGACAGTAATGTAGTCCTACAGAGAGAGACAGTAATGTAGTCCTCCCACAGAGAGAGACATTAATGTAGTCCTCCCACAGAGAGAGACAGTAATGTAGTCCTCCTACAGAGAGAGAGAAACAGTAATGTAGTCCTCCCACAGAGAGAGACAGTAATGTAGTCCTCCCACAGAGAGAGACAGTAATGTAGTCCTCCTATAGAGAGAGACAGTCATGTAGTCCTCCTACAGAGAGAGACAGTAATGTAGTCCTCCTACAGAGAGAGACAGTAATGTAGTCATCCTACAGAGAGAGACAGTAATGTAGTCCTCCTACAGAGAGAGACAGTAATGTAGTCCTCCTACAGAAAGAGACAGTAATGTAGTCCTCCCACAGAGAGAGACAGTAATGTAGTCCTCCTACAGAGAGAGACAGTAATGTAGTCCTCCTACAGAGAGAGACAGTAATGTAGTCCTCCTACAGAGAGAGACAGTAATGTAGTCCTCCTACAGAGAGAGGCAGTAATGTAGTCCTCCTACAGAGAGAGACAGTAATGTAGTCCTCCTCCAGAGAGAGACAGTAATGTAGTCCTCCCACAGAGAGAGACAGTAATGTAGTCCTCCTATAGAGAGAGACAGTAATGTAGTCCTTCTACAGAGAGAGACAGTAATGTAGTCCTCCTACAGAGAGAGACAGTAATGTAGTCCTCCTACAGAGAGAGAGACAGTAATGTAGTCCTCCCACAGAGAGAGAGACAGTAATGTAGTCCTCCTACAGAGAGAGACAGTAATGTAGTCCTCCTATAGAGAGAGACAGTAATGTAGTCCTCCTACAGAGAGAGACAGTAATGTAGTCCTCCTACAGAGAGAGACAGTAATGTAGTCCTCCTACAGAGAGAGACAGTAATGTAGTCCTCCCACAGAGAGAGACATTAATGTAGTCCTCCTATAGAGAGAGACAGTAATGTAGTCCTCCTACAGAGAGAGACAGTAATGTAGTCCTCCCACAGAGAGAGACAGTAATGTAGTCCTCCCATAAAGAGAAACAGTAATGTAGTCCTCCTACATAGAGAGACAGTAATGTAGTCCTCCCACAGAGAGAGACAGTAATATAGTCCTCCTACAGAGTGAGACAGTAATGTAGTCCTACAGAGAGAGACAATAATGTAGTCCTCCTACAGAGAGAGACAGTAATGTAGTCCTCCTACAGAGAGAGGCAGTAATGTAGTCCTCCTACAGAGAGAGACAGTAATGTAGTCCTCCTCCAGAGAGAGACAGTAATGTAGTCCTCCCACAGAGAGAGACAGTAATGTAGTCCTCCTATAGAGAGAGACAGTAATGTAGTCCTTCTACAGAGAGAGACAGTAATGTAGTCCTCCTACAGAGAGAGACAGTAATGTAGTCCTCCTACAGAGAGAGAGACAGTAATGTAGTCCTCCCACAGAGAGAGAGACAGTAATGTAGTCCTCCTACAGAGAGAGACAGTAATGTAGTCCTCCTATAGAGAGAGACAGTAATGTAGTCCTCCTACAGAGAGAGACAGTAATGTAGTCCTCCTACAGAGAGAGACAGTAATGTAGTCCTCCCACAGAGAGAGACATTAATGTAGTCCTCCTATAGAGAGAGACAGTAATGTAGTCCTCCTACAGAGAGAGACAGTAATGTAGTCCTCCCACAGAGAGAGACAGTAATGTAGTCCTCCCATAAAGAGAAACAGTAATGTAGTCCTCCTACATAGAGAGACAGTAATGTAGTCCTCCCACAGAGAGAGACAGTAATATAGTCCTCCTACAGAGTGAGACAGTAATGTAGTCCTACAGAGAGAGACAGTAATGTAGTCCTCCTACAGAGAGAGACAGTAATGTAGTCCTACAGATAGAGACAGTAATGTAGTCCTCCCACAGAGAGAGACAGTAATGTAGTCTTACAGAGAGAGACAGTAATGTAGTCCTCCTACAGAGAGAGACAGTAATGTAGTCCTACAGAGAGAGACAGTAATGTAGTCCTCCCACAGAGAGAGACATTAATGTAGTCCTCCCACAGAGAGAGACAGTAATGTAGTCCTCCTACAGAGAGAGAGAAACAGTAATGTAGTCCTCCCACAGAGAGAGACATTAATGTAGTCCTCCCACAGAGAGAGACAGTAATGTAGTCCTCCTACAGAGAGAGACAGTAATGTAGTCCTCCCACAGAGAGAGACATTAATGTAGTCCCCCCACAGAGAGAGACATTAATATAGTCCTCCTACAGAGAGAGACAGTAATGTAGTCCTCCCACAGAGAGAGAGACAGTAATGTAGTCCTCCTACAGAGAGAGAGACAGTAATGTAGTCCTCCCACAGAGAGAGACATTAATGTAGTCCTCCCACAGAGAGAGACAGTAATGTAGTCCTCCTACAGAGAGAGACAGTAATGTAGTCCTCCCACAGAGAGAGACATTAATGTAGTCCTCCCACAGAGAGAGACATTAATGTAGTCCCCCCACAGAGAGAGACATTAATATAGTCCTCCTACAGAGAGAGACAGTAATGTAGTCCTCCCACAGAGAGAGAGACAGTAATGTAGTCCTCCTACAGAGAGAGAGACAGTAATGTAGTCCTCCCACAGAGAGAGACATTAATGTAGTCCTCCCACAGAGAGAGACAGTAATGTAGTCCTCCTACAGAGAGAGACAGTAATGTAGTCCTCCCACAGAGAGAGACATTAATGTAGTCCTCCCACAGAGAGAGACAGTAATGTAGTCCTCCTACAGAGAGAGACAGTAATGTAGTCCTCCTACAGATAGACATTTCCCACTAAATCACTAATGATAGAGTTACCTGTTTCTTCCTCTCTCTCTCTCTCTCTCTCTCTCTCTCTCTCTCTCTCTCTCTACCTCTTTCTATCCCTCTCTCTCTCTACCCCTCTCTCTCTCTTTCTCTGTCCCTACCTCTCTCTACCTCTCTCTTTCCCTCTCTCTCTATCCCTCTCTCCCTCTACCCCTCTCTCTCTCTTTCCCTGCCCCTCCCTCTCTCTACATCTCTATTTCTCTCTCTCTCTCTCTCTACACCCTCCATCTCATCCTCTCGCTACTCCATTCCCCTCTCTCTACCTCCTCTCTCTCTCTTTCCCTGCCCCTCCCTCTCTCTCTCTCTCTCTCTCTCTCTCTCTCTCTACACCCTCCATTTCATCCTCTCTCTACCTCCTCTCTCTCTTTACCCAGGACTGGTACCTTGGAGCCTGGGGACAAGCTCCTGGCCATAGACAACATCAGACTGGAGAGCTGTTCTATGGAAGACGCCTGTCAGATCCTAGAACAGGCCGAGGACCTGGTTAAACTCAAGATCCGTAAGGACGAAGACAACTCTGGTGAGCCTGTTTCGGTGCCTGGCTGGGAGACAGTTAGAAAGAAGGATATGAAATATGTCAAACTCCTGCACAATGTTTCAACCAGAAGATCAAATCGAAGTTCATTGGTGGCAGACACAGTTTAGCAGATGTTACAGTGAGTGCAGAGAAAGGTTTATATTAATGGCTCCTAACAATGCAGTAACATTTCAATCAATCACACAAATAATTGTTTTTGATACTGATCAATTAAATTAGCTTATTGATCAATGAAGCAATAGGCATGATCATTGGAGAACTAAGGCAGTGATTAGTTAAACAAGCCCAAAAAAAATAAACCAACATGAAGGCAACATTATGCCTTATGTACATTATGAACATGAGTGACAGTACCAGGCTCCACCACAGGGTGGCAGTATTGTCTGAAAATATCCACAACCGTTTGTTCTCCCCGTCTGACACAATCACGATGTAACAATTATCACCCAGCAGTATTCTAGTGTTTTAGACCCACCATTAGCTAGCTATGCATGATGAATAGTAGTAACCTGTTATATAGTTCATGCTCTCTACCTAATATCAGATGCAGCTCTAGGAATAGCAGATGAAAGTGTTACTTTAGTCCAGCTGTAGCTGAAGATATCTTTTATCTTCCTCTCCTCGCCTCGCTTCGCCTTTCCCCTCTCCTCTCCTTTCCTCTCCTCTCCCCTCTCCTCTCCTTTCCTCTCCTCTCCCCTCTCCTCTCCTCTCCTCGCATCGCCTCTCCCCTCTCCTCTCCTCTCCTCTCCTCTCCTCTCCTCTCCTCTCCTCTCCTCTCCTCCTCCTCTCCTCTCCTCTCCTCTCTCCTCGCCTCTCCTCTCCTCTCCTCTCCTCTCCTCTCCTCTTCTCCCCTCTCTCCTCGCCTCGCCTCGCCTCTCCTCTCCTCTCCTCTCCTCTTCTCCCCTCTCTCCTCTCCTCTCCTCTCCTCTCCTCTTCTCCCCTCTCTCCTCTCCTCCCCTCTCCTCCTCTCCTCTCCTCTCCTCTCCTCGCCTCTCCTCGCCTCTCCTCGCCTCTCCTCGCCTCTCCTCTCCTCTCCTCGCCTCTCCTCTCCTCTCTCCTCTCCTCGCCTCGCCTCTCCTCTCCTCTCTCCTCGCCTCTCCCCTCTCCTCTCCTCTCCTCTCCTCTCCTCTCTCCTCGCCTCTCCTCTCTCCTCGCCTCTCTCCTCGCATCTCCTCTCTCCTCTTCTCCCTCTCTCCTCTCCCTCCTCTCCTCTCCTCTCCCCCCCTCCTCTCCTCTCCTCTCCTCTCCTCTCCTCTCCCCCCTCTCCTCTCCTCTCCTCTCCTCTCCTCTGCTCTCCTCTCCTTCCCCTCCTCTCCTCTCCTCTCCTCTCCTCTCCTCTCCTCTCCTCTCCTCGCATCTCCTCTCTCCTCTTCTCTTCTCCCCTCTCTCCTCTCCCTCCTCTCCTCTCCTCTCCTCTCCTCTCCTCTCCTCTCCTCTCCTCTCCTCTCCTCTCCTCTCCTCTCCTCTCATCTCCTCCTCTCCTCTCTCCTCTCCTCGCATCTCCTCTCTCCTCTCCTCTCCTCTCTCCTCGCCTCGCCTCTCTCATCGCATCTCTCCTCTCCTCTCCTCTCCTCTCCTCTCCTCTCCTCTCCTCGCCTCTCCTCTCCTCTCCTCTCCTCTCCTCTCCTCTCCTCTCCTCGCCTCGCCTCGCCTCTCCTCTCCTCTCCTCGCCTCTCCTCTCCTCGCCTCTCCTCGCCTCGCCTCGCCCCTCTCCTCTCCTCTCCCCTCTCCTCTCCTCTCTTCCAAACCTTTTCTCTCCCTTCTTCAGTGGTGGGATCTGAGGACATGTCTCACACATGACCGACACTATATATACACACAAAAGTATATGGACACCACTTTAAATGAGTGGATTTGCCTATTTCAGCCACACCCGTTGCTGATGGGGAGTATAAAATCAAGGACACAGCCATGCAATCTCCATAGACAAACAATGGCAGTAGAATGACCTTACTGAAGGGCTCAGTGACTTTCAACGTGGCACCGTCGTAGGATGCCACCTTTCCAACAAGTCAGTTTGTCACATTTCTGTCCTGCTAGAGCTGCCCCGGTCAACTGTAAGTGCTGTTATTGTGAAGTGGAAACGTCTAGGAGCAACAACGGCTCAGCCACGAAGTGGTAGACCACACAATTTCACAGAACGGGATTGCCGAGTGCTGAAGCGTGTAGTGCGTAAAAATCTTCTGTCCTTGGCAACTCTCACTACCGACTTCCAAACAGCTTCTGGAAGTAACGTCAGCACAAGAACTGTTCGTCGGGAGCTTCATGAAATGGGTTTCCATGGCTGAGCAGCTGCACATAAGCCTAAGATCACCATGCGCAATGCCAAGCGTCATCTGGAGTGGTGTAACGCTCACCTCCACTGGACTCTGTAGCAGTGGAAACACGTTCTCTGGAGTGATGAGTCACGCTTCACCATCTGGCAGTCCGACAGACAAATCTGGGTTTGGCAGATGCCAGGAGAACACTACCTGCCCCAATGCATAGTACCAACTGTAAAGTTTGGTGAAGGAGGAATAATGGCATGGGGCTGTTTTTCATGGTTTGGACTAGGCCCCTTAGTTCCAGTGAAGGGAAATCTTAATGCTACAGCAGACAATGACATTCTAGACAATTCTGTGCTTCCAACTTTGTGGCCACAGTTTGGGGGAGGCCCTTTCCTGTTTCAGTATGATAATGCCCCCCGTGCACAAAGCGAGGTCCATACAGAAATGGTTTGTCGAGATCGGTGTGGACTGAACAGATCCCTGACCTCAACCCCATCTAACACCTTTGGGATGAATTGGCACGCCGACTGTGAGCCAGGCCTAATTGCCCAACATCAGTGCCCGACCTCACTAATGCTCTTGTGACTGAATGGAAGCAAGTCACTGCAGCAATGTTCCAACATCTAGTGGAAAACAGTTTCCAGAAGAGTGGAGGCTGTTATAGCAGCAAAGGGGAGACCATCACAGTCAATGTTAATTCCTCTATGCATGTATCTTAGGGAAAGTGAATATAATTTCTCATCCTTCAGTCATTTTTCAAGTTGAATGCCAGTGCATTGTGGATGTTTGAGATGTTTAGGGAACTGAATTATTATCCATGTTGCTTTAAGGTTTAGTTATGTTATGCCCTGAAGACATCCCTTCCTTCCTTTGTCTCTCTCTTTCACTAATGGTCCCCCCCCCCTCCCACCCTCTCTCTCTCCCTCCCCCCTTCTAGATGAACAGGAGACGTCTGGTTTAATCATCTACACGGTAGAGCTGAAGAGATATGGAGGCCCGCTGGGGATCACCATCTCAGGCACAGAGGAGCCCTTTGACCCCATCGTCATCTCTGGCCTCACCAAGCGGGGCCTGGCTGAAAGGTGAGACTGGAACCTGGCTGCCCTGGCCAGTGTTTTTTTTTTCCAGGGCCCCTGACTGTGGGGTTAGAGCCAACCTGTCCTAGCCCTTCTGTATCTCCTTCCCCTACCCTTCCGGCCAAGAGGAGGCTGGTTCAGAGGCGAGACAAAAGAGGGACAGGGGATATGGGGAAAGGGGAAAGGGAGAAGGGCAGGGAACAAGAGAACAGAGTGAATGTCATCGTTATTTTTGGCCTCACGAAGAAGGGCCTGGCTGAGACCCACTAGTTCCAGACAGGTACTCTAGACCCAGGGACCCAGGCATCTGGCCTACCCCACAAAGGCCCCTGACCGTGGGGCTAGAGCCAACCCGTCTATCCTTGTCGGCCCTGGTACTCTTCACACCTTTTTCTCCAAAGTATTTTCAGAAAAGGGTCGAGTAGGGAGGATGTAAGGAGAGCCTGTGTCGGTAAGGGCAGGAGGGGGCACTAGCCCCACGTTCAGGGGCCCTCTCCCCCTCTCTCTCTCTCCTCTCTCTCCCTCTCCCCCTCTCTCTCTCTCTCTCTCTCCTCTCTCTCCCTCTGCCTCTCGCTCTCGCTTCTCTCTCTCCTCTCTTGCCCTCTCTCTCTCCACTCTACCCCTCTAACTCTCCTGTCTCCCCCCTCTCCCCCTCTGTCTCTCCAATCTCTCTCTCTCTCTCTCTCTCTCTCTCTCTCTCTCTCTCTCTCTCGCTCTCTCTCTCTCTCTCTCAATCTCTCTCCCTTTCTCTCTCTCCTCTGGCCCCCTCTCTCTCCTCTCTCCCCCTCTCTCTGTGCCCAATCTCTCTTCTCTCTCCCCTCTCTCTCCCCTCTCCCCCTCTCTCTCTGCCCAATCTCTCTCCACTCTACCCCTCTAACTCTCCTGTCTCCCCCCTCTCCCCCTCTGTCTCTCCAATCTCTCTCAATCTCTCTCCCTCTCTCTCTCTCCTCTGGCCCCCTCTCTCCCCTCTCTCCCCTCTCTCCCCCTCTCTCTGTGCCCAATCTCTCTTCTCTCTCCCCTCTCTCTCCCCTCTCCCCCTCTCTCTCTGCCCAATCTCTCTCCACTCTACCCCTCTAACTCTCCTGTCTCCCCCCTCTCCCCCTCTGTCTCTCCAATCTCTCTCAATCTCTCTCCCTCTCTCTCTCTCCTCTGGCCCCCTCTCTCCCCTCTCTCCCCCTCTCTCTGTGCCCAATCTCTCTTCTCTCTCCCCTCTCTCTCCCCTCTCCCCCTCTCTCTCTGCCCAATCTCTCTCCACTCTACCCCTCTAACTCTCCTGTCTCCCCCCTCTCCCCCTCTGTCTCTCCAATCTCTCTCAATCTCTCTCCCCCTCTCTCTCTGCCCAATCTCTCTCCTCTCTCCCCCTCTCTCTCTCCAATCTCTCTCCCCATCTCTCTCTGCCCAATCTTTCTCCCCTCTCTCTCCTCTCTCCCCCTCTCTCTCTGCCCAGTCTCTCTCTCTCTCTCTCCCCCTTTCTCTTTCTCTCCCCCATCTCTCTCCTCTCTCCCCCTCTCACTCTGCCTAATGTTTCTCCTCTCTCCCCTCTCTCTCTGCCCAATCTCTCCTATCTCCCCCTCTCTCCCCCCTCTCCCCCTCTAATCAATAAGGGGCTTTGCATTCTATGGAAAATAGAATGCATAGTGTGTGGTCCCTCATCAATCAACACACAATACCCCATAATGACAAAGCAAAAACTGTTTTAATTTTTATTTTATATAAAATGTACATAAGTATTCAGACCTTTTATTCAGTACTTTGTTGAAGCACCTTGTGTAACGATTACAGCCTCGTGTCTTCTTGGGTATGATGCTACAAGTTTGTCACACCTGTATTTGGGGAGTTTCTCCCATTCTTCTCTGCAGATCCTCTCAAGCTCTGTCAGGTTGGATGGGGAGCATCGCTGCACAACTATTTTCAGATCTCTTCAGAGATGTTCAGAGACTTGTCCCAAAGCCACTCCTGCGTTGTCTTGGCTGTGTGCTTAGGGTTGTTGTTCTGTTGGAAGGTGAACCTTCGCCCCAGTCTGAGGTCCTGAGTGCTCTGGAGCAGGTTTTCATCATGGATCTCTTGGTACTTTTCACCGTTTATCTTTTCCTCGATCCTGACTATTCTCCCAGTCCCTGAACTCCAATCAACTTGTAGAAACATCTCAAGGATGATCAATGGAAACAGGATGCACCTGAGTTCAATTTCGAGTCTCATAGCAAAGGGTCTGAATACTTATGTAAATAAGGTATTTATTTATTTTAAATATAAATTTGCAAAAATGTCTAAAAACCTGTTTTAGCTTTGTCATTATGGGTATTGTGTGTAGATTAGAAACAAATGTAACAAATATAAATTAATCAATTTTAGAAATAAGTCTGTGATGTAACAAAATGTGGAAATAGGGAAGGGGTCTGAATACTTTCGGGAATTCACTGTTGTTGCCTTGGTAACCAAACAAACAGTCTAGCTAGTTCAGCTAACCAAACCCCTTAGACCCTTAGCCGTAGTAAATTGACCACATACCACACCTCTTCTGGCCTTAATTTATTAACTAAACCTTCTATTTGAAATATTTTGGTAGGCTGTAGTATTTGTTTTAATTCCTATGATATCAAAATGTGACGTTTTAGTTAACTTTAAAGGGGCTTAAATCAATGTTTTGGACTGTTAAATTAATCATATATACCCATTGATTATTTAAGAATATATATACCTTATAAATACCTCATGAGCTCAGTTCAACTGTCGTACCCCATCAGAACCCAAAAATATAAGCTTGATTTTCTCCAGTGTCTGTAAACAAAGTCAATGCAAACAAACACTATTACTTCTAAGCATTCTATCATGTTGATCTCCTGGATGGTGGGCCCTTGCATCCATTACTCTGTCTATGCATTTTAGAGTGGTTGTATTTCTCCAGCTCCACCACTCGGATGTTTACCACAGCAAGTGGCCGGGGTAACACTTTGTTGTTGTTTCAGACCAATTGGGTTCACCTATTATGCATTTCTACTGCTGTTATATAAATATCTCGTGTTTTTAAACGCGTTCTATGTGTTGGTTGGGTTAAGCAGGAATCATGGAAAATCTAAATTAGCTTAAATTTAGATTTTCTCTCTCTCTCATCTATCTCTTATGTTTATCTTAGAATGACACATCTTATTTCTCAGCCACTATTTTATTCCATGGAGTCCTGGCATATTACTGCCGTCAGGTGTAAACGGGGCCTGTCGTCTTTCTCTGTAGGACCGGAGCGATCCATGTGGGAGACCGTATTCTGGCTATCAACAGTGTCAGTCTGAAGGGCAAGCCGCTCAGCGAGGCCATTCATCTGCTACAGATGGCCGGGGAGACGGTCACACTCAAGATCAAGAAACAGGTCGACAGTAAGTGTTCAGAAAATCAATCAAGTTTCAAATCAAATCAATTAAATATTTGACAGTTACCCGGGCCCCGAAGAGAAAGCAGAAAGAGTGCAGTAACCACAACATGGGACTGAAGAAACAGATGTACTGTATGTGTTGTAGAGTTGTCAATATGTGTCTGTCTTCCTTAGGTGTCAGTCTGCACCTACCCAACTCAGGTGTATGTTTCCCTTTCCCAAGGATATCAGGGGAGCCGTGAGAGTACAGACATCTGAGACATGACCAGCCATTTGTAGTTTGACATTTAAACATACTAACAACTAGATGAAACCAGGCAGGCTGTGTGAGTTTGCTACAGAGTTCGGCTGGTAGCTTCCCTCTGATGCTGTGCTGCTGCTCTGGGATCTCTGCCTCCTCTGTCCAGGCTCCATCTCAGATACATACTGCTTGTTGTTTTAGAGAATCCTATAACAGCTCATGTTCTTAATTCATGTGTGTATGAGGTTTATGTGGTTTTCCTCCCCATAAAACCAGCAAAACATCATTATGTACAACAAAAGGTTGTCACGCCTTGAGATCCTTTAAATTCTCTAGTTGGTTAGGTCGGGGTGTGACTAGGGTGGGCATTCCAGTGTGTCTGTTTCTTTGTTGGCCTGGTATGGTTCCCAGTCAGAGGCAGCTGTCTATCGTTGTCTCTGATTGGGGATCATACTTAGGCAGCCTTATTTCCACCTGTAGTTTGTGGGATCTTGTTTTTGGTGCTGTGCTGTTTAGCCCTACTAGACGTTACGTTTCGTTTTGTGTTTGTTGTTTTTTCAGTGTTCATTTAATAAATTAAAAGGTACGCCTACCACGCTGCACCTTGGTCCGATCCTGCCAACGACGGTCGTAACAGAAGATCACACCACAAACGGACCAAGCAGCGTGGCCAGGAGGAGCAGGGATCCTGGGCACGGGAGACAAGGGAGTGTAGGACTTCCTGGACGTGGGAGGACAAGAGCCTGCCATGGAAGCAGACGGAGGCAGCAAGGGAGGAACAACGACGACACCGGGGTTCGCGACCACGATGGAAGCCTGAGAGGCAGCCTCAAAAATCTTTTGGGGTGGGGCACACGGGGTGGTTGGTGGAACCAGGGTTGGTACCAGAGCAAACTCCCCGTACTCACCGTGGGGAGCGTGTGACCGGTCAGGCACCATGTTTTGCAGTGATACGCACTGTGTCTCCAGTGTGCATCCACAGCCGGTGCGTTCTGTGCCAGCTCCCCGCACTTGCCGTGTGAAAGTGGGCATCTGTCCAGGACGGGTGGTGCCAGCTCAGCGTGCCTGGTCTCCAGTACGCCTCCTCAGTCCAGGATATCCTGCGCCGGCTCTATGCGCTGTATCTCCAGTGTGCCTTCACAGCCCAGTGCGTCCTGTGCCAGCTCCTCGCACTTTCCGCGCGAAGGTGGTCCTTTGTCCAGGACGCGTTGTGCCAGCTCTACGCTCCAGACCACCAGTGCACCTCCACGGCCCAGTATATCCTGCGCCGGCCATACGTACTGTGTCTTCAGTGCGCCTTCACAGACCAGTGCGTCCTGTGCCAGCTCCATGCACCCAGCCTCCAGTGCGTGTCTCCAGCCTGGTACTTCCTGTGCTTGCTCCACGCACAAAGCCTCCAGTGATGATCCATGGCTCGAAGCCTCCACTGATGATCCATGGCACGAAGCCTCCAGTGATGATCCATGGCCCGAAGCCTCCAGTGATGATCCATGGCCCGGAGCCTCCAGTGATGATCCATGGCCCGGAGCCTCCAGTGATGATCCATGGCCCGAAGCCTCCAGTGATGATCCATGGCCCGAAGCCTCCAGTGATGATCCATGGATCGGAGTCTCCAGTGATGATCCATGGCCCGAAGCCTCTAGTGATGATCCATGGCCCGAAGCCTCCAGTGATGATCCATGGATCGGAGTCTCCAGTGGCGGTTCCCAGTCCGGAGCCTTCTGAGGCGATGTACGGTCCGGAGTCCCAGACGACGATCTACGGTCCGGAGTCCCCGACGACGATCCCCGCACCAGAGGCGCCACCGTAGTTGGCGGAGCCAGGAGCGGAGCAGGGTACTGTGTATTTGAGATCAATAATGTACTGTGTATTTGAGATCAATAATGTACTGTGTATTTGAGATCAATTATGTACTGTGTATTTGAGATCAATAATGTACTGTGTATTTGAGATTCGTAATGTACTGTGTATTTGAGATTCATAATGTTCTGTGTATTTGAGATTCATAATGTACTGTGTATTTGAGATTCATAATGTACTGTGTATTTGAGATCAATGTACTGTGTATTTGAGATTCATAATGTACTGTGTATTTGAGATCAATGTACTGTGTATTTGAGATTCATAATGTTCTGTGTATTTGAGATTCATAATGTACTGTGTATTTGAGATTCATAATGTACTGTGTATTTGAGATCAATAATGTACTGTGTATTTGAGATCAATAATGTACTGTGTATTTGAGATTCATAATGTACTGTGTATTTGAAACTCATAATGTACTGTGTATTTGAGATTCATAATGTACTGTGTATTTGAGATTCATAATGTACTGTGTATTTGACATATACATATTTGACCCAGGTTTGATATTTTCCTCCCACCCTTCGACGTCTTGTATGAGAACATAGTTTGCTACTTATCGGAGTCCCAAATCGCACCCTATTCCCTACATAGTACTCTACTTTAGACCCTATTCCCTACACAGTGCACTACTTTAGACCAGAGCCCTATAGAACCCTATTCCCTACATAGTGCACCACTTTAGACCAGAGCCCTATGGCACCCTATTCCCTACATAGTGCACTACTTTAGACCCCATTCCCTACATAGTACACTACTTTAGGCCAGAGACCTATGGCACCCTATTCCCTACATAGCACACTCCTGTTAAACATAGGCCATGTGCCACGACAACACGCAGAGACCCTTCCCTGAACAGATGCTCCTCTACTTCCTCCTTCCAGTGGCAGACGAGAAGAAGAAGGATGGAGAGATGGAGAATGATTTGAGTGACACGGAGGACGTGTCAGACATGACAGACTCTCAGAAGACCAACAAGCTGTCAGACATCTACTCCACCACCATACCCAGTGTGGACTCTACCATGGAGTCCTGGGACGGATCCGGCATCGACGCGGGCTACGGAAGCCAAGGTAAAGACTAGTGGTAGACATGGTGAGACCAGGGTTAGGATTGTGGTTAGAGTTCATGATAGGTCTACGCTTGGTGTATCACCATGTCCTGGGACGTCTCCTGCATCGATGCTGGCTAAGACATCCAAGGTTTGACCCCACAGGGCAGCATGGACTCCATGGTGTTATAGTTGATATGTCTATGGTGTTATAGTTGATATGTCTATGGTGTTATAGTTGATATGTCTATGGTGTTATTGTTGATATGTCTATGGTGTTATTGTTGATATGTCTATGGTGTTATAGTTGATATGTCTATAGTGTTATAGTTGATATGTCTATGGTTCTATAGTTGATATAATCTATGGATCTATAGTTGATATAATCTATGGTTCTATAGTTGATATAATCTATGGTTCTATAGTTGATATAATCTATGGTTCTATAGTTGATGTAATCTATGTTTCTATAGTTGATATAATCTATGGTTCTATAGTTGATATAATCTATGGTTCTATAGTTTATGTAATCTATGGATCTATAGTTGATATAATCTATGGTTCTATAGTTGATATAATCTATGGTTCTATAGTTGATATGTCTATGGTGTTATAGTTGATATGTCTATGGTGTTATAGTTGATATGTCTATGGTTCTATAGTTGATATATCTATGGTTCTATAGTTGATATATCTATGGTTCTATAGTTGATGTAATCTATGGTTCTATAGTTGATATAATCTATGGTTCTATCGTTGATATAATCTTTGGTTCTTTAGTTGATATAATCTATGGTTCTATAGTTTATATATCTATGGTTCTATAGTTGATATAATCTATGGTTCTATAGTTGATATAATCTATGGTTCTATAGTTGATATGTCTGTGGTGTTATTGTTGATATGTCTATGGTGTTATAGTTGATATGTCTATGGTTCTATAGTTGATATAATCTATGGTTCTATAGTTGATATAATCTATGGTTCTATAGTTGATATAATCTATGGTTCTATAGTTGATATAATCTATGGTTCTATAGTTGATGTAATCTATGGTTCTATAGTTGATATATCTATGGTTCTATAGTTGATATATCTATGGTTCTATAGTTGATATATCTATGGTTCTATAGTTGATGTAATCTATGGTTCTATAGTTGATATAATCTATGGTTCTATCGTTGATATAATCTTTGGATCTTTAGTTGATATAATCTATGGTTCTATAGTTTATATATCTATGGTTCTATAGTTGATATAATCTATGGTTCTATAGTTGATATAATCTATGGTTCTATAGTTGATATGTCTGTGGTGTTATTGTTGATATGTCTATGGTGTTATAGTTGATTTAATCTATGGTGTTATAGTTGATATGTCTATGGTGTTATTGTTGATATGTCTATGGTGTTATTGTTGATATGTCTATGGTGTTATTGTTGATATGTCTATGTTGTTATAGTTGATATAATCTATGGTTCTATAGTTGATATAATCTATGGTTCTATAGTTGATATAATCTATGGTTCTATAGTTGATATAATCTATGGTTCTATAGTTGATATGTCTATGGTGTTATAGTTGATATGTCTATGGTGTTATAGTTGATATGTCTATGGTGTTATAGTTGATATGTCTATGGTGTTATAGTTGATATAATCTATGGTTCTATAGTTGATATAATCTATGGTTCTATAGTTGATATAATCTATGGTTCTATAGTTGATATATCTATGGTGTTATAGTTGATATAATATATGGTTCTATAGTTGATATAATCTATGGTTCTATAGTTGATTAATATATGGTTCTATAGTTGATATAATCTATGGATCTATAGTTGATATAATCTATGGTTCTATAGTTGATATAATCTATGGTTTTATAGTTGATATGTCTATGGTGTTATAGTTGATATAATCTATGGTTCTATAGTTGATATAATCTATGGTTCTATTGTTGATATCTATGCTGTTATAGTTGATATATCTATGGTGTTATAATTGATATAATCTATGGTTCTGTAGTTGATATATCTATGGTGTTATAGTTGATATAATCTATGGTTCTATAGTTGATATAATCTATGGTTCTATAGTTGATATAATCTATGGTTCTATAGTTGATATGTCTATGGTGTTATAGTTGATATAATCTATGGTTCTATAGTTGATGTAATCTATGGTTCTATAGTTGATATAATCTATGGTTCTATAGTTGATATATCTATGCTGTTATAGTTGATATATCTATGGTGTTATAATTGATATAATCTATGGTTCTGTAGTTGATATATCCGTGGTGTTATAGTTGATATAATCTATGGTTCTATAGTTGATATAATCTATGGTTCTATAGTTGATTATAATCTATGGTTCTATAGTTGATATAATCTATGGTTCTCTACTTGATACAATCTATGGTTCTATAGTTGACATAATCTATGGTTCTATAGTTGATATATCTATGGTTCTATAGTTGATGTAATCTATGGTTCTATAGTTGATATAATCTATGGTTCTATAGTTGATATGTCTGTGGTGTTATTGTTGATATGTCTATGGTGTTATTGTTGATTTAATCTATGGTTCTATAGTTGATATGTCTATGCTGTTATTGTTGATATAATCTATGGTTCTATAGTTGATATGTCTATGGTGTTATAGTTGATATGTCTATGTTGTTATAGTTGATATAATCTATGGTTCTATAGTTGATATAATCTATGGTTCTATAGTTGATATAATCTATGGTTCTATAGTTGATATAATCTATGGTTCTATAGTTGATATGTCTATGGTGTTATAGTTGATATGTCTATGGTGTTATAGTTGATATGTCTATGGTGTTATTGTTGATATGTCTATGTTGTTATAGTTGATATAATCTATGGTTCTATACTTGATATAATCTATGGTTCTATAGTTGATATAATCTATGGTTCTATAGTTGATATATCTATGGTTCTACAGTTGATGTAATCTATGGTTCTATAGTTGATATAATCTATGGTTCTATTGTTGATATAATCTATGGTTCTATAGTTGATATAATCGATGGTGCTATAGTTGATATAATCTATGGTTCTATAGTTGATATACTCTATGGTTCTATAGCCCAATAGGTTTGTACACAAGTGATTGTAATGGACCTGCTACTCTAAATGATCATGTTTATTCTACCTTTTTATTCTACCTAACCGCCTTTCTCCCTCACTTCCCACCCTCACCTCCACCAACACCCCTTCCGCAGGGCCCTACAACCCCCAGGCAGCAGGCATCGCCCTGCACCCCCATGAGTGGAGGAGTGCCAGGCAGAGGACCAGCCCCCCACCCCCGGGCCGCCGTAGTAACAACTACCCTTTCAGTGACGGGGGCTTCAGTGAAGACGACTGGGACAAACCGTCAGGGTAAGACTCACTGTGGAGACCTCATGCCAAACGTCTCACCCCTCCTTGTATACTGTCTCACTGTGGACCCTCATGCCAAACATCTCACCCCTCCTTGTATACTGTCTCACTGTGGAGACCTCATGCCAAACGTCTCACCCCTCCTTGTATACTGTCTCACTGTGGAGCCCTCATGCCAAACGTCTCACCCCTCCTTGTATACTGTCTCACTGTGGAGACCTCATGCCAAACGTCTCACCCCTCCTTGTATACTGTGTCACTGTGGAGCCCTCATGCCAAACATCTCACCCCTCCTTGTATACTGTCTCACTGTGGAGACCTCATGCCAAACGTCTCACCCCTCCTTGTATACTGTCTCATTGTGGAGACCTCATGCCAAACATCTCACCCCTCCTTGTATACTGTCTCACTGTGGAGACCTCATGCCAAACATCTCACCCCTCCTTGTATACTGTCTCACTGTGGAGACCTCATGCCAAACATCTCACCCCTCCTTGTATACTGTCTCACTGTGGAGACCTCATGCCAAACATCTCACCCCTCCTTGTATACTGTCTCACTGTGGAGACCTCATGCCAAACGTCTCACCCCTCCTTGTATACTGTCTCACTTGTGGAGACCACCTGCACGGTGTACATTTTAGGACACCCCTCGAGCCTCATGTCAAACATCTCACCCCTCCTTGTATACTGTCGCACTGTGAACACTGTAGAGGGTGCAGGACCTGTAGGTGCTATGTGCTGTACATCTCATATAAGCCTTCAGAGTAACACTCACTGAGGAGAGAGGCCACATAGAAGAGCGAGAAGTTGCCGGAAGTTTTGCAGGTTGTAACAATGGCAGGTACTTGAACAGTTAGAACAATGGCAGGTACTTGAACAGTTACAACAATGGCAGGTACTTGAACAGTTACAACAATGACAGGTACTTGAACAGCTACAACAATGGCAGGTAATTGAACAGTTACAACAATGAAAGGTACTTGAACAGTTAGAACAATGGCAGGTACTTGAACAGTTACAACAATGGCAGGTACTTGAACAGCTACAACAATGACAGGTACTTGAACAGCTACAACAATGGCAGGTACTTGAACAGCTACAACAATGACAGGTACTTGAACAGCTACAACAATGGCAGGTACTTGAACAGCTACAACAATGGCAGGTAATTGAACAGTTACAACAATGACAGGTACTTGAACAGTTAGAACAATGACAGGTACTTGAACAGCTACAACAATGACAGGTACTTGAACAGCTACAACAATGACAGGTACTTGAACAGCTACAACAATGACAGGTACTTGAACAGTTAGAACAATGACAGGTACCATAACAGTATCCTGTCTTTGTAGGTTACTACAACGGGAACCTCGGGATCGTACCGAAACCTTGCAGGTTGCAACAACTGAACTATTATTTTTTATCATTTATAGACAGGGGTTTGTGCTGTGCAACCCTCGTGACAGCACAGCTGGGTTCACAGCTTTTAAACTCTAACGAAGGCAGCTTGCTGTCGAAATGGTGGTATTTATGAAATGTAGAACTATTGTTTCTGATAGTGTGCAGCTTTTCTTTTCACAGTTATAGGTTGACACAGCAAGGGGTTCACATAGCAATTGGTTCACACAGCAAGGGGTTCACACAGCAAGGGGTTCACACAGCAAGGGGTTCACACAGCAAGGGGTTCACACAGCAATGGGTTCACACAGCAATGGGTTCACAAAGCAATGGGTTCATAAAGCAATGGGTTCACACAGCAATGGGTTCACACAGCAAGGGGTTCACACAGCAATGGGTTCACACAGCAATGGGTTCACAAAGCAATGGGTTCACACAGCAATGGGTTCACATAGCAATTGGTTCACACAGCAAAGGGGTTCACAGAGCCACAAAAGGGCATGTCTGTTTTTTGCCTCTAGCCGTGTGACCTCAGAGCCGCTTGTGATGACACCATCACTAAACATCTTGAGTGATTCATGAGTCAGGAACTGTAACTGCCATCCCATGTTACGTTAAATAGAATGTCATCATCCTCCAATGATCACTGAGCGATGGAGGCTTCAACAAAGATGTCTGTCACTCACCTTCAGAGAGAAATCACTGGAACCCCTTAACAGTACCAGCCATTTGCAGGTTTCAAAAATGAACTACAAAAACTCATGAGCTCAGAATTACTATGCCTTGGTGTTTCATGTTAGTCCACAAAGTCCTGTGTAACCCTCATAACATCAGACACACCTAAAGCTAGATTCACAGATAAGAGTTTAAAAAAAAGTTATGTAATTGTTTCTAGACAGCTAAATAATGGGGGTGTGGCCTGCCCAGGGGTGGAAGTAGATCTAATATCTTACCAGTACACGACACCCAAGTGCATGCAGAATTTTTATATTTTTTAATAGCTTAGTTGTTGAAATCATAGAATTCCATATAGATCCGTATTAATTTAATATATGATGTTTATTTACCTAGTAGCCTGGGGGGTGAAATCATAGAATTCCATATAGATCCGTATTAATTTAATATACGCTGTTTATGGACCTAGTAGCCTGGGGGGGGTGAAATCATAGAATTCCATATAGATCCGTATTAATTTAATATACGCTGTTTATGGACCTAGTAGCCTGGGGAGGGTGAAATCATAGAATTCCATATAGATCCGTATTAATTTAATATACGCTGTTTATGGACCTAGTAGCCTAGGAGGTGAAATCATAGAATTACATATAGATCCGTATTAATTTAATATACGCTGTTAATGGACCTAGTAGCCTGGGGGGGGGGGGGGGGGGGTGAAATCATAGAATTCCATATAGATCCGTATTAATTTAATATATGATGTTTATTTACCTAGTAGCCTGGGGGGTGAAATCATAGAATTCCATATAGATCCGTATTAATTTAATATACGCTGTTTATGGACCTAGTAGCCTGGGGGGGGTGAAATCATAGAATTCCATATAGATCCGTATTAATTTAATATACGCTGTTTATGGACCTAGTAGCCTGGGGGGTGAAATCATAGAATTCCATATAGATCCGTATTAATTTAATATACGCTGTTTATGGACCTAGTAGCCTAGGAGGTGAAATCATAGAATTACATATAGATCCGTATTAATTTAATATACGCTGTTAATGGACCTAGTAGCCTGGGGGGGGGGGGGGGGGGTGAAATCATAGAATTCCATATAGATCCGTATTAATTTAATATATGATGTTTATTTACCTAGTAGCCTGGGGGGTGAAATCATAGAATTCCATAAAGATCCGTATTAATTTAATATACGCTGTTTATGGACCTAGTAGCCTAGGAGGTGAAATCATAGAATTCCATATAGATCCGTATTAATTTAACATATGATGTTTATGGACCTAGTAGCCTAGGTCTAGTAAAGGTATACATTTTAACATGCAATACCTTTTTATAGGCGGCGTAAAAGCTACTTTTCAACCATAAACATGCAACTTTATAATAAAGCGTTCCATGCAAACTCGCATTTTACAGACTTATGTAAGACAGCCTACTATTCATACTGTGAGTAGATTGAATAATTGTCTAGGCCTAACTCAATCACTGTTCGCAAAACAAGACTGTTCAGTGTGGTGTAGAGTAGTGATGCAGGGGTTGACTCGTAATACGGTTTAAACATTGTGTTGCGACGGGTTGAATAAAGAGAATACCTTGTATCATTCTTGTGCAATTTATATCTATAGGCTACGTTGAGGTTTTTATTTGATTATTTTAGGCTATCTTAGTCGGGTTTTAGTGCATGAACCTAAACTTCAGGGCTTAACTGCACACGCGCACCAAATAGCCTACACAGCTACAATCGACTTATGTTTTTTGGGGAACTGGCACATTTTTTTTTACATCAGTCCACGGAGGCAAAAAAGTACATTGTCGGAGTTTAACTCAATAAGACAAAAGCTGCGGAAGGAGAATTGAAAACATTTGGTGAAGTGGTCAAACAGGAAGACAGGAACTATGTTGTGTGTGGTGATGATTGTGAGGCGCTGCTATACAAATTCCACAGTCACATGACCAGACTTCAAAATAGACCTATGGCACGTCAAGGGAACTGTAGACTACTGTTTAGATGGGTTAAATGGAAACTGAAGTCTGGACGATGACTGTAGGTCTATAACCTCTCACATAGCCTTAATATCAACTCCTGCAGAATTAAGCGTTTCTTGCAGTAAAGTTATACACCTAAATGTAGACAGAATTTGGACTTGGTAACAGGAGTGCCAAAATATGATTTATTTCTGCATCTTGAGAGAAACGCAATGCTCAATTAGATACCATCTGTAGAGGTTCTGTCTTCATTATAAAAGCTGATAGTATTTCAATCACATAAAATATGCATCGTAGCCGAACTGAAATCTGAAATCTTTTTTTTCCTTACAACCAGTCAAACTGATGTAATTTGGACATTTTGCACAGAAATGCTTTCCCGGATGGATTATTAGCAATTGTGGTCGGGTACGGGTGAACAAACAGCTGACCTGCTGGAGAAACAAATAGCTGACCCGCTCACCGCTAACATAGGCCTGTAGCCTAGGCCTAACTCTATCAGCCTACATTTCTTGTTGGCCTTTTATAAACACATTTCATGCAATTCTACTTCACTTGATATGAATGGAGACATTAGCGGAATCTTTTTTAATACTACGAAATTTACAGGACAGCCTACTCTGCTGACACTGACAAACAGATCAATAAAATCTATGTTGTAGTATCCATATAAAATCTATGTTGTAGTATCCATATAAAATCTATGTTGTAGTATCCATATAAAATCGGCCTACAAAAAGGGGATACACAAATACCATATGACCGTCCATCTGACCTGGAGGAGGAAATTATTGTCCAAAAACAAACAAAAGTGGTACAGACATAAGGACAAGGACAGTGAATATGTACACTCACCAGGGATATGGCCGATGTTCTCCGCTGGTGCCCATAAGAAAGGCCAATAAGATAGGCCAATAAGATATAATAAGATAGGCTAATAAGATACGCTAATAAGATAGGCTAATAAGATATGCTAATAAGATAGGCCAATAAGATAGGCCAATAAGATATAATAAGATAGGCTAATAAGATAGGCCAATAAGATAGGCCAATAAGATATAATAAGATAGGCCAATAAGATAGGCCAATAAGATATAATAAGATAGGCCAATAAGATATAATAAGATAGGCCAATAAGATAGGCCAATAAGATATAATAAGATAGGCCAATAAGATAAGCCAATAAGATATAATAAGATAGGCTAATAAGATAGGCCAATAAGATATGCCAATAAGATATAATAAGATAGGCTAATAAGATAGGCTAATTGGACAGATTGGATTTTTTACAGCAATAGCCATTTGCTTTCCAAATTGTTTTTCCGCAATTGTATTATTAAATATTGTGATACGCCTGGCAAGGGTCTCTTCTTTTCAATGACAAGCGCAACTCAACTATCATCTATATGGCATTTGGTCGCCGAAGTAGCGGGTCCTTCCGTCTGTAGCCTATGTGATTTAAAACAATCCACAGCTTCAACAAATTATCTTCTATAGCCAAATCTTTCTTTCTGGTGTACTAGCCTATTTTTATGTTATTTATGTATGTATAGACAGGACTAAGCTAATTAGGCTACATAATGTTGGTAATTTAATTAAATTTACTTTAGGGAAAGCTTAGCTTCCCCTAGCCTTATGGACATGCAGCCTCTGCCTTTTAATGTGGTATAAAATCAACTAGTCATGATGTTTTCATCTGATTGTCAAACAATCACTTAACTAAAGCACAACAGTCCACGGTGCACCAGCAAATTGATAAATGGAAAGAGACATCTGCTATAAAACACCTAGATGTATTGTAATGACATTCTACACTTGTAGCCTGAATTGATGCATCCACTGTTTTTCCGCAAATGCCAATGGTCTCATCTCCAGCTTGACAAAACGTAAGTGTTCTGTTCGAACTACAACGCATTTTGGAGCGACCCATACGACCCGACCCGATTTCCAGTCAATTTTCTGATGTTTCTTGCCGCTGACGTATTAGCTTATAGTTTTTTTGTGGTCATTGATTTTGATTGGCTCACGTTTTACTGGTACGGCGTACCCCCCACTATTTATTTGGCTGGGAAGCCGTACCCGATTATACCACCTTACTTTCACCCCTGGGTCGGCCTGATATAGTTTATTGGTCATGTTGCATTGACTTTGATAGGCTCATGTTTTACCCCCACTATTTATTTTGCTGGGATGCCATATCGGATTGTACCACCTTTCTTTCACCCCTGGGTCGGCCTGATATAGTTCATTGCTTTTAGCCTTATGTGCAGTGCCCCAGTGAGTGCTTGTGATGTCATCACCACTAAATCAGTGGTGGAGTGTGTGATTTATGAGTGTCAGCCTCCCCTTAGCACTTCCTCTATGGCTCCGTCCCCATATCTACTCTTGTGTACTACTTTGTCTGAAATCTGTTGGCATGCATTCTAAGTAGTATGTTAGTGGAATTTTAGTAGCATGTTAGTGGTATGCTAGAAGTATGTAGGTATATGTTAGTAGTATGTTAGTGGTATGTTAGTAGCATGTTAGTGGTATGCTAGTAGCATGTGAGTAATATGAAAGTAGCATGTTATTGGTATGCTAGTAGTATGATAGTAGTATGTGAGTAGCATGTTAGTGAGTTAGTAGTATGTTAGTTAGTAGTTTGTTAGTTAGTGGTATGTGAGTAGCATGTAAGTAGCATGTTAAATGTATGTGAGTAGTATGTTAATAGTTTTATTTAGTAGTATGTAAATATTATGTTAGTTTGTAGTATGGGAGTAGTATGCTAAAGGTATGTGAGTAGTATTTTTTTTTTTTTACCTTTATTTAACCAGGCAAGTCAGTTAAGAACAAATTCTTATTTTCAATGACGGCCTAGGAACAGTGGGTTAACTGGTCTAGGAACAGTGGGTTAACTGCCTGTTCAGGGGCAGAAGGACAGATTTTGTACCTTGTCAGCTCGGGGATTTGAACTTGCAACCTTTCGGTTACTAGTCCAATGCTCTAACCACTAGGCAACTAGGCTACCCTGCCGCCTCACTAGTATGTGAGTAGTATGTGAGTGGTATGTGAGTAGTATGTGAGTAGTATGTGAGTAATATGTAAGTCGTATGTTAGTGGTATGCTAGTAGCATGTGAATAATATGTAAGTAGTATGTTAGTGGTATGCTAGTAGTATGTACGTAGTATGTTAGCGGTATGTTAGTAGCATGTGAGTAATATGTATGTAGTATGTTAGTGGTATGTTAGTAGCATGTGAGTAATATGTAAGTAGTATGTTAGTGGTATGCTAGTAGTATGATAGTAGTATGTGAATAATATGTAAGTTGTATGTTAGTGGTATGTTAGTAGCATGTTAGTGGTATGCTAGTAGCATGGGAGTAATATGTTAGTAGTATGTTAGTGGTATGTTAGTAGCATGTTAGTGGTATGCTAGTAGCATGTGAGTAATATGTTAGTAGTATGTTAGTGCTATGCTAGTAGCATGTGAGTAATATGTAAGTAGTATGTTAGTGGTATGCTAGTAGCATGTGAATAATATGTAAGTTGTATGTTAGTGGTATGTTAGTAGCATGTTAGTGGTATGCTAGTAGTATGTAAGTAGTATGTTAGTAGTATGTGTGTAGCATGTTAGTTAGTAGTATGTAAGTGAGTTAGTAGTATGTGAGTAACATGTTAGTGAGTTAGTAGTATGTTAGTTAGTAGTTTGTTAGTTAGTGGTATGTGAGTAGTATGTAAGTAGCATGTTAAATATATTTAGGGGTTAGGGTTAGGATTAGGGGTTAGGATTAGGGGTTAGGGTTAGGATTAGGGGTTAGGGTTAGGATTAGGGGTTAGGGTTAGGATTAGGGGTTAGGGTTAGGATTAGGGGTTAGGGTTAGGATTGGGGGTTAGGGTTAGGATTAGGGTAAGGGTTGATGTTCCCACCCAGGGTTAGGGGTTAGGGTTAGGATTAGGGGTTAGGGTTAGGTTTAGGATTAGGGGTTAGTGTTAGGGTTAGGGTAAGGGTTGATGTTCCCACCTAGGGTTAGGGTTAGGGGTTAGGATTAGGGGTTAGGGTTAGGGTTGATGTTCCCACCTAGGGTTAGGGTTAGGGGTTAGGATTAGGGGTTAGGGTTAGGTTTAGGATTAGGGGTTAGTGTTAGGGTTAGGGTAAGGGTTGATGTTCCCACCCAGGGTTAGGGGTTAGGGTTAGGATTAGGGGTTAGGGTTAGGTTTAGGATTAGGGGTTAGTGTTAGGGTTAGGGTAAGGGTTGATGTTCCCACCTAGGGTTAGGGTTAGGGGTTAGGATTAGGGGTTAGGGTTAGGGTTGATGTTCCCACCTAGGGTTAGGGTTAGGGGTTAGGATTAGGGGTTAGGGTTAGGATTCGGGGTTAGGGTTAGGGTTGATGTTCAAATCAAATCAAATCAAATGTATTTATATAGCCCTTCGTACATCAGCTGATATCTCAAAGTGCTGTACAGAAACCCAGCCTAAAACCCCAAACAGCAAGCAATGCAGGTGTAGAAGCACGGTGGCTAGGAAAAACTCCCTAGAAAGGCCAAAACCTAGGAAGAAACCTAGAGAGGAACCAGGCTATGTGGGGTGGCCAGTCCTCTTCTGGCTGTGCCGGGTGGAGATTATAACAGAACATGGTCAAGATGTTCAAATGTTCATAAATGACCAGCATGGTCGAATAATAATAAGGCAGAACAGTTGAAACTGGAGCAGCAGCACAGTCAGGTGGACTGGGGACAGCAAGGAGTCATCATGTCAGGTATTCCTGGGGCATGGTCCTAGGGCTCAGGTCCTCAGAGAGAGAGAGAGAAAGAAAGAGAGAATTAGAGAATGTTCCCACCTAGGGTTAGGGGTTAGGATTAGGGGTTAGGATTAGGGGTTAGGATTAGGGGTTAGGGTTAAGGATTAGGGGTTAGGATTAGGGTTAAGGGTTAGGGGTTAGGATTAGGGTTAGGGTTAGGGGTTAGGGTTAAGGGTTAGGGGTTAGGGTTGCAAAATTACAGTAACTTTTCCAAATTTCCCAAGTTAAAAAAAAAATCCTGATTGGACAAATCTAGATTTCCTGCTTTTTCCCCTTTTGATTCTGGGAATCTTGACAAGCCTATTTCAACCTATACTACCCTGCTTCTCCAGTACCTGGACCTTTAACTACCAGCTAGCACTGTTTAATAACTGCTCTTATTTCATGCATCAACTGTCACTCGTGATACAGTGCTACATAAAATGTAATAGTGGCTTCCTTACCAACTGACCATAGCCACTGCCCAAACCTAAAACGGGATTGTTTGGGACGCATAATGTCCACATTCAAAGTTCCTAAACAGCCAAAACATTCAATAAGATCCAGGGAAATGGTTTCAACAAAAAGGTTTATTCTTCTTATATCAAACAAAAAATGATTCTCTAATCAACTTAGATCATAGATTACTGTACTGTATGTCTGTAGTGTCAAGATTATACCGCTCCCGTGTCTAGCTAGGACTCCCCTTCGAAGGCCCAACTTCCTGCCTTTATCCTATCCTATCACTAACACACTTACCACAGTACAATGAATGAGCAAGAGGGGGAGCTAAAAACTACACTAAGAACAAAGGAATTTATCCCAATCAGGTTAAGATAAATCATAAAGGTACCTACCTAATATTTCATCATATACATTCATATTTAATATATTTACACAAACGCTCTGTATGTTCTGTCTTTTATACGAATATGTCCAAATAGGCTTTAACATAGACTATAGGTTTACCAGAGTATGGCTAATGTTTCCACCACAGGCAGCTCATAATAATGTCTGGAACGGAGTAAATGGAATGGTATGGAACACATCAAACACCTGGTTTCCATGTGTTTGATACCGTTCCACTGACTCCGTTCCAGTCATTACTGTGAGCCGTCCTCCCCTCAGCAGCCTGCTGTGGTTCTGCCTGGACCTGTGACTGCCAGGGAGCACTCTTCAACTGTCACACATGATGCCTGTGATTCAGTCAGTGTTATATAACACGTTGTTGAATTATATAACCCTCGTGTCACAGATTCACTTTAGTCATCCCACACATTTTGTTCCGTATTCATCATCGTGTTCCCTTTTCCTCCATTCATGCCTCAATTTACTTTCTCTTGTCAGTACCAACAACGTTCAACTAATATTAACGATGAGCTAATGGTAGTGATGAGCTAATGGTAACGATGAGCTAATGGTAATGATGAGCTAATGGTAGTGATGAGCTAATGGTAGTGATGAGCTAATGGTAATGATGAGCTAATGGTAGTGATGAGCTAATGGTAACGATGAGCTAATGGTAATGATGAGCTAATGGTAGTGATGAGCTAATGGTAGTGAGCTAATGGCAACGAGGAGCTAATGGGAACGATGAGCAAATAGTAATGATGAGCTAATATTAACGATGAGCTAATTGTAGTGAACTAATGGTAATGATGAGCTAATGGTAACGATAAGCTAATGGTAACGATGAGCTAATGGTAACGATGAGCTAATGGTAACGATGAGCTAATGGTAATGATGAGCTAATGGTAACGATAAGCTAACTGTAGTGATGAGCTAACTGTAGTGATGAGCTAATGGTAACGATGAGCTAATGGTAACGATAAGCTAACTGTAGTGATGAGCTAACTGAAGTGATTAGCTAATGGTAACGATGAGCTAATGGTAACGATAAGCTAACTGTAGTGATGAGCTAACTGTAGTGATGAGCTAACTGTAGTGATGAGCTAATGGTAACGATAAGCTAACTGTAGTGATGAGCTAACTGTAGTGATTAGCTAATGGTAACGATGAGCTAATGGTAACGATAAGCTAACTGTAGTGATGAGCTAAATGTAGTGATGAGCTAACTGTAGTGATGAGCTAATGGTAACGATGAGCTAATGGTAATGATGAGCTAATGGTAATGATGAGCTAACTGTAGTGATGAGCTAATGGTAGTGATGAGCTAATGGTAATGATGAGCTAACTGTAGTGATGAGCTAATGGTAATGATGAGCTAATGGTAATGATGAGCTAATGTTAATGATGAGCTAATGGTAATGATGAGCTAATGTTAATGATGAGCTAATGGTAATGATGAGCTAATGGTAATGATGAGCTAACTGTAGTGATGAGCTAATGGTAGTGATGAGCTAATGGTAATGATGAGCTAATGGTAACGATGAGCTAATGGTAACGATGAGCTAATGGTAGTGATGAGCTAATGGTAATGATGAGCTAATGGTAATGATGAGCTAATGGTAACGATGAGCTAACTGTAGTGATTAGCTAATGGTAACGATGAGCTAATGGTAACGATAAGCTAACTGTAGTGATGAGCTAACTGTAGTGATGAGCTAACTGTAGTGATGAGCTAATGGTAACGATGAGCTAATGGTAATGATGAGCTAATGGTAATGATGAGCTAACTGTAGTGATGAGCTAATGGTAGTGATGAGCTAATGGTAATGATGAGCTAACTGTAGTGATGAGCTAATGGTAATGATGAGCTAATGGTAATGATGAGCTAATGGTAATGATGAGCTAATGTTAATGATGAGCTAATGGTAATGATGAGCTAATGGTAATGATGAGCTAACTGTAGTGATGAGCTAATGGTAGTGATGAGCTAATGGTAATGATGAGCTAATGGTAACGATGAGCTAATGGTAACGATGAGCTAATGGTAGTGATGAGCTAATGGTAATGATGAGCTAATGGTAATGATGAGCTAATGGTAACGATGAGCTAATGGTAACAATGAGCTAATGGTAACGATGAGCTAATGGTAATGATGATCTAATGGTAACGATGAGCTAATGGTAGTGATGAGCTAATGGTAATGATGAGCTAATGGTAATGATGAGCTAATGGTAATGATGAGCTAACTGTAGTGATGAGCTAATGGTAGTGATGAGCTAATGGTAATGATGAGCTAATGGTAACGATGAGCTAATGGTAGTGATGAGCTAACTGTAGTGATGAGCTAACTGTAGTGATGAGCTAATGGTAATGATGAGCTAATGATAACAATGAGCTAATGGTAGTGATGAGCTAATGGTAACGATGAGCTAACTGTAGTGATGAACTAATGGTAATGATGAGCTAATGGTAACGATGAGCTAACTGTAGTGATGAGCTAATGGTAACGATGAGCTAACTGTAGTGATGAGCTAATGGTAATGATGAGCTAATGGTAATGATGAGCTAACTGTAGTGATGAGCTAACTGTAGTGATGAGCTAACTGTAGTGATGAGCTAATGGTAATGATGAGCTAATGGTAACAATGAGCTAATGGTAGTGATGAGCTAATGGTACCGATGAGCTAATGGTAACGATGAGCTAATGGTAGTGATGAGCTAATGGTAGTGATGAGCTAATTGTAATGATGAGCTAATGGTAACAATGAGCTAATGGTAGTGATGAGCTAATGGTAACGATGAGCTAGTTGTAGTGATGAGCTAGTTGCAGTGATGAGCTAATGGCAATGATGAGCTAATGGTAGTGAGCTAATGGCAACGAGGAGCTAATGGTAACGATGAGCAAATAGTAATGATGAGCTAATAGTAACGATGAGCTAATTGTAGTGAACTAATGGTAACGATGAGCTAATGGTAGTGATGAGCTATTGGTAGTGATGAGCTAATGGTAGTGATGAGCTAATGGTAACGATGAGCTAATGGTAATGATGAGCTAATGGTGACGATGAGCTAATGGTAGTGATGAGCTAATGGTAACGATAAGCTAATGGTAACGATGAGCTAATGGTAACGATGAGCTAATGGTAATGATGAGCTAATGGTAAGGATAAGCTAACTGTAGTGATGAGCTAACTGTAGTGATGAGCTAATGGTAACGATGAGCTAATGGTAACGATGAGCTAACTGTAGTGATGAGCTAACTGTAGTGATGAGCTAATGGTAACGATGAGCTAATGGTAACGATAAGCTAACTGTATTGATGAGCTAACTGTAGTGATGAGCTAATGGTAACGATGAGCTAATGGTAACGATAAGGTAACTGTAATGATGAGCTAACTGTAGTGATGAACTAATGGTAACGATGAGCTAATGGTAATGATGAGCTAACTGTAGTGATGAGCTAATGGTAACGATGAGCTAATGGTAATGATGAGCTAACTGTAGTGATGAGCTAATGGTAATGATGAGCTAATGGTAATGATGAGCTAATTGTAGTGTTGAGCTAATGGTAACGATGAGCTAATGGTAATGATGAGCTAATGGTCATGATGAGCTAATGGTAGTGATGAGCTAATGGTAACGATAAGCTAATGGTAACGATGAGCTAATGGTAACGATGAGCTAATGGTAGCGATGAGCTAATGGTAATGATGAGCTAATGGTAACGATGAGCTAATGGTAACGATGAGCTAATGGTAGTGATGAGTTAATGGTAATGATGAGCTAATGTTAGTGATGAGCTAATGGTCATGATGAGCTAATGGTAACGATGAGCTAATGGTAGTGATGAGCTAATGGTAATAATGAGCTAATTGTAGTGATGAGCTAATGGTAATGATGAGCTAATGGTAAGTCTCGGGGAGAACACTCTAACCACGAGGCCACTGAGTATGAAATACTAATAATAATATTATTGTAGAACCAGGAGGAAAACCAGGAGGAGAACCAGGAGGAGAACCAGGAGGAGCTATCGAACGTATTGCTTCATTATCCTCCAACATGTTTCAGTCCTGCCGTCTTGAATCAAACTGACAGGACAGCCACAGCATGGCTTCTTGTAATAACCTGCATCAATCCACTTATCCGCTAACTTGGGGTGTGTTCGCAATTCAATCTGGAGTGCCAGAGTGCATTCAGAGTGCCCTCTGGGCATTTGTCAAATTCAGAGCGTTTTGCTCTCTGAGCGTTCAGAGCGCACACTGGACGCTCTGGCCGAGGAGTAGGGTTCATCCGAGCGTTCAGAGAGCACACTGGACGCTCTGGCCGAGGAGTAGGGTTCATCCGAGCGTTCAGAGCGCACACTGGACGCTCTGGCCGAGGAGTAGGGTTCATCCGAGCGTTCAGAGCGCACACTGGACGCTCTGGCCGAGGAGTAGGGTTCATCCGAGCGTTCTGGCCTCACAACGGCAGTCAAGCACCCAAGCTAACTGGCTAATGTTACCTAGCCTGCTAGCGACTTCCAGACACAAATGAGAGAACACAACAGTCTGACCATTTTACTCCCCCTAGCAGAGCTGGTTAGGCTGTTTTCATGTTATCCAGAACGTTGGTGACTGTAACTGTGCTGCTGGCAACAATTTAAATGAGCTTTTTTTGTCGATGTTTACTGCCATATTCAATGGGTGTTGAGCGTTAGTAAATGAATCAGTTATTCTGCGCTCTGGCACACTCAGACGAGAGTGCTCTGAAATTAGAGTAGATAGCCAGAGCGAATTTACCAACGCACCCGTATTTGTACTATATTTTTCTAAGCCATTGGAATGCATTGATGTGAGCCATTAAAACATACAAAATAGTGAAGAGTGAAAGCCTGTCATTATTTTTTATACCATTTTTTTTCATACCTCTTAGCCTTGTTTACCCTGTCTGTACTGTCTGTCTCTTGTCTCTGTGCATCTCTTTGTCTCTCTGTCTCTCTTTGTCTCTCTCCCGCTCTCCCTCTGTCTCTGTTCTCTTGTCTTCTCTTCTTTCTCGCTCCCACTCTCTCTCTCTCTCTCCTCTCGCTGTTCTCTCTCTCTCTCTCTCTATCTGCTGTCTCTCTCCTCTCGCTGTTCTCTCTCTCTCTCTTCAATTCAATTCAATTCAAGGGGCTTTATTGGCATGGGAAACATGTGTTAACATTGCCAAAGCAAGTGAGGTAGATAATATATAAAGTGAATATATAAAGTGAAATAAACAATACAAATTAACAGTAAACATTACACATACAGAAGTTTCAAAACAATAAAGACATTACAAATGTCATATTATATATACAGTGTTTTAACAATGTACAAATGGTTAAAGCACACAAGATAAAATAAATAAGCATAAATATGGGTTGTATTCACAATGGTGTGTGTTCTTCACTGGTTTCCCTTTTCTCGTGGCAACAGGTCACAAATCTTGCTGCTGTGATGGCACACTGTGGAATTTCACCCAGTAGATATGGGATTTGGATTTGTTTTCGAATTCTTTGTGGATCTGTGTAATCTGAGGGAAATACAGTGCCTTGCGAAAGTATTCGGCCCCCTTGAACTTTGCGACCTTTTGCCACATTTCAGGCTTCAAACATAAAGATATAAAACTGTATTTTTTTGTGAAGAATCAACAACAAGTGGGACACAATCATGAAGTGGAACGACATTTATTGGATATTTCAAACTTTTTGAACAAATCAAAAACTGGAAAATTGGGCGTGCAAAATTATTCAGCCCCCTTAAGTTAATACTTTGTAGCGCCACCTTTTGCTGCGATTACAGCTGTAAGTCGCTTGGGGTATGTCTCTATCAGTTTTGCACATCGAGAGACTGAAATTTTTTCCCATTCCTCCTTGCAAAACAGCTTGAGCTCAGTGAGGTTGGATGGAGAGCATTTGTGAACAGCAGTTTTCAGTTCTTTCCACAGATTCTCGATTGGATTCAGGTCTGGACTTTGACTTGGCCATTCTAACACCTGGATATGTTTATTTTTGAACCATTCCATTGTAGATTTTGCTTTATGTTTTGGATCATTGTCTTGTTGGAAGACAAATCTCCGTCCCAGTCTCAGGTCTTTTGCAGACTCCATCAGGTTTTCTTCCAGAATGGTCCTGTATTTGGCTCCATCCATCTTCCCATCAATTGTAACCATCTTCCCTGTCCCTGCTGAAGAAAACAGGCCCAAACCATGATGCTGCCACCACCATGGTTGACAGTGGGGATGGTGTGTTCAGCTGTGTTGCTTTTACGCCAAACATAACGTTTTGCATTGTTGCCAAAAAGTTCAATTTTGGTTTCATCTGACCAGAGCACCTTCTTCCACATGTTTGGTGTGTCTCCCAGGTGGCTTGTGGCAAACTTTGAAACGACACTTTTTATGGATATCTTTAAGAAATGGCTTTCTTCTTGCCACTCTTCCATAAAGGCCAGATTTGTGCAATATATGACTGATTGTTGTCCTATGGACAGAGTCTCCCACCTCAGCTGTAGATCTCTGCAGTTCATCCAGAGTGATCATGGGCCTCTTGGCTGCATCTCTGATCAGTCTTCTCCTTGTATGAGCTGAAAGTTTAGAGGGACGGCCAGGTCTTGGTAGATTTGCAGTGGTCTGATACTCCTTCCATTTCAATATTATCGCTTGCACAGTGCTCATTGGGATGTTTAAAGCTTGGGAAATCTTTTTGTATCCAAATCCGGCTTTAAACTTCTTCACAACAGTATCTCGGACCTGCCTGGTGTGTTCCTTGTTCTTCATGATGCTCTCTGCGCTTTTAACGGACCTCTGAGACTATCACAGTGCAGGTGCATTTATACGGAGACTTGATTACACACAGGTGGATTGTATTTATCATCATTAGTCATTTAGGTCAACATTGGATCATTCAGAGATCCTCACTGAACTTCTGGAGAGAGTTTGCTGCACTGAAAGTAAAGGGGCTGAATAATTTTGCACGCCCAATTTTTCAGTTTTTGAAGTGTTAAAAAAGTTTGAAATATCCAATAAATGTTGTTCCACTTCATGATTGTGTCCCACTTGTTGTAGATTCTTCACAGAAAAATACAGTTTTATATCTTTATGTTTGAAGCCTGAAATGTGGCAAAAGGTCGCAAAGTTCAAGGGGGCCGAATACTTTCGCAAGGCACTGTATGTCTCTAACATGGTCATACATTGGGCAGGAGGTTAGGAAGTGCAGCTCAGTTTCCACCTCATTTTGTGGGCAGTGAGCACATAGCCTGTCTTCTCTTGAGAGCCATGTCTGCCTACGGCGGCCTTTCTCAATAGCAAGGCTATGCTCACTGAGTCTGTACATAGTCAAAGCTTTCTTTAATTTTGTATCTCTCTCTCTCTCTCTGCTGTCTCTCTCCTCTCGCTGTTCTCTCTTTCTGTCTCTGTCTCTGTCTCTCTCTCTCTCTCTCTCTCTCTCTCTCTCTCTCTCTCTCTCTCTCTCTCTCTCTCTGCTGTCTCTCTCCTCTCGCAGTTCTCTCTCTCTCTCTCTCT